>NC_057795.1:231570075-231919333 GCF_018294505.1 Triticum aestivum
CCTCCACGCCTCCGGGACGCCGCCGCCATGCGCCTCCGCCCCGTCGAGCTCCCGGCCGCCGGCACCGCGCCGCCCGACCGCCGCCTCCTCGTCGCCATTTGGCCTCGCCCCGGCCAGATCCAGCGTCCCTCACCACGGATCCGCCTGCCCCGCATCCTCTCCGGCCCTCCCTCGTCTTCCCCGGCCACAACTCCGGCGAGCTCTCCGCCTCACCTCGAAGTCCGTGCAAAACTGGAGGTTGACCCCGAATATCCCTAAGTCTCGTAATTATTTCAGCATTATCATGCCATGTTCATCGCATCATAACTTGTTGCATACTGCTCCGTTTCGTGCGTGTAATATGTCACATTGTTCGTCTCAACGAGTACTTCATTCCATTCCATTGCATCATGTTCATTTGAGCTCATCTTGATGCCTGAATCATTGTTGCAAGAGTGCTATATGATGTTAACCTGCTGAAACTGTTATAACATGCCCATTTGTCATTTTTGCCATGTTTGATGTGTGCATCCTATGAGGTTGATGTCTATATGTGTTTTGATCTATGTCATGCCATATTTACAGAGGTGCTATCCATGTATTTTTGTGAGTGGTGTAGTGAGTGCATCAAGCTTGTTAAGTAGCGTATTTGCTGTTGCTGTTTTGCCAGGCTGAATCTGTTATATCACGATGCTATGTAAACCTGCTGCTACAAGTCATTCTATGCATAATCTGGAGATGTTCACTAAGGACGATTTGTTATACATGTCATGCTATATCAATCCATGCCCTTGGTTGCATTTATAGCCTGCTGTAGCTTGTTCATATCATGCTCCAAAGTTGCTAAATAATGTTGTTGTCAGCCTGTTAACTTTGAGTTCAGTTTTGCCATGAGCGTTGCTAGTGATTCATGCACCCTATGAACTTGTACTTGCCATTCTTAGCTTAATTAACATGTCTTCTTACTGTTGGCTGCCTTGACATGCCATGTATTGCTCTGTGGTGAATGGTACAAGCTCACCAACATGCCTACTTATTGTTGTTCCTGCCATGCATAAATCTGTCATATCATTTGCCATGTTTACATGGGTGCCATCATATTTTCTGTGCCCTTTTGGCTCATGGTCAGTAAGGGACTTTTGTTCTATGCAATTAGTAGATTCATTCCATGCCTTTGGTTGCCGTGATAAGTTCCTGTAACATGTTGTTTGATAGCTCTAAACATTGCAACCTGATGTTATTTCTGCAAAGTCTGAAACTGTTAATATATGCAATCTTGCCATGTGTGTTTAAGCATGTTCTAGTGATTTCTGGAGATAGATCAGTGTTCATGTTTTGTTATGCTTTACTTGTAAATCATGTCCATGCCTTTTGTTCTCATGTTGAAGTGCTGTAGCATATTGTTTTGATGTTTGCTAGATGCCTAGTTGCTGTTTTGGACAGATTGTTGTTATAACTTGTATAGAGTGTATGCGTTGAACCGTTGCTCCCTTTTGAGTGTGCTCTATATGAAACTTGCTTGATTTTGCATGTAGTTTCACATTATCATGTTGTATCCTTGTTTTGAGAGTGTTTGCTTGATGTTTGCATGCATTTTGCATCAATGCCATGTTTAACTTGTTTTACTCATATCTTCTAGGCCGTAGCTCCGAATTAAATGAACTTTATATGTAACTTGACTAGAATTTCGTGTAGATCATCTTGGTGCATTTTAACTTGCTGTTTAACAACTTGAACATAATGTTTATTCAGATCTGGACCAATTTCGAAATATGCATATGAGGACTTACCAGAATTGTTATATGTTGTTTCCGGCCTCATTTAAACTTGCCTTGATGTGTTGTTCTTGTATGCATCATATCTTGCCATGAGTAGCTTCATGTAGCCTTGTCATGCATCATGCTTGGTTGTGCGTCTTGTCTTGCCTATGTGTGGTGTGTTTACCATGTTGTGTGCTTCTTCTCGATAGTTTCCGTTTCGTTGCGATTGTGAGGATTCGCTCGTCTACGCTTGGTTCGTCTTCGTGGCTTCATCTTCTTCATGGACTCGTTCTTCTTCCTAGCGGGATTTTAGGCAAGATGACCGCTACCCTAGATCTCACTACTATCATTGATATGCTAGTTGCTTCGTTCTATCGCTATGCTGCGCTACCTATCACTTGTTCCTTAAGCCTCCCAAATTGCCATGTCAGCCTCTAACCTTTTCACCCTTCCTAGCAAACCGTTGCTTGGCTATGTTACTGATGGGGTTGTGTACCTAGGGTAGGATCATGGACCTGATCCAAGTAACTTACCCTAGGACATCCTTAGAAGAGGTCACCTTCCAGTCGACCAACGAGGATTCACTCGACTGGCCTGAAGGACTCGACCACGAAGACTCACTCGACCACCAGGAGGTCAAGAGGCACTCTGCACTGCAACGGCCTGTAATCAAGTAGACTTTATGATAGTAAAGGCACTTTATGTGGGGCGTTACCAGTAACGCCCCAGACTTAACTCACCTTAAACCCTCTCCTGCGTGGGCTGGCTAGGGTCCTGGCGCACTCTATATAAGCCACCCTCCTCCACAGGCAGAGGGGTTCGGCACCTTGTAATTCATACATTCATAATCCACTCGACCGCCTCCGGGCTCCGAGACGTAGGGCTGTTACTTCTTCCGAGAAGGGCCTGAACTCGTACATCCTTTGTGCTTACAACCTCTCCATAGCTAGGACCTTGCCTCTCCATACCTACCCCCCACTCTACTGTCAGGCTTAGAACCACGACAGTTGGCGCCCACCGTGGGGCAGGTGTTTTAGCGATTTTGTGGAGAAGTTGCGATTCTTCCGAGTACTCTCATCATGGTGTCTGCTGGAGTTTTGGTCAAGGGTCAAGAGATCCGTCTCGGCACTCTCACCTTCATCGCCGACGACTCCGCATGGCTCCAGGAGGCTCCACTCGACGTAGACGCGCTCCCCGTCCGCGGTGCGACGCATTTTCGCGCATGTGTCCGCGGCGTTCTGCTGCGGCAACCGTCGACCCAGTATCGGTCGGCTCCTCCATCGTCCACCCTCCCGGTCTCCCGCCAGCGCAAGCGCTCAGGCCGGTCGAGGCTTCAGCGATGGGTGAGTCACGCGGTGGCTCGCCAATCGGCCACTACACAAGTTGCGGCAATCGAGCCCAACGAATCTCTCTACGGCTTGTTCGATCAGTCGACTGGCTCCGGAGAGACTGCATCCGAGTGCGGAAGCAGTGATCCAGCGGCGGAAATCTTGATGGTCGACGGGCCCCACAGCCCTCCTGGCTTCGCCCGTGGTGGTGGAGCAGGTGACGGCGGCGACCCTGCACGAGACTACGAAGAGTACCAGCCCGAGCCACTCGACTCTCTGCAAAGAGAAGAGCTTCGCCGCAGGAACGAGGATCCCCTGCGTATTCCCATCGCAGGAGAAACCCCCGAGGCTCGTGCCTTGGAGGAGGCGCGTCTGGCCAATTTGGCCGAGCGCACTCGACTGGAGAACCTTCAGCGAGCACTCGACGAGCGCGCGCGGCAACGAGTTCCCGACACCAGTCGACGTCAACTCTTCCCGCCGACTCAGGTATATCGAACCCCAATTCAGAATTTAGCAGCTGCGACCCGTATAGCAGAGTCCATTCAGCCTTCGCAGTCGGAAGCTGGCAGAGGTTTGCTGCAGATCAGGGATCTGCTCCGGGCAGCAGGAGATCAGAATTCAGCCGTGTCTCAGTCGCGCAACAGAATTCACAGTCGATCTGTCACTGTGAATACGGTTCAGTCGGCTCACAGCCCCAGATCGCCTCCGCGGCGCGAAGGGCGTGAGAATCGGCGAGATCAATATGGCGACAGACTCGACCGAGATGATAGGCGTCGAGTGCCCTATTCCCCTCCGAGGGGTGGGTCTTACGCTCCTCGGCAGCCAGATGATAGGCGTCAGTACAGTACAGGGCGTAGGGTTCCAGTTGACCCCAGAGAGCCAGGCTTCGACGCGCGATCCATTATCGTGCAAGGGTTGGTCGACCGGAACAGAGCCCATCGAGGCGCACTCGACAGAGATGTACCCACGAGCAGTCGAGTACATGTTTCTGGTCCTGAATGTTTCAGCAGAGCTATCAGAGCCGCAGTTATCCCCCCCAATTTCAGGTTGGCAACAGGAGTCAGCAAGTTCACTGGTGAGTCTAAGCCTGAAACTTGGCTTGAAGACTACCGAGTGGCAGTTCAGATCGGTGGTGGGAACGACGAGGTGGCCATGAAGCATTTGCCCCTCATGTTGGAAGGTTCTGCCAGGGCATGGTTGACTCAATTACCTCCTAGCAGCATTTACACTTGGGAAGATCTGTCCCGAGTGTTCGTCAGAACGTTTGAAGGGACTTGCAAGCGACCAGCGGGATTGACAGAGTTGCAAGTCTGCGTGCAGAAAACTAATGAGACTCTCAGAGAGTATATTCAGAGGTGGATCACTTTGCACCACACTGTGGAAAATGTCTCTGATCATCAGGCAGTATGCGCCTTCAAAGACGGCGTCAAGAACAGAGAACTGAGTTTGAAATTTGGTCGAACCGGTGACATGACCTTGAGTCGGATGATGGAGATTGCTACCAAGTACGCCAACGGCGAAGAAGAAGACCGACTCCGAAGCGGCAAGCACAAGCCGAGTCAGTCGGAAAAAGGAAACACCAGTCGGAAACAGAAGCGGAAGGCTGAACCGGCAGCTCCTGGAGAGGCTCTGGCCGTGACTCAAGGAAAGTTTAAGGGGAAACCAAAAGGATCCTGGAACCCCAAGAAGGTAAAGGATAAAGAAGGGAACGACGTGATGGATATGCCGTGTCACATTCACACGAAGAAAGATGAAGAGGGGAATATCATTTACCCAAAGCACACCACTCGCCAATGTCGACTCCTGATCCAGCAGTTTCAGGGAAAACAGTCTAAGGACAAGGAGAAGGAGTCGGACAAGGCCGAAGACAAAGAGGACAGTGAGGGAGGATATCCGCATATCAACTCCACTCTGATGATCTTTGCAGATGTGGAAAGCAGAAGTCGACTGAAAGTGATTAACCGAGAGGTGAACATGGTTGCCCCAGCAAAGGCAAATTATCTGAAGTGGTCTCAAACACCCATCACATTCGACCAATCTGATCACCCGACTCATATTGCCACCCCCGGGAGGCAAGCTTTGGTGGTCGATCCAGTTGTCGAAGGCACTCGACTGACAAAGGTGCTGATGGATGGTGGAAGTGGGCTGAACTTATTGTATGCAGACACATTGAAAGGTATGGGCATTCCGATGTCCCGACTGAGCACTAGTAACATGAGCTTCCATGGAGTTATACCAGGGAAGAAGGCCGAGTCACTCGGCCAGATAGCTTTGGACGTAGTGTTTGGTGATTCGAAGCATTTTCGCAAAGAAAAGTTGACGTTTGAGGTCGTGGATTTTCAAAGTGCATATCATGCCATTTTGGGGAGACCAGCCTATGCACGGTTCATGGCTCGACCATGTTACGTGTACCTCAAATTGAAGATGCCCGGTCCCAAAGGTGTGATCACTGTCACCGGTGATAGGAAAAAGGCAGAGGAGTGCTTTCAGAAGGGCTCCAAGATTGCCGATTCCCAAGTGACAGCGGTCGAGTTCGAAGAATACAAGCAAAACGCAGATCCGAGTGACTTGCTGCGATCCAAGAAGCCCGCCACAGAGTCTGCATTCCAGTCGTCCGGTGAGACGAAGCCTGTTCACATTCACCCGACCGACCCCGAAGCAGCTCCGACCCGCATCTCCACAACACTCGACCCAAAATA
Source organism: Triticum aestivum (assembly GCF_018294505.1). Lineage (NCBI taxonomy): Eukaryota > Viridiplantae > Streptophyta > Magnoliopsida > Poales > Poaceae > Triticum > Triticum aestivum. Next base: position 231,575,842 of record NC_057795.1, read on the forward strand.
GGAAGAAGCGCTCATCCAGTTCCTCCGTGAGAACTGGGACATTTTTGCATGGAAGCCCGCTGACATGCCAGGTGTTCCCAGGGGACTGGCTGAGCATCGCCTAAGAGTCGACTCGTCTGCAAAACCAGTCAAAGAGCATCTTCGGCGGTCCGCCGTCCAGAAGAGAAAGGCCATCGGTGAAGAAGTGGCTCGACTGTTGGCGGCAGGATTTATCCGAGAGATATACCACTCCGAGTGGCTCGCTAATGTCGTCATGGTTCCTAAGAAGGACAAGTCGCTCCGAATGTGCATTGATTTCAAGCACATCAACCGGGCCTGCCCGAAAGATCACTTTCCTCTCCCTCGCATAGATCAAATTGTTGACTCGACCGCGGGATGCGAGAGGTTGTCTTTTTTAGATGCTTACTCCGGGTACCACCAGATCCGTCTGTACGGGCCCGATGAGGTAAAAACAGCTTTCATCACTCCATTCGGGTGCTTCTGCTATATCACCATGCCATTCGGCCTCAAGAATGCCGGAGCCACATTTATGCGAATGATTCAGAAGTGTCTACTCACCCAAATCAGTCGGAATGTGGAAGCTTATATGGATGATATTGTTGTCAAGTCACGAAAAGGTTCCGACCTGCTCGCTGACCTCGCCGAAACATTTGCCAACCTCAGAAGGTATGATATCAAGCTCAATCCATCAAAGTGCACATTTGGAGTTCCTGGTGGCAAGTTACTCGGTTTTCTCGTTTCCGAACGGGGAATCGACGCTAACCCAGAGAAGATTGGCACTATTCTCCGAATGAAACGCCCTGTGCGAGTGCACGATGTCCAGAAGCTTACTGGATGCTTGGCCGCATTAAGTCGATTCATCTCACGACTCGGTGAAAAGGCACTGCCTCTTTACCGACTGATGAAGAAGGCTGACAAGTTCGAGTGGACTCCAGAAGCTGATGCAGCGTTTGCCGAGCTAAAAGCTCTGCTCTCCACCCAGCCGGTGCTTGCTGCTCCAATCAGCAAAGAGCCTCTGTTGCTCTACATCGCAGCCACAGGACAAGTCGTCAGTACTGTGCTAACGGTCGAGCGGGAAGAAGAAGGAAAAGCTCTCAAAGTTCAGCGCCCAGTGTATTATTTGTCTGAAGTCTTGACTCCATCCAAGCAGAGATATCCTCATTATCAGAAGCTTGTGTATGGAATATACATGACCACAAAGAAGGTTGCTCATTATTTCTCTGACCATTCCATCACAGTCGTCAGCGACGCTCCACTATCAGAGATTTTGCACAACAGAGATGCAACTGGTCGAGTGGCCAAATGGGCGATTGAACTTCTTCCCCTTGATATCAAGTTTGAGGCAAAGAAAGCCATTAAGTCCCAGGCGATAGCAGATTTCCTCGCCGAGTGGATTGAACAACAGCAGCCGACTGAAGTTCACTCGGAGCATTGGACCATGTTTTTCGATGGCTCTAAGATGTTGAATGGTTCCGGTGCTGGGGTTGTCCTGGTTTCCCCCAGAGGAGATAAGCTCAGATATGTGCTCCAGATTCACTTTGATTCCTCCAACAATGAGGCAGAATATGAGGCCCTCCTATATGGGTTGCGCATGGCCATTTCACTCGGCGTCCGTCGCCTAATGGTCTATGGCGACTCGGATTTAGTGGTCAATCAGGTGATGAAAGAGTGGGACGTGAGAAGCCCAGCCATGACTGGATACTGCAGTGCAGTGAGGAAGCTGGAGAAGAAGTTCGAGGGGTTGGAGCTCCATCATATACCCCGACTGAAAAATCAAGCAGCTGATGATCTAGCAAAGATAGGTTCCAAGAGAGAAGCCATTCCGAGTGGTGTGTTCTTGGAGCATATACACACTCCGTCAGTCAAAGAAGATCCTTTCACCGAAGAAACTCCGCAGCCCAAGAGCGCCACAGATCCGACTGAAGTTGAAGTCCCAGCGGTGGTCGACTTGATCATGGAGGTTTTGGTGGTCATTCCCGACTGGACGATTCCGTATGTCGCATATATCTTGAGGAAAGAGATTAAGAGAAAAGAGGAGAAGAAGAGGCGCCGACCGTGGGGAAAGTTGTGAAAATCCTACCGAGTAAAGAGCAATCCTCTCACTCGGAGGCTTAGCTGCAGCCTCATGCTCGCCTAAGTTATCAAAATCCTACCGAGTGGTAAGCCAGCCTTCCACTCGGAGGCTTAGCTGCAGCCTCGTGCTCGCCTAAGTTATAAAAATCCTACCGAGTGAAGAGCAACCCTCTCACTCGGGGGCTTAGCTGCAGTCCAAGCACTCGCCTAAGTTGTAAAAATCCTACCGAGTGGTGAGCCAGGCTCCCACTCGGAGGCTTAGCTGCGAATCCGTTTCGCCTAAGTTATCAAAATCCTACCGAGTGGTAAGCCAGCCTTCCACTCGGAGGCTTAGCTGCAGCCTTGTGCTCGCCTAAGTTATCAAAATCCTGCCGAGTGAAGAGCAATCCTCTCACTCGGAGGCTTAGCTGCAGCCTTGTGCTCGCCTAAGTTATCAAAATCCTGCCGAGTGAAGAGCAATCCTCTCACTCGGAGGCTTAGCTGCAGCCTCGTGCTTGCCTAAGTTATCAAAATCCTACCGAGTGGTAAGCCAGCCTTCCACTCGGAGGCTTAGCTGCAGCCTTGTGCTCGCCTAAGTTATCAAAATCCTGCCGAGTGAAGAGCAATCCTCTCACTCGGAGGCTTAGCTGCAGCCTTGTGCTCGCCTAAGTTATCAAAATCCTGCCGAGTGAAGAGCAATCCTCTCACTCGGAGGCTTAGCTGCAGCCTCGTGCTCGCCTAAGTTATCAAAATCCTGCCGAGTAAAGAGCAATCCTCTCACTCGGAGGCTTAGCTGCAGCCTCGTGCTCGCCTAAGTTATCAAATCCTACCGAGTGGTAAAGCCAGCCTTCCACTCGGAGGCTTAGCTGCAGCCTCGTGCTCGCCTAAGTTATAAAAATCCTACCGAGTGAAGAGCAACCCTCTCACTCGGGGGCTTAGCTGCAGTCCAAGCACTCGCCTAAGTTGTGAAAATCCTACCGAGTGAAGAGCAATCCTCTCACTCGGAGGCTTAGCTGCAGCCTCGTGCTCGCCTAAGTTATCAAAATCCTACCGAGTGGTAAGCCAGCCTTCCACTCGGAGGCTTAGCTGCAGCCTCGTGCTCGCCTAAGTTATAAAAATCCTACCGAGTGAAGAGCAACCCTCTCACTCGGGGGCTTAGCTGCAGTCCAAGCACTCGCCTAAGTTATAAAAATCCTACCGAGTGAAGAGCAACCCTCTCACTCGGGGGCTTAGCTGCAGTCCAAGCACTCGCCTAAGTTGTGAAAATCCTACCGAGTGAAGAGCAACCCTCTCACTCGGGGGCTTAGCTGCAGTCCAAGCACTCGCCTAAGTTGTGAAAATCCTACCGAGTGAAGAGCAACCCTCTCACTCGGGGGCTTAGCTGCAGCCCTGTGCTCGCCTAAGTTACAAAAATCCTACCGAGTGAAGAGCAACCCTCTCACTCGGGGGCTTAGCTGCAGTCCAAGCGCTCGCCTAAGGTATAAAAACCCTGCCAAGTGGAGAGCAACCCTCTCATTCGGAGGGCTTAGCTGCAGCCCAGTGCTCGTCTAAGTGGACTAAAGAATAAGTCGATTGCAGCACAGGCACCTTGCTTTGAACCTGCAAAAGACATTCCGAGCCGAAGGCAATCGTATTCAAGCACCAAATCCAAGTTTGAATCGACATCTAAAGGAACCGAAAGTGCTCAGGCGTCAAGCCTGTTAAGGTTTGTCGGTTACAATTTCACTCGGCATACCGAGGCAAATTTAAAGCGTCGAGCCAGAAGAAGTTTTTTACCCCTCCTGTGGAGGGCTGGAAGGTGCAACAAATTCATCAAGGTCAATCCCGTCGGCGATCCGAGTGGCAGCTGCAAGGAAAGTTTCCATAAAGGATCTGAAGTCGTGCTTCTTGGTATTGGCCACCCGAAGGGCCGCCAGCTTCTCTTCTCGCGCATCTTTGCAGTGGACTCGGGCCAGACACAGAGCGACATCTGCACCACACCGAGCCGAGGACTTCTTCCACTCCTGCACTCGACCAGGGATCGTGTTCAAGCGGGCCATCAGCGACTCAAGGTCATTCTGAAGTGTCTCCTCAGGCCAGAGCGTCGAGTCGATGCGAGATGTGGCGGCCTTCAGCCTTGCGAGATAGTCCACGACAGCTGCAACACGAGACTCCAGTCGGAAAACATCCATGGCAACTTCGTCGTTCACCGGAGAATTGACGGGGTCAAGGTTTGGCTCCAGTCGGCTGGTTTCTTCTTCAAAGTTTTGACAAAATTCTGCAAGGGTGATCACTAAGTCAAGGAGATAGTCGAATGGAAAAAGCCACAATTGGAAATATTTGCCAAACATGGAGGTCTACCTTCAAGCATAAGGAACAACTTCTTGGCAAGGCCACTCAGGAAGGCCTCCAGTTCAGTTTTCTTCTCAGTCAATTTGCTGACTTGGTCGGTCAGGGCAGCTTTGTCAGTTTTCAGTCGACTGACCTCCTTGTTGGCAATCCCAAGAGCAGCTTTCAGATTGGTATTGTCTTGTTCGAGCTTGGTGACTGAAGCTAACTTCTCGTCAGCAAGCTTGATCTTCTCAGCTAGCTCAAGGTCTTTCTTCTGCTGGGCCTCCCTTACCTTACCTGCAAGTTACAGCAAGATCAGATGCTGAAACAAGCAAGGGGAAAAGCAGTCGTCAGGGTCTCACCAAACATACCTTCGGTCTCCTCCTTTGCATTTGTCAGCTTCTCCTGAACCAGCTTCAAGCTCAGCTCGACTTGAGTATGTTTTTGTTCCAGCTCTGAGTAGCGAGCCACAAGATCACAGGAGTTCTGTGAAGAACCAATCGACTAAATGTCAAATATAATTCACTTCGGAGTGAAAAAGGGATAAACATACGTTTCTAAGACTACAGCCAAATACAAGCATTCGACCGTAGTCTCGGGGACTACACCCAGTGGGTGCACTCAGCGTGCCCCCACTAATCCTGTTGAAGACAAAGTCGACCAGTCGACCTCAAAAAAAAAAGAGAGATGCATTCTCTAAGACTGTGATCAACTGCAAGCAGTCGACCACAGTCTCGGGGACTACACCCAGTGGGTGCACTCAGCGTGCCCCCACCGGTTTGTGAAATCCAGTCGACTAGTCGACTGAAAGAAAAATTGACGTCATAAAGCCTAAAGCCGACTGCCAGCAGTCGACCTTAGCCTTGGGGACTACATCCAGTGGGTGCACTCAGCGTGCCCCCACCGGTTTGTGAAGTCCAGTCGACCAGTCGGCTGACAGAAAGATTGACATCATAAAGCCTAAGGCCGACTGCCAGCAGTCGACCTTAGCCTTGGGGATTACACCCAGCGGGTGCACTCAGCGTGCCCCCGCTAACACGGAGTTTATTCGACACACCCAGTGGGTGACTAATATAAATTCCGGAAAAGAAAAGTTTTTGGTAGCATATCCAACAGAACAAACAGCGGTCGACTGACCTGGACATTGCTTTGGAGGGCAGAACTGGCGTCATAAGCTGCCTGGCTCGCGTCCCGGATGGTCTTCAGCTGCTCCATCATGAGTCCCGCCTGGCGTATTGCCTCCTTCGCTGCGCCAGCTTGGTCCTCTGGGACGTGGTGCGTCGTAAAGAGGGAGGGCTGCTGAGCACTCGTCAGTGGATTTGCGAAGGACACCGTGTGTCGAGTGGTGTTCCCTTCCTCCACAGTCAGAATCTCAGGCGCCGTCACATCCTGAGGTACCTTACTGGCGAACGCTTTCCGACTCCTCCTGTGTGTCAGTGGTTCTTCATCCTCGTCGTCGTCAGGGAGATTGATAACAGTGTTGGGTGGAGCTGCGGAGAAGGATCAGGATCAGAGATCGCGAGTCAGTCGACTAAGAACGGTGTTAAGAACACAGTACCTGGATTCGAAGTTGCTGCATCCTCCATCTCGTGGTCATCAGCCCGGGCCAAGGTCTCAGAAGTAGCAGCACTGCAACTCCAAAGGATCAGTCGACTAACTTCAGCGTCGACCAGAGATAAAGTTCGCACAGAATAAGAAAATATGAGCAGCACAATTACCCTGATATGGTGGGGATGGACACCTTCATCTTCGGCAGGAGCTTGGTCGGCTTTGGCGGAGCCCCCCTAGGCTGCTTCGGCGCCTTTTCAGTTGGCGCTGGAGAAGTGGTCCTAGGGCGCTTGGTCGACTGCGTCGCAACCCCCTTGCCACGTTCAGTCGAAGGGTCGTGGACGAGCTTCGACCGCCTTTCCGAGCGCGGTGGCTCGACCTCCTCCTCTTCCTCCTCGTCTTCGGCGTCATCATCATCGCCGTCGTCATCATCATCGTCGTCGTCGTCCCCTGCAATGTCCGAGTCCCATTCCTCCTCGTCCTGGCTCTCGCCCCCACTCGCCTCACCCTCCTCAGTCGGAGTTTGTGCCCCATTGGGCATCGAGTACAGCTCGGTGAGGGCCTAGCAGATATCAAGACAATGATCAGTCGACCAGTCGGCAGAGTAAACAGAAATGAATACGACAAGGGCGCAGTGGAGAGCAGAGCAAGTGTACCTTGTTTGGGTCGCTGTTGTGGTCGAGTGGAGGAATCCTTCTGGCTCCGCGCGGGTTGTCCTTGTTTCCGGTAACGGCTACCATCCATCTTTCCAGAGTGACGTCGTCGACTGCTTCTGGATGGACTCTAGTCTCGTCTTCGGTCCCACAGTACAACCACATGCAGTGGCTCCGGAATTGAAGGGGTTGGATGCGACGCCTGAGGAAGACCTCCAGAAGATCCATGCCCGTCACCCCCTCCCGAACCAACTGCACCACGCGCTCCATCAACATCTTCACGTCGGCTTTCTCCTCCGGAATCAGCTTCAGAGGGGACGGCTTGTTCACTCGGTCCATGGTAAACGAAGGGAGTCCACTCGACTGCCCTGGCGTCGACTGGACCTGGCAGTAGAACCAAGTCGACTGCCAGCCTCTGACGGACTCGGGAAAGGTCATGGGCGGGAAGGTGCTCTTATTCCTCACCTGGATCCCCAGGCCCCCACACATTTGGACGACTCGGGTTCTCTCATCACCTGGGCTCGCCTTCTTCACGGTCTGAGAGCGACACGTGAATATATGTTTGAACAAACCCCAGTGCGGTCGACAGCCCAAGAAACCCTCACACATGGACACGAATGCAGCAAGATAGGCAATGGAGTTTGGGGTAAAGTGGTGAAGCTGCGCTCCAAAGAAATTCAAGAAGCCACGGAAGAAAATACTTGGCGGCAAGGAAAACCCACGATCAACATGAGTGGCCAAAAGCACACACTCACCCTCTTCTGGCTGTGGCTGCCACTCCTTCCCCGGCAACCTCGCAGCTCCGTGAGGGATCAAGCCCTCGTTGGCCATGTCAAGGAGGTCCTTCTCTGTGATGGTCGACTGGATCCAGTCTCCTTGGACCCAGCCCTTCGGCAGGCGGGATCTGGACGAGGACCCTCCGCGGCTGGTGGATCTCCCCTTCGCCTTCTCCGACGCCGACGCCTTCTTGGCGCGCTCCAGCGCCGCCGTCTTCTCCTTGGCCATGGTCGCCGGAGAGATGCGCGAAGGGAAGTGGTGCGGGGGCAAGAGCGAGCACGCTGAGCTGGGAAGAAGGAAGCAGAGAGAGAGGGAGAATGCTGGGGCGCAGCACAGAAATCCTCGCCGGGCGCATTTATAAGGTCCCTTCCGAGTGGCTGACATGTGGGCCCGGTCGATCTAATCATATCTAAGAGCAGTTATGCAGGCTGGATACGTGGCGAAAAAGGCGGCGCGGAGATCGAGGCGTCTATGCCCCGTCCCATCTGAACGCCGCGGTCCGCCCCGCTTCGCGCGCGCCCCAAAATTTCGCATCCCGCGGAATCTGCGAGCAACAAATCAGTCTGTCAGACGCGGTGTTTCCGGCGATCCGTCGCTCGGAGATCGTCGAAGCCCGAAAGATCACTCGACGCAAAAACAGAATGGATCGAGTCGACTGAAGGCAAATTGCTCCCTGTCAACGAAGAGATTCTTTGGTCCAGAACAGCGCACAACTAGAGCGCAAAGGTCAATCGGAAACGACATCAACTCCTTCTTCACTCGAAGCCTCAATCCATTCGGGGGCTAATGATGGGGTTGTGTACCTAGGGTAGGATCATGGACCTGATCCAAGTAACTTACCCTAGGACATCCTTAGAAGAGGTCACCTTCCAGTCGACCAACGAGGATTCACTCGACTGGCCTGAAGGACTCGACCACGAAGACTCACTCGACCACCAGGAGGTCAAGAGGCACTCTGCACTGCAACGGCCTGTAATCAAGTAGACTTTATGATAGTAAAGGCACTTTATGTGGGGCGTTACCAGTAACGCCCCAGACTTAACTCACCTTAAACCCTCTCCTGCGTGGGCTGGCTAGGGTCCTGGCGCACTCTATATAAGCCACCCTCCTCCACAGGCAGAGGGGTTCGGCACCTTGTAATTCATACATTCATAATCCACTCAACCGCCTCCGGGCTCCGAGACGTAGGGCTGTTACTTCTTCCGAGAAGGGCCTGAACTCGTACATCCTTTGTGCTTACAACCTCTCCATAGCTAGGACCTTGCCTCTCCATACCTACCCCCCACTCTACTGTCAGGCTTAGAACCACGACAGTTACCGCTTTGCTCAGCCCCTCTTATAGCATTGTTAGTTGCAGGTGAAGTTGAAGATTGCTCCATGGTGGACAGGATTATGTTGGGATATCACAATATCTCTTATTTAATTAATGCATCTATATACTTGGTAAAGGGTGGAAGACTCGGCCTTATGCCTGGTGTTTTGTTCCACTCTTGCCGCCCTAGTTTCTGTCATACCGGTGTTATGTTCCCGGATTTTGCGTTCCTTACGCGGTTGGGTGATTTATGGGACCCCCTTGACAGTTCGCTTTGAATAAAACTCCTCCAGCAAGGCCCAACCTTGGTTTTACCATTTGCCTCACCACCACCTACTTTTCCCTTGGGAGTCGCTCTCTCGAGGGTCATCTTAATTTTAGCCCCCCGGGCCAGTGCTTGTCTAAGTGTTGGTCCGAACCGAGCAGCCTGCGGGGCCACCTCGGGGAAACTTGAGGATTGGTTTTACTCGTAGCTTGACTTATCCGGTGTTGCCCTGAGAACGAGATATGTGCAACTCCTATCGGGATTATCGGTGCATCGGGCGGCTTTGCTGGTCTTGTTTTACCATTGTCGAAATGTCTTGTAAACCGGGATTCCGAGACTGATCGGGTCTTCCTGGGAGAAGGTATATCCTTCATTGATCGCGAGAGCTTATCATGGGCTAAGTTGGGACACCCCTGCAGGGTATAAACTTTCGAAAGCCGTGCCCGCGGTTATGTGGCAGATGGGAATTTGTTAATGTCCGGTTGTAGATAACTTGACACCAGATCCGAATTAAAACGCATCAACCGCGTGTTTAGCCGTGATGGTCTCTTTTCGGCGGAGTCCCGGAAGTGAACACGGTTTCGGGGTTATGTTTGACGTAAGTAGGAGTTCAGGATCACTTCTTGGTCATTGCTAGCTTCACGACCGTTCCATTTGCTCTCTTCTCGCTCTTATTTGCGTATGTTAGCCACCATATATGCTTAGTCGCTGCTGCAACCTCACCACTTTACCCCTTCCTTACCCTTTAAGCTTTGCTAGTCTTGATACCCATGGTAATGGGATTGCTGAGTCCTCGTGGCTCACAGATTACTAAAACAACAGTTGCAGGTACATGTTATGCGATGATCATGATGCGAGAGCTATGTTTGCTTGTTTTGGAGTTCTCCTTCTGCTTCTTATTTGATCAGGGGATAGGTTCCAGGTCGGCAGCCTGGGCTAGTAGGGTGGATGTCGTTTGAGCTTCTGTTTGTGTTTCATCCGTAGTTGGATGTTGTTCTCTTATGTATGATGATGATGTATTGTTGTATTCGTGTGGCATTGTATGCCTTATGTATGTATCCCCATCTATTATGTAATGTTGATGTCATGATATCCACCTTGCAAAAGCGTTTCAATATGCGGGTCTATCCTTGGTGGGACCTTCGTAGTTCCTTTTGGATAGGGTCGCATATTGGGCGTGACAACTAGGTAGCACAGTTAAAAGTTGGCACGATAAAATATAGCCGATCAGTCTAGAAATGATGTGATGGGGTATTAAACTTGCAAGTAACAAGTACTAGGGGTAATACCAGAAGGTAAATCAGAGTAGAGGTTGGACGGGGGAAATGATTTGCAGAGCACAAGTAAATATGATCGGAATCACGATTGCAAAGGATCAATTCATAGATACAAGATGAACTTGTACCAAGGAAATAACTATTTTACGAGCATCTTCCATGATAAGTTCTACATCGGGTCCATGGGCATGAACACAAAGGTTCAAGGTCGACTCCCATTTCTTCAATGCATAGCCTTTCATTTACTCCTCGTTTTCGAAGAAATTGTAGTGCGGAAGATTTATCTGGCGAAGTACCAGAAGAGTATGACTCGCATAACTTTCGAGTGCAGACGGATTAAGGAGGGCATAGATTCAACACATAGGGGCATCTTGGGAACATATACCACGTATTTCAATAATAAATGACGCAAGTTCATAGGTAGAGCATGGTTGACAAAAGCAGAGGGTACAATTTACCAAAGGCATTATGTATCTGAGGAATTACTCGCAAGGTTGTTGAATTTGAAGGAAATTGTTGGGTAATAATTCATCAAAGGATCTAGCGGACCACAAGGGGTCTGATGTGAGTAACGGACCATTAGGCTAACTAACACCTAACTGGCATTTCCTATTTGGCGCTACAGGCGCCCGTTAATGTGTATTTCGCAAATGGGCGCCTGCAGCGCCTCGCACTGGGCCGGCCCAACTAGTTTTCAGTTCTCTGTGTTAAAGTGACAAAAAATCATGACTTATGTGTGCTGTAGGATTCGAACCCGCGAAGCTGTGGTTCCACCGAACATGCAACAACCACCCGACCCGCTTCACCTTTGTGAAATTATTGATATTCTTTCTTTTTTGTTCTTCCGTCTTCCTTTTCTTTTCCTTTTTTTGATTCTTTTCCTGTCATTTTTGTTTTTCTTTTTCCTTTTTATTTTTAATAATGTGAGAAATATTCAGAAGATTTATATGAACGTTTTTTCAGTTCGATGAACTTTTTTCAAAATCATTGAAATTATTTTCAAATTCGATGAACTCTTTTCTAATTCGATGAACTTTTATCGAATTCAATGAACTTTTTTCAAAATCTGATGAACTTTTTATCTAAATCAATGAACTTTTTTCAAAATTCATGAACTTTTATAAAAATCCATGAACTTTTTTCAATTTTCTTGAACTATATTGAATTTCGTGAACTTTTTCGATCCTTGAACTTTTTTCAAACTCGTGAACTTTTATGAAAATCGATGAACTTTTTTCAATTTTCTTGAACTATATTGAATTTCGTGAACTTTTTCCAGTCCGTGAACTTTTCTCAAACTCGTGAACTTTTTTCAATTCGTTAACTTTTCTGAAATTAGTGGACCTTTTCAAATTTATGAACTTTTTCTTGAACTTGTGAACTTTTTTCAATTTTCGTGAGCTTTTTTTTAATATCTGAACCATTACTTTTTGAAACAATTTTGTGAACTTTTTTAAAATCTGGGAACTTCTAAATTTTGGACCAGCACGGCTGCAATTGTACTTAAATAACACGCACTACAAGTAGTAAGTATTGTGACGTGGCTGCAGTGGTTAGCGAAGCAGCGGCGCGCGAGTTCGAATCCTCAACACGAACCTATTTTTCCTACGATTTTTTGCTGCTGCTGCTTGTTCGTGGGCCGGCCCAGCGCGGGGCGCTGCAGGCGCCAACAGCGTGAACGGGCGCCTGCAGCGCCGTATAGGAGCTCCCCACCTAACTGACCTAATTAGTACTAGTTAATTAGAACGGGGCCAGCCTTAGTGGACAGAGCCCAGCCGGCCTCACGGTGGCTGTGCACACACGCACAAGCACACGGCGGCTATGGCCAGCCACGGCCAGTAGCTCACACGAGAGAGGCCGGGGGCTCAGGGCGGCGAAGGGCAGCGGCGCAGAAGGGCACGGCGAGGCCGCGGCCGGCACAGGCGCGGTAGGGCGCGGGGCAAGCGGCAGCAACGTAGCGCAGCAGCAGCAGTGGCCGCAGTACCCAGCAGTAGCAGCACGCAAGCAGTAGCGTAGGTGTGGTAAGCAGAATAGCCCGGCGGCAAGCAGCAGAGCAAAACAGCGGCAACAGCTTGCAGCTAAAACAGAGCAGCGGCAGTACGCACACATGTACGCAAACACGGAAGCTCGCTCATGACGGTGTCGGCGGCCTATGGCGTACAAATCAAAGGGAAAAAAAGGGGATCAGAGGGAGGAGCTCACCACGGGGTAGATGATGTGCTCGGAGAGGTCGGGGACGGACCGGAGCGGTGGCAATTGACCACGGACGACGAGGATGTACGCGGTGGAAATGAGGTCGATAGTGAGCGTATAGGGTGGCTCCGCTCGAATTGATGCTCTGGACGGACGTAGTCGACGGTGACGATCCTCCTGGACTAATCGATGCAGCGAACGTTGGTTGGTGGCCGCGGGATCGACGGCGGCACGTCGGCGACCGCGCTCAGGCAAACAAGACAGAGGGGGAGAGGGCGAAGCGGCGCGAGGGGAGGGCAAGTGGGGGCTAGGGTTCGCCTGGGGGGTCGTGGGGTCGGACTTTATGCTCCAGGGGAGCAGGCAGATGGCCGGCACGCGGCCAGGGAATGGCCATGGCAGCCAGATGCCTGCCACGAGCCCCTGCCTCCTGTAGCAAGGTGGGAGAAGCCCAGGTTGGGCTGGGCCAAGTGGGCGTAGAGCCTAGGACCACAGTGGGCGTTTATTCTTTTCCTTATATTTTTCTGTTTCATTTTTTAACTCTGATTTATACTATCTTTTGCTATCCACTGATTTTTGTCAAACATGAAACTTAGCACATAAGTACTATTTCGAGGTTGCACACAAAGTTTGGAGGCAATTGGAGTTAAATTAAATAAGTGTCTATTTTGAAAAGGCCTTTTTAGTTGATGTTGGATCATTTATTAAATTCCTAGGATTTTATTTGTGAGTCAAATGAAGTTTATTTCACCATGACAATGATCAGGGGAATTTATAAGATAACGCGAACATTTTAGTTTTACTATCGAAGAAATAATTTATTCGACTTATTTTAAATTTGAAAAAGGCTTTGATTTTTTGGACAAGTGGCAAGCTGCATAGTAATCACGATGACATGCCCACCATTAGGGGGAGATTACTGTAGCATGATTCTCGGGGTGTTACATGAATAAACCAACTAGCATCAACTACAAGGAATAATCAACACTACTAGCAACCCACAGGTACCAATCTGAGGTTTTGAGACAAAGATTGGATACAAGAGATGAACTAGGGTTTGAGAGGAGATGGTGCTGGTGAAGATGTTGATGGATATTCACCCCCTCCCAATGAGAGAATCGACGATGATGACAATGGTGATGATTTCCCCCTCCCTGAGGGAAGTTTCCCCGGCAGAACAGCTCCGCCGGAGCCCTAGATTGGTTCCGCCAAGGTTCCGCCTCGTGGCGGCGGTGTTTCGTCCCGAAAGCTTGCTTATGATTTTTCCAGGGTAAAATACTTCATATAGCAGAAGATGGTCACCGGAGGGCTGCCAAGGGGCGCACAAGGCAGGGGGCGCGCCCAAGGGGGTTGGGCACACCCCCCACCCTCGTGGACGGTAGGTGGCCCCCCTCTGGTATTTCTTATGCTCAATATTTTTTATTAACTCCAAAAATTACTTTCGTGGAGTTTCAGGACTTTTGGAGTTGTGCAGAATAGGTCTCTAATATTTGCTCTTTTTCCAGCCCAGAATCCCAGCTGCCGGCATTCTCCCTCTTCATGTAAACCTTGTAAAATAAGAGAGAATAGGCATAAGTATTGTGACATAACATGTAATAACAGTCCATAATGCAATAAATATCGATATAAAAGCATGATGCAAAATGGATGTATCAGATGGGCAGAGGAGAAAGAAGGCGTGGGTGAAAAGGGGTGAATCCTTATCCCTTTATAAAGGCAGTAAATATTATGTGCCTCCCCACTCGCCTTGAAACTCGCCTATTCCCCAAGGGCCGTGCAGGTGGCACGGTTGGGTTACCCATGCCTGTATTGATGAGAATCCTGCAATAAGGGGACACGATCTCTGCTTTGACGAGACGTGCCAATAAAAACGCACCTCGAAATATGAAGCGACAGGCTGAAAAATGGTTCGAATAATGACCGGGCGGTGACGTGATGTCATGCTATAAAAAGTTGTCAGCAGTTTGGACTCGTGAAATAATATACTCTCTACGGTTGTGTGTCGAACTTGTTTTGTAGAGCCGGACACGATTCTTATGTTTGAAGTCTACTTTGAAGTATTCGGAGAAAGAACCCGCCTTGCAATGCCGAAGGCAATCTGTGCACCGGACTCATCGTCATTGAAGCCTGGTTCAGGGGCTACTGAGGGAGTCTTGGATTAAGGGGTCCTTGGATGGCCAGACTATTGACATGGACCGGACTGTTGGGCTATGAAGATACAATATAGAAGACTTCTTCCCGTGTTCGGATGGGACTCTCCTTGGCATGGAAGGCAAGCTTGGCGATTTGGATATGTAGATTCCTTTGTCTGTAACCAACCTTGTACAACCCTAGCCCCCTCCGGTGTCTATATAAATCAGAGGGTTTAGTCCATAGGACACAATCATAATCCCATAGGCTAGACTTCTAGGGTTTAGCCATTACGATCTCATGGTAGATCAACTCTTGTAATACTCATATTCATCAAGATCAATCAGGCAGGAAGTAGGGTATTACCTCCATAGAGAGGGCCTGAACTTGGGTAAACATCATGTCCCCCATCTCCTGTTACCACCGACCTTAGACGCACATTTCGGGACCCCCTACCCGAGATCCGCCGGTTTTGACACCGACATCGGGCACACATGCAAACACTAAGCATAGTATCCGGCCTAGATGCACATAGGTACAATAAAGAGCCAATCATGGAGCGGTATACCTTTTGATTGAAATCTTTTCCATTTTCATCGGTGCATAGATGGCCATTTGTGGGCATAGGGATTTTGACGCCTTTGCAATCTTCCATGCCGAATTTCCTCAACACATCCTTGAGATATTTCTCCTGAGATATGAATATGCCATTGTGTTGTTGATGAATTTGAAGACCTAAGAAGAATTTCAACTCTCCCATCATGGACATTTGATATTCCTCGCTCATCATATAGACAAATTCGTCACTGTAACGTTGGTTAGTACAGCCAAAGATAATATCATCAACATATATTTGGCACATGAATGATTCATCATCATATGCTTTGGTGAAAAGAGTTGGGTCAAGTGAACCGGGTTTGAAGCCTTTCTTCATGAGGAATTCCTTCAATGTATCATACCACGCCCGAGGTGCTTGCTTGAGGCCATAGAGGGCCTTGTTGAGTCTGCAGACGTGATCTAGAAATTTTGGATCCTCAAAACCTGGTGGTTGAGCAACATATACTTCTTCCTCCAGCTTACCATTGAGGAATGCAATTTTCACATCCATTTGATGTAAGATGATATTATGATGGTTAGCGTAAGCAAACAATATGCGAATAGCTTCAGGTCTAGCAACAGGTGCAAAAGTTTCATCAAAATCAATTCCTTCAACCTGTGTGTAGCATTGAGCTACCATACGAGCCTTATTCCTCACCACAAGGCCATCTTCATCTTGTTTGTTGCGGTAGATCCATTTGGTACCGATGATGTTGTGCTTGCATGGGTCTGGTCGCTTGACAAGCTCCCACACATTGTTGAGCTCGAATTGATGCAATTCATCTTGCATGGCTTGAATCCACTCAAATTCTATGAATGCTTCATCAACTTTGGTGGGCTTTGTGATGGAGACAAACACAAAATGCCCACAGAAGTTAAACAAGTGTGAAGCTTTTGAGCGTGTGAGAGGACCTGGTGCGTTGATGTCGCTGATGATTTTGTCGACGTGGGCTAATCAAAGAAATTTTAAGAGGCATCAAACCCCGGCTTATGGTCCCCCTGAAGCGAAGGTCGGGTTGTTGGGTTGAGAAGTTACCTTCAGTACTCTAGAGTATCAATACCACCCCCAACAGGCCGGAAGGCCATGGCTATACACCTTTCTTCATGGTCTACGGGGTAGAGGCAGTTCTTCCAAGTGGTATCCGTCATGACTCGCCTCATGTGGCGGCCTATGTTGAAGTTGATAATGAAATAGCACGTCAAAACGCATTGGATGCTTTGGATGAGGAGTGTGATCTTGCGGCGACTCGTTCGGTGATACATCAACAAGACCCGCGTCGCTATCATAGCCGCATTTTTAAGACCCATACGTTTTGTCACGCCCAATATGCGAACCTATCCAAAAGAGACTTGAAGGTCCCACCAAGGATAGAACCGCATATTGAAATGCTTTTGCAAGGTGGATATCATTACATCAACTACATAATAGATGGGGATACATACAAGAGGCATACAATGCCACACGAATACAACATCACAATACATGAGAGCAACATCCGACTACGGATGAAACACAAACAGAAACTCAAACGACATCCACCCTGCTAGCCCAGGCTGCCGACCTGGAACCTATCCCTGATCGAAGAAGAAGCAGAAGTAGAACTCCAAACAAGCAAACATCGCTCTCGCGTCAAGATCATCGCATAACCTGTACCTGCAACTGTTGTTGTAGTAATCTGTGAGCCACGATGACTCAGCAATCCCATTACCATGGGTATCAAGACTAGCAAAGCTTAAAGGGAAAGGAAGGGGTAAAGTGGTGAGGTTGCAGCAGCGACTAAGCATATATGGTGGCTAACATACGCAAATAAGAGCGAGAAGAGAGCAAGCGGAACGGTCGTGAAACTAGCAATGATCAAGAAGTGATCCTGAACTCCTACTTACGTCAAACATAACCCAAAAACCGTGTTCACTTCCCGGACTCCGCCGAAAAGAGACCATCACGGCTACACACACGGTTGATGCGTTTTAATTTGGATCTGGTGTCAAGTTATCTACAACCGGACATTAACAAATTCCCATCTGCCAATAACCGCAGGCACGGCTTTCAAAAGATTATACCCTGCAGGGGTGTCCCAACTTAGCCCATGACAAGCTCTCGCGATCAACGAAGGAATAGACCTTCTCCCAGGAAGACCCGATCAGACTCGGAATCCCGGTTTACAAAACATTTCGACAATAGTAAACCAAGACCAGCAAGACCGCCCGATGCGCCGACAATCCCGATAGGAGCTGCACATATCTCGTTCTCAGGGCAACACCGGATGAACACTACGTACAACTAAAACCAGACCTCAAGTTTCCCCGAGGTGGCGCTGCAAGTGGCTCTGGTTCGGACCAACACTTAGACAAGCACTGGCCCGACAGGGGGGGGCTGTAATAAAGATGACCCTTGGGTTAATTACTCCCAAGGGAAATATAGGTGGTGGTGAGGCAAATGGTAAAACCAACGTTGGGCCTTGCTGGAGGAGTTTTATTCAAAGCGAACTGTCGAGGGGGTCCCATAAATCACCCGACCGCGTAAGGAACGCAAAATCCGAGAACATAACACTGGTATGACGGAAACTAGGGCGGCAAGAGTGGAACAGAACACCAGGCATAAGGCCGAGCCTTCCACCCTTTACCAAATATATAGATGCATTAATAATATAAGAGATATTGTGATATCCCAACCAAAATCCTATCCACCATGGAGCAATCTTCAACTTCACCTGCAACTAGCAACGCTATAAGAGGGCTGAGCAAAGCGGTAACATAGCCAAGCAACGGTTTGCTAGGAAGGGTGTCAAAGGTTAGAGGTTCATGGCAATTTGGGATGGCTTGATAAACAGGTGATAGGTAGCGCAGCATAGCGATAGAACGAAGCAACTAGCATAGCAATGATAGTAGTGAGATCCAGGGTAGCGGTCATCTTGCCTGAAATCCCGCTAGGAAGAAGAACGAGTCCATGAAGAAGACGAACGGGAGTAGTCGAACAAATCCTCACAATCGCAATGTTACCGGAACTATCAAGAAGAAGCAACACCAGAAAGAAACAAACAACATGGTAAATGCACAGGCATAAACATGGCATGATGCACAAACAAGTATGATGCATGTCCAATTTAAAGAGGCATGGCAAAGTGCAACAAACAATACTACAAGTTAAGTGGAGCTCAATATGCAACGAGTTGCATATTGACAAAACACCACATGAAAGTATTTAGTTCTCTCTCGTTTAGGTACACAACAATTTTAAATGTTGTTAAACATGGCAAGTGGTGAAGCATATGAAAATTGCCTATCTAGGCAAGTTTAAATGAGGTCGGAAGTAACAAACAATAATTCCGGAAAATCCCCATGTGCATATTTTAGGTTCGGTACTGTTCTGCCCTAAACACAATTTTAATGTTGTTAAACAGCAACATAAAGTGCACCATGTTAATCTAGGCATTTTCCACCCCATTTACATATAAAGTTTATTTAAAACCGAGCTACAGTTATTTAGTTATGAATTAAAGCATTTTAACATGATATTATGCAAAATAAACACAAACAACATGTTAAACATTTTTAACATAGATGAAAGTGGCATATTATTAATCTACACAATTTTCTGAGCATTTTACATATATAAATTATTTTATTCCAATGCACAGTTTGAGAGATATTATATGCATGAAGTTTAGGGTCCAATCTGTAAAAATGCAGTTTTCTGGATAATAGGCAAATTTGCAGAACGGGAAAAATATGACATGGGCCGAAACTGGCTGGGCCGATCGGTGAAAAAACAGAGAGGCGCTGGGGGCTGCTCACCATGGGCTCTGGCCCAGTCGGTGGAGAGGCTGGAGGAGGCCGGGCTGGAGAGGAACTGGGCTGGGCTGCGCCTGGGCGAGGCGAGGCTGGACGCAGGCCGCGCTGGTGGGCCAGAGACGGGGCCCACGCGGCTGGATCAGGCTCCTCCTGATCGAGCGGAAGGCAACGATGGCGATCAGTCGATGGCGAGCGGAGGGAAACGTAGACGGGCGGGGACGGCGAGGTCGGGACCAGGCCAAGGGGGGGCCAGATCCGGTGGATCCCGGCTGGATCCGGCGAAAAAGAGACCGAGGCGAGCTCCACAGACGGCAGCGACCATCCATGGCGGCGGTGATGGTGGTCTGGTAAACCGGTGAGATAAGGTAGGCGCGGCAGGGTCGGGTGGCGATTGGAGCTCCAGGGCGGCACTGGAGAGCGACGGGAGATGCGGGCAGGGAGGCGGCGACCTTCAGTCGCAGGGTGGCGGAGAACGGCGCCGGCGACGGGATTGGGCGCTCGGGAGGAGCGCTCGGGCGCTCGGGCGGTGCGCATCGGAGCACGGGGTCCGACCCGTGCCCCAGATGGGCTCGGGCGGGCTTCGCGAGGGCCCGGCGGGCCGACGGCGCAGGGAGGAGGCCAGGGAACACGGGGCGACGTGGCGTAACACCATTGGCTGCGGCGGCGGCTGGGAGGTGAGGTGGCTCGAGCGGTTGGCTAGAGGGCGGCGATGCGGCGGCACCAAGTGGCTGGCTGTGGCTGGCGGCGGTGGCTTCGAGGAGGATGCAGCTAGGAGGTAGGGGAAGGGCTAGGAGATGCCCAAAATGGCATGAGGGGGTCTATATATAGGGTAAAAGCTAGGGTTTAGGGGGGTTTGCTCCGTTTTCGGACCGTTCGATCACCATCGGATGGCTCCGGAGCGGAGAGGGTCTAGGTGAGTGGATAGTGGGTTGTGAAGAGTAGTTGGGCTGAGAGGAGAGAAGAGAAATGCAGCCCGGCAACTGTTTCAGAGACCGAAACGTCCGACGAATATACCGACTATATCGCGGTTATATATTTAAGGGTTGGGTAGTCAAACGAACTCCGAATGCGATGAAACTTGGCAGGCGCTCTGTCTACACTATAATAAGACCGCACGACAAGTTGCAACCCATTCCGAGAACATTTTTATGCTGCTTATAAAATAATATTTCGGAGGTGCCGCGGGCGCGTGCAAGTGTGGTTGGGTTCAGAACGGACAACGGAGAGAACCGGCGGAACACGAACGGATGCAAGTTTTGAAAAACATGCAGATGAAATGCAGATGATGACATGAGACGAGATGCATAACAAGAACAAAATGCAAAACAACAGACAAAAACCCAACCACGAAGGAAATATCATATCGCATCTCCGGAAAAGGCAAGAGTTGGAGTTATGAATATGGAAAGTTGTATCCGGGGCGTTACAACACTCCACCACTATGAGAGGATCTCGTCCCGAGATCTAGGATGGCACCGGAGGGAAAAGGAAGAGGAAGAGAGGAGGTAAACTAAGTTGCTTCTTCGACAAACGAGTGAAACCATGAACCTTGAGAGGTTGAGCAATTAGAGATGAACGAGATTGCAAACAATCCGTTAGAAAAGAGGAACATTACGATAACTTGAAGGTTGCAAAGGCATGAATCAAGAGTTTAGTGGACAAGATAAAATTCGAAACCACTCCGGTTAAAACAAGATGAGAGAGGAAGAATTCGGGCAGCACTCCGGTTGAACATGGAAGGAATATAATTTGAACTTGGCAAAATGAAAGCACTTGGATGAGACTCCGGTTAAAAGAGGAATGATAGACACAACACTCCGGTTAAGTGGATAAGCATGGAAAAGAACATGATCTTGACAAAACAAGATGATGAGTGAAGAGAACAACATCACAATGCCTTCGGAAGAAAGAATAGAAGATAGATCACTGGAATAAAAGAATGGAGAAGAAAATGCCAACTTCTGTCACAAATGAACTTGGAAAGCATCCTTCCGAGAAGGTTATAATAGAGTTGTTGGAAAACCAACAACGAAACGAATAAGCTTGTAGTGGGCTTATGGAAAACTTCTCAAAATTATGAGGCGAGCTTCTTCCACTAACGAAAAACAATTGCTTGTTTGAGATCAACGAAGAGATGAAAAACCTCTTTCACCGAGAAGGATATGGAGAAAGCTTGGATCAATGATAAGCACCACAAATAGCAACATTCCCAATGGAAGGCTTTAGGTGAAATATGACACAAGATAACTCCAACGAAGAGATTAATATGGGTTGAAACAATTCATGATCAAAGAGAAAATGATGGTTTCACAATATCTCATTCTTGACAACTTGTGAATCATAAAACTTGAAGGGAAACTGTCAAGAATGATATAACACCATCTCAAAAGATAAGGTAGGAGAATTGCACCTCAAAATGCAAGATGAAGAATACTTGAACTCCTCAAAATAAAACATGTGTTGAGCACCATGTTTATTTTAGAGTATAGCTTGGCGGGTCATAACTTCAAGAGAAATCTTGAAGAACAATTGAAGAATGAAAAGAATCCTTGACGAACCACCATGTTGAGCCTTCGTGAGAACTCCGGTAATAAAATCAAAGGATGATAACAAAGAAAGAGAATTTGAGAACACAAGGTGAAGCCTTGCAATGATTTAGATGGAGCTTCGCGACGGTAATGCAGAAAACTTGGAACTCCGAAAAAGAAAAGATGAAGCATCTCGAACCGAGAAATGTGACATGATGAATAACTCTGGAAAGAAGAAACTAGATCACTTGGATGAAACAATAATAAGAATTATGTTATGCGTATCCTTCACCAATTTTTAAATTGATGATAAGCAACGGATTTGGCATACTACTTATTCTCGTAGAAATGATTGAGAGAGATATAGCGTAAGCTTGCGAAGGTCTTCAACGAACCACCGGTAGGATTGAAACAACGAATAAACTATTATGAGAACATAGGAAGAGGGATCTTGAACAAACCGCCGTAAGAATTGAAAATGAACGTATCGAAGGCACAATTCACCAGGAAGAATTGGAAAAACGAATGAATATACTTGAGGGGATTTAGATACAAGTGAACGAAGAGATCATGAGCTTATTAGAGAATACTTGAATGATGCACCGGTTAGATTTGAATAACGAGAGCTAAAGGCTGGAATGAATGATTCTGAGATGATGTGCTCTGGGGAATCAAACTGAAAAGACTCCTGAATAGATCCGGATTGGTGAAAAGAATTCTCACAATCGAAAATAATTATGAGAGGATGACATAAGCTAGAACTATGAATCTTCGAGAGAAGGGACACGATTTAGAGGAAAACTCTTCTTCAATCTTGAACTGACGACAAGAAACACCACCAAAATTACTGAGATACTCCGGGAGAATGAAAAGCAAAGAGGTTGAGCCAACAATGAAAATAATTTGAAAGCGATCTTGGAGAAGGCATGTGACTGATGAAAATTCATTCTTACGTCACACTTGAATAGAATTAGGAATGGCTCCAGAATAATTAGAAGAGTCAGGTAAGATCCTGGGAAAAGACCTGTGGGTTAGGGCCCACTCAAAAGATACACCTTTGAAAAATTACTTGAAAGGGAAATTGCACCGGTTGAATTAAATGACTTGAATGAGATAACAACCTCAAAATAGCTTGAACGGATTGAGAATGGAAACACAAGTCTTCCGAGATATCTTCAGCACTCCAGAACAAATGAATAGCGAGAAGTGAAAGATTAAGAGGTGCATCGGTATGAAAAAGCATTTGAAATGAGGAAAGGGATATGATCAACACCGAAAGCTTGAATTGGATCCACCGGAGAAGAAACAACAATGAAGGATGATGAACTTGAAACTGTTGAGCATCTTCATGGGAAATCACCAGATAAGAACATTGATTGAAAAGAGTGAATAAACTTCACATGAACAAATGGATACTTGATTAACATATATGAGTCCTTGAAGTTAAGGGTGGGAGGGTGGGAAAACAAAGGCAACTTGAGGACGGACGAAACAGATACCGTTGAGAAAACTTAGAGTTGATCTTGCGGATGTTGAAATGATCGAATCCCTTGAAGAGAAGCATGCCGGTTGGAAAAAAATTAACATGACAACCTCGATGATCACGAAGGATTAGCACTCCCATAGAAATATGAGAACACCGCTTGAAAGGTATGGATTCAACATTTGACTTCGAAGCAACTCGAATACCACAAATAAAACAAAACAAAGGATTTGGCTTGCAGAATAAGCCGGAACAAATACATATGATAGAGATTTACCCAATCCCATATCATGCATCTGTCGGAAAGATATCCTAGGAGCTACTTGAATTCCCACCTATAAAACTCCCGAAACTTTCTGGTTATGCAATCTGGTGTTGGGGATACAGGGGAAGCAATATATCTCACCCAAACTAACAATACCTACATCCAGCTGTATCCATCCGTCAACACATAACCAAGAAAACTCCGGATCGTGTACCTCAACCTTCGAAAAGCATCCGTTATACGAGTTATGGCAATACTCCCGAACTCCCCAGTACTGGGTGACGTCGAGGTTATCTCACCAACAACTGCATAAAAGAGATTTTCGATGTCGGCAAAACTCAGGTATTCCAGAACTGCAGCGATAAAATTGTGACGACAACACCTCGGAGCTCAACTCCCCGGGACACTGCCACAACACCTAAATGTTAGGAGGCACCAAGAACAATGTTCTCATTACAAAACCATCAGAACGATTCCAAGATACCCGCGTGATCCTAAAAAAATTAGTGAAATTTGAGGAGAGGAAAGACAAAACATCTACGTCAAGAGTCCTCACCAGAGCGACGAAGGGGGTTGAGGAGTAAAAAGAATCCTACTCCCCGATATATATAATCCTAAGACTCAAAATAGTTTTCTTCTAGACTCAACAACGGCCAACAATCAAGGGGGCTCCTATGGTCGGTCGAGGCTCTGATACCAACTTGTCACGCCCAATATGCGACCCTATCCAAAAGAGACTTGAAGGTCCCACCAAGGATAGAACCACATATTGAAATGCTTTTGCAAGGTGGATATCATTACATCAACATTACATAATAGATGGGGATACATACAAGAGGCATACAATGCCACACGAATACAACATCACAATACATGAGAGCAACATCCGACTACGGATGAAACACAAACAGAAACTCAAACGACATCCACCCTGCTAGCCCAGGCTGCCGACCTGGAACCTATCCCTGATCGAAGAAGAAGCAGAAGTAGAACTCCAAACAAGCAAACATCGCTCTCGCGTCAAGATCATCGCATAACCTGTACCTGCAACTGTTGTTGTAGTAATCTGTGAGCCACGAGGACTCAGCAATCCCATTACCATGGGTATCAAGACTAGCAAAGCTTAAAGGGAAAGGAAGGGGTAAAGTGGTGAGGTTGCAGCAGCGACTAAGCATATATGGTGGCTAACATACGCAAATAAGAGCGAGAAGAGAGCAAGCGGAACGGTCGTGAAACTAGCAATGATCAAGAAGTGATCATGAACTCCTACTTATGTCAAACATAACCCAAAAACCGTGTTCACTTCCCGGACTCCGCCGAAAAGAGACCATCACGGCTACACACACGGTTGATGCGTTTTAATTCGGATCTGGTGTCAAGTTATCTACAACTGGACATTAACAAATTCCCATCTGCCAATAACCGCAGGCACGGCTTTCGAAAGATTATACCCTGCAGGGGTGTCCCAACTTAGCCCATGACAAGCTCTCGCGATCAACGAAGGAATAGACCTTCTCCCAGGAAGACCCGATCAGACTCGGAATCCCGGTTTACAAGACATTTCGACAATGGTAAACCAAGACCAGCAAGACCGCCCGATGCGCCGACAATCCCGATAGGAGCTGCACATATCTCGTTCTCAGGGCAACACAGGATGAACACTACGTACAACTAAAACCAGACCTCGAGTTTCCCCGAGGTGGCGCTGCAAGTGGCTCTGGTTCGGACCAACACTTAGACAAGCACTGGCCCGGGGGGGGGGGCTGTAATAAAGATGACCCTTGGGTTAATTACTCCCAAGGGAAATATAGGTGGTGGTGAGGCAAATGGTAAAACCAACGTTGGGCCTTGCTGGAGGAGTTTTATTCAAAGCGAACTGTCGAGGGGGTCCCATAAATCACCCGACCGTGTAAGGAACGCAAAATCCGGGAACATAACACCGGTATGACGGAAACTAGGGCGGCAAGAGTGGAACAAAACACCAGGCATAAAGCCGAGCCTTCCACCCTTTACCAAATATATAGATGCATTAATAATATAAGAGATATTGTGATATCCCAACCAAAATCCTATCCACCATGGAGCAATCTTCAACTTCACCTGCAACTAGCAACGCTATAAGAGGGCTGAGCAAAGCGGTAACATAGCCAAGCAACGGTTTGATAGGAAGGGTGTCAAAGGTTAGAGGTTCATGGCAATTTGGGATGGCTTGATAAACAGGTGATAGGTAGCGCAACATAGCGATAGAACGAAGCAACTAGCATAGCAATGATATTAGTGAGATCCAGGGTAGCGGTCATCTTGCCTGAAATCCCGCTAGGAAGAAGAACGAGTCCATGAAGAAGACGAACGGGAGTAGTCGAACAAATCCTCACAATCGCAATGTTACAGGAACTATCAAGAAGAAGCAACACCGGAAACAAACAAACAACATGGTAAATGCACAAGCATAAACATGGCATGATGCACAAACAAGTATGATGCATGTCCGATTTAAAGAGGCATGGCAAAGTGCAACAAACAATACTACAAGTTAAGTGGAGCTCAATATGCAACGAGTTGCATATTGACAAAACACCACATGAAAGTATTTAGTTCTCTCTCGTTTAGGTACACAACAATTTTAAATGTTGTTAAACATGGCAAGGGGTGAAGCATATGAAAATTGCCTATCTAGGCAAGTTTAAATGAGGTCGGAAGTAACAAACAATAATTCCGGAAAATCCCCATGTGCATATTTTAGGTTCGGTACTGTTCTGCCCTAAACACAATTTTAATGTTGTTAAACAGCAACATAAAGTGCACCATGTTAATCTAGGCATTTTCCACCCCATTTACATATAAAGTTTATTTAAAACCGAGCTACAGTTATTTAGTTATGAATTAAAGCATTTTAACATGATATTATGCAAAATAAACACAAACAACATGTTAAACATTTTTAACATAGATGAAAGTGGCATATTATTAATCTACACAATTTTCTGAGCATTTTACATATATAAATTATTTTATTCCAATGCACAGTTTGAGAGATATTATATGCATGAAGTTTAGGGTCCAATCTGTAAAAATGTAGTTTTCTGGATAATAGGCAAATTCGCAGAATGGGAAAAATATGAGATGGCCCGAAACTGGCTGGGCCGATCGGTGAAAAAAAAATAGAGAGGCGCTGGGGGCTGCTCACCATGGGCTCTGGCCCAGTCGGTGGAGAGGCTAGAGGAGGCCGGGCTAGAGAGGAACTGGGCTGGGCTGCGCCTGGGCGAGGCGAGGCTGGACGCAGGCCGCGCTGGTGGGCCAGAGACGGGGCCCACGCGGCTGGATCGGGCTCCTCCCGATCGAGCGAAAGGCGACGACGGCGATCAGTCGATGGCGAGCGGAGGGAAACGTAGACGGGCGGGGACGGCGAGGTCGGGACCAGGCCAAGGGGGGGCCAGATCCGGTGGATCCAGGCTGGATCTGGCGAAAACGAGACCGAGGTGAGCTCCACAGACGGCAGCGACCATCCATGGCGGCGGTGATGGTGGTCTGGTAAACCAGCGAGACGAGGTAGGCACGGCAGGGTCGGGCGGCAATTGGAGCTCCAGGGCGGCGCTGGAGAGCGACAGGAGATGCGGGCAGGGAGGCGGCGACCTTCAGTCGCAGGGTGGCGGAGAACGGCGCCGACGACGGGATTGGGCGCTCGGGAGGAGCGCTCGGGCGCTCGGGCGGTGCGCGGCGGAGCACGGGGTCCGACCCGGGCCCCAGATGGGCTCGGGCGGGCTTTGCGAGGGCCTGGCGGGCCGACGGCGCGGGGAGGAGGCCAGGGAACGCGGGGCGACGTGGCGTAACGCCGTTGGCTGCGGCGGCGGCTGGGAGGTGAGGTGGCC
The DNA here is from genome assembly GCF_018294505.1 of Triticum aestivum. Lineage (NCBI taxonomy): Eukaryota > Viridiplantae > Streptophyta > Magnoliopsida > Poales > Poaceae > Triticum > Triticum aestivum. The sequence continues at coordinate 231,602,890 of NC_057795.1, forward strand.
TGAGCGGGTTGGCTAGAGGGCGACGATGCGGCGGCACCAAGTGGCTGGCTATGGCTGGCGGTGGTGGCTTCGAGGAGGATGCGTCTAGGAGGTAGGGGAAGGGCTAGGAGATGCCCAAAATGGCATGAGGGGGTCTATATATAGGGTAAAAGCTAGGGCTTAGGGGGGGTTGCTCCGTTTTCGGACCGTCCGATCGCCATCGGATGGCTCCGGAGCGGAGAGGGTCTAGGTGAGTGGATAGTGGGCTGTGAAGAGTAGTTGGGCTGAGAGGAGAGAAGAGAAATGCAGCCCGGCAACTGTTTCAGAGACCGAAACGTCCAACGAATATACCGACTATATCGCGGTTATATATTTAACGGTTGGGCAGTCAAACGAACTCCGAATGCGATGAAACTTGGCAGGCGCTCTGTCTACACTATAATAAGACCGCACGACAAGTTGCAACCCATTCTGAGAACATTTTTATGCCGCTTATAAAATAATATTTCGGAGGTGCCGCGGGCGCGTGCGAGTGTGGTCGGGCTTAGAACGGACAACGGAGAGAACCGGCAAGACACGAACAAATGCAAGTTTTGTAAAACATGCAGATGAAATGCAGATGATGACATGAGACGAGATGCATAACAAGAACAAAATGCAAAACAACAGACAAAAACCCAACCACGAAGGAAATATCATATCGCATCTCCGGAAAAGGCAAGAGTTGGAGTTACGAATATGGAAAGTTGTATCCGGGGCGTTACACGTTTTAAGAAGGCGACTTGGTGCTCCTGCTGATCCAAGATCAAACAAATATGCACAAGTTATCCCCAACTTGGGAAGGACCCTTTGTGGTCAGCAAGAACCTGAATAATGGGTCATATTACTTCATTGATATAGGAGAACACAAGGATTCATGCAAGTCAGAGGAGGAGACCGCCGGCCCTGGAATATTGCTCATCTTCGGCCTTATTACACCTAAGCCACCGGCTCTCATTGTTGTACATACATTTGTCAGTGTATATATTATGATCAATGTAATAAAGCTGGCATCCCTAATAATTCAGGGCCTCTGTCGTTTCATTTATGTGTACCTGAGTCTTTATTATTTGCTCATAAGGTAACTTGGGGGCTTCCAACCCATCGGGTTTAGCTCTCATATCCTCTTGACTAGGCGTGGATGCCGAAGCCTGAGTTATCCTGCATGTTTGCAACTTGCTACTCTGCTAGGTAATCCTGAGTGACCCGTCGAACTCTTAACTGTCAATCTTTTTTAAGACCCTGAACTTGTTAAGTTAAAATGATGGTTTGTGTCACGTGAGAGCCAACTTACAGTGAGCTAGGATTAACTCAAAGGTTGTGTGACCTTTGAAAGCACATGGCTTTGCTAGCTAATTTATCTGGTTGTGCTTTGGTAAGCCAGCCAGGCAATTATTTGAGATTTTTTTTGAATCTTTCTTCTGAGTCTTTTGGATTTGTGTCTCCTAAAAGATTTTTTCTTCTAAGTGCATTTTTCGACAATCCAGGTCATGCAGCCCTGATTGTATGACTCATATTTGAGCATTTTGGGTTTGGTAGCCCGCCCTGGCTATGGACTTTTAAGTCGCCAACATGCTTTGGTTTGCGCAATTGGGGTCATGCGCTTACAAATCTTTGGGTTGTCACCCTCACTGGATATGGTGATGTAAGCCGGCAGTATGAGCCAATTTTACAGGTATGTTTTTAATTGTTATACGAATATGCGAGGTTTGATAATCCACCTTGGCTTTTGACTTTATGTCGCCAGTATATTTGGGCTTCAATGGCCTTAATTCTAGTCTTTTCCATAATCACATAAGACTATATTATGTTTGGGTTGTTACCCACCCTGGCTTTTGACGTTAAGTCGCCAGGGCATATGTTATTGAAACTTTGTATAGGACATGCAGAGCTATGGCTTGCATAAATGATTAAGTACAAGCCCATCATCAAAAGATTAAAATTGGTGTTTCATAGGTAAGGATCAACATGCACGAAGGCATGATATGACGAATCACTGTTCTAACCTAGCCTATTACAAGGCCATCATAAGCCCACAAGTTTGGAGCAAAGTATTTTCTGAAAGAGCACCCTTATACTTTGGCTTGAAAACCGCCTGGTTTGTCACTGGTTTCCTTGAAGGTGAGTTGACGACTCTGCATCATCTTGCGCCGGCTCTCCTTCTTTGTCGATCATCTGAAGATCAGCCATTTTCCAATGGATGCCGATTAAAGCTTCGAAAGTGGCTTCATCATTGAGTATAACAGAATGATCAATGTCAGGAGCAAAGATATGCTTATGCCGAGGGGGAATAAGATTGACGACGTTATGAGCTGGCGGCTTAATCTTCTTATTATTGTCATCATAATCAAGCGTGTAGTTATTTAAATTGAGTTCCTCAACAAGCTATAGGCCACGGGCCGCATTTCCCAGATGCAACAATTGAAGTCCTTCTCTTCAAAGCACTACTAGAATCAGGATCTTTGCCGTCAGCCAGCTGACAGCAAAGAATGTCTTTGCGATCAGCTTAAAGAAAACTGACGACAAAGAATGAGCTGACAACAAAGGTCATGTTTGCCGTCGGCTAGCGGACGGCATAGAAGCTTTGCCGTCAGCTAGAAGACGGCAAAGAGGGAGGGTGGCCCACTAGCGAGAACCACCTAACGGACACTTTCTTTGCCATCTGCTAGCAGATGGCAAAGCTTCGTTGTCGCCTGCTAGCAGATGGCAAAGAAAGTGGCCATACTAACGTCCGTCAGCTATGCACTTTGTCATCTGCTAGCACACGACAAAGAACCGTGCCCTAACTTAAATGCCAACGATGCCTACGCCCCATCTCTCTGTCCCCTCTCTCTCTCTCCGCCCCTACCCGAGCCGCCGCCGCCCCGCGCCACCCCACCCCTGTGTCGCTGCCGCCCCGTGCCACCCCTGTCGCCGCGCTGCCCCCGCCACCCCGGCGACCCCCCCTCCGCCCCGCTCCACCCTCGCCGCCGCGTTGCCCCACCCCCGTGCCTGAGCCGCCGCCGCCCCATTCCATCCCCGTTGCCGAGGCTCCCCCCTCCTCCATCCAGCGGCCCCGACGCCCCTCTTCTCCACCATCACGGCCGACCCGCCGCGCCGACGCCCCCTCCTCCACCCGGCCACCCCGACGCCCCTCTCCTCCACCACCGCGGCCGCCCCGCTGCTCCGACGCCTCCTTTCCACCCGGCCGCCCCGACGCCCCTCTCCTCCACCACCGCGGTCGCCCCACTGCTTCGGCGCCCCCTCCTCCACCCCCGCGGCCGCCCCGCCGCTCCAGCGCCACTGCTGCGGTGAGACCTCTTGTATTTTTTTCTATTTTTTAGATTTAGTTTAGGTTTAGTTTAATTTAGGCTTGGTTTAGTTTAGGTTTACTTTAGGTTTTGTTTCTATTTTTTAAGTTTTGGTTTACATTTAGTTTACTTTAGGTTTAGTTGAAGTGATTGGTAGGCCTAGTGATTGTACGATTATGTGATCCTATCCAGTAAAATTTATATGCACACCTCATATGAATATGTGATCATATCCAGTAAAATTTATATGCATGTTCCACTCCACTGTCTACACATTTACTTATTAATACTAGCAAATCCTGAAGTTTTGCTATGTATAACATTGCTACATGTGTTTTTGTTTATATAGAATTGCATTCATTTCCTCTTCTAGACATGAGCCAGCTCTTGCATGGAACTGAATCTGATACATTTGTGTAGTAAATAAGTATGTTAGCATTTCACCTGGCTTGTAATCAAATTTTATTACTGCTAATGTACCTCAAGTTTATTTGTCGATGAGATGCCCGAGTCTTGGTAGTTTTGGAATCCCTATTAGTTGAAACATGAGCATTACAAAGTTTCATATCTATGATCAATTTGTTGACAGACCCTCATCTTGGTAGAATTTCTCTTGCTGACAGATGCTTATTTCTTTAGGTTTTGTTTTTCATGTTTGTTGAGCTGATGCTCATGATATGGATGTTGTTGTTTTATGTCTCAGGGTCTGGTCGTTCTGATCTCCTACTTAAACAACAGATAAGGTGTGTGTGTGCCTCAAACTCGCAACATGGACTCAATGTATATTTGATAAATGATAACCTCATGTAATTAGCCCTTAAGTTAAAATAGGACCTATTCTCTTATGTTAGTTGCATCTCATGTGGTCATAATTGAGCAAGTATAAGATTGCAGTATGGATATAATGTCATACCCCAGCTTGCATTTCCATACCTTTCCTGTAATAGGATCATATGGTAATGTCATGTGGTACTTGTTCTGATTTGCGTACAAAGTAAATTCATTTTAGGACACTGCCCTTAGTTTCTGATTTGAGGTATGTTTGTTTGCTTGGTGTGTGTCAATCTCAAAATGGCAGACAAAACATGACAAGGGGAAAATCCACATACCAAGGATAGGTCACCTGCCCTCATCAAACAGCTTGTACATTCTCAAAATGTGTAATAGTAAATTGTTCAATTTAACTACTACAACTTCTGCATTTTACGAGTGATATTTTTGTGTATCACTGTATATTGATATTTTTGTGTATCTTTGTATATGAATTCGTAAGGCTTATGGTGTCATGAAGTACTTATCATTATGTGAAAATTTCATTAATCATACACAAACTTAATTTCTTCCAAGTAATCATCTGTCCATTATCTAGTCCAAAATCTATACTGAAATTGTATTAACTTCCAAGTAATCCCGGTCAACAACAATTTTTAGTGGAATCTCATACATGGAAGATTGAGGCACACAATAACAGGTCTAAGGGTATATTTGAGCATATACCACTATATGGATTGCTCCCTTGAGATTTACTTTGTGCCTATCAATCTTAACATATATAGAAGCTAAAGATGGTGAGGATATATATTCTCTTACATTTGATGATCAAGAATATATGGAATAACATGCTACTAATAAATCTTGTGCTCGGCTCTAGTATGTCAACAGCCACCTAAAATATGGTGCAACTATGATTGTTGCCACAAGTATTCCAATGTGATCACACCACAAGGAACTTTAGGTTTAGTTTTGGTTAAGAAGAAAGAAGAAAGATGAAAAAAAATAAGAAGAAGAAGAAGAGGAGGAAGAAGAAGAAGTGTATTTTTCCCTATTTTTAGATTACTATGCTCTGTTTTTCAATATTTTCAGTTTTCTTTCATGTCTAAAGAAATCCCTAGTTTTGAAGGGTGTCAATTGCCATTGCCAACTAACCTACCAAATTAATTAAGTGTTGCTGATGTTGTTGAGCACAAGTGCATTGCTTTTTTTCTCAGTTTTCTTTCATGTCTAAAAACTTGGCTCTATTCCAACTTTGTCCCATTATCAAATATGATAGAGTTGAATTAGAGCCAAGTTGGAGTAGATATGCATATGGTCTATTTATCAAATATGGTTCTAGCTGTGTTTATAGATACGGTTCTAGATATGAAATGGTCTCTTCTGCTGCTTATCAGAGATGGGGGGGGGGCTGAGGGAGTCCTAGATTAGGGGGTCCTCGGACGGCCGGACTATATGCTTATGCGGGACTGTTGGACTATGAAGATACAAGATTGAAGACTTCGTCCCGTGTCCGGGTGGGACTCTCCTTTGCGTGGAAGGCAAGCTTGGCAACTCGGATATGTAGATTTTCTTCTCTGTAACCGACTCTGTGTAACCCTAACCCCCTCCGGTGTCTATATAAACGGGAGGGTTTAGTCCGTAGGACAACAACAATCATAATCATAGGCTAGCTTCTAGGGTTTAGCCTCTACGATCTCGTGGTAGATCAACTCTTGTAATACTCATATCACCAAGATCAATCAAGCAGGAAGTAGGGTATTACCTCCATAGAAAGGGCCCGAACCTGGGTAAACATCGTGTCCCCCGCCTCCTGTTACCATTAGCCTTAGACGCACAGTTCGGGACCCCCTACCTGAGATCCGCCGGTTTTGACACTGACAGAGGCCGCCACCGCAGGCTGCACTTTGCCACACCGGAGTATGGCTTGGAAGATTTTGAGTTCTTCACGACTATTCTTGAGAATTCGTCCAGGAGGAAGGTATATAAAAGGAGAGATCTCCCCTTCACCCATCTCTTTATCATAACTCTACTGTTTGCTACATCACTCCTTGACCCATGCTGCAGAGGTTGCCTGACACTTTTATGAAGATGTTGGACGGCCATCGGCCAAAGAATGTGAAGCTGCGACAGGCCGGCAGCGGGCTTTGCAGGCTGTGGGATGTGGAGGTGGTGTTCAGGTATGACCACATGTACCTGTGTCGTGGCTGGAGCAGTTCGTCTGTGCCTATGACCTGTGGCACAAGTACTTCCTTGTCTTCAGGTACGATGGCAATGCAATGCTCACCGTGAAGGTGTTCAACATGACTATGTGCCGCATGCGCTACCAGGACGACGATGATGCCAGTATGCTCTGCTTCTTCCTCTCCATTTGGCTTTGTCTCACACCAATTGTTGAAAAAACTTTGTTGCATAGGCAATGGGAGCAGCAGCAGCGACTCTTGCTACAGCAAAAGTAGCAACGACTCTGGCTATAGCAAAAGCACCAGTGAGGATGAGGAGGAATAGAGTGGGGAAGAAGAGGAGCAGAGCAGGGATGACCTCGCGATGGTGGTGGCCGATGATGGCCACGCGATGGTGGTGGCTGACGATGGCCTCGCGATGGTGGTGCCTGCCGATGACCTAGTGACGGTGGTGCCTGAAGATGGCCTCGCAATGGTGGTGGTGCCTAACGATGACCATGCAATGGTGGTGGCATTGGCGATCCCACAGCTGGGGGACTACAGGACCATGCCAATTGTGGTAGAGGAGTACATCCCACTACCTCGCCGCTCTAAGAACATCAAGATGATGAAGGAGAAGAAGGAGGAGGAGGAGTGAAGACCTTAAGAAAAGCTAGTTTTCTTCTTATTCTAACTTTCACCTTTCCTAATTTGCAGATGTGTTGGAAGCTTGTTGGAAACTTGTTTTGGATATGTATGTATGGATATGTTATTGGAAACCATTGTATGTTCGATATGTAGTTGGAAACTTATTGTTGTTATGCTTGTTGAAATTATTTTGAAATGTGTATATATCTGTGAAATTCTGTCAAATTGAATGAATTTAAGAAAAAAACAGAAAAAACAGGGGCTATACAGCCACTTTGCCGTCCGCTGGTAGACAGCAAAGGTCTTTGTCGTCAGCCAGCTAACGGCAAAGCTAACACATGGCAGCTACCTGTGCAACCTGGCATGCACCGGGCTGGCATATTTGGCAGCCTTGCTCTTAGCTGGCTGACATCAAATACCTTTGCATATTTGCCGTCTGCCAGCTGACGGCAAAGCATGCCGTTAACCCCTTAACGGCCCTAAGCTGCCACGTGTGCCATCCAGGCTCTTTGGTGTCTACTAGCAGACGACAAAGGCCTTTGCATCTTTGTCGTCCGCCAGCAGACGACAAAGAGGCCTTTGTCGTAGCTTATTCTGTCGGACCTGTTGCCATTTGCTGGCTGACGGCAAAGGCCTTTAACATCCGCCAGGCATGCCTTTGCCGTCAGCCATGGCGGACGGCAAAGTGCCTGATTCCAGTAGTGAAGGGTGACTGATCATCTTTAAATTCTGGGCACCCGGTGACTATCTCCTTCGGGTCAATCTCTGATTGCCAGGCTTTGGCCCGGCCAAGTGCGAGGATGGCCCCGTCTCATGCAGCTGATAATCTTTGTTTGTCAATCTAGCTTGGGACTGTTAACAGGTGATCCAGCACGGCTTTGATGTGGCTTGGCGGCTTTCTGTTACCGCCTAAGGCCACAAGGCTCCACACAGTTCCAGTGTACAACTATTCCGTTAATGAATATACTACTTTGAGCTTCATCAGCATATTTTTGCCAAGGCTGGCGCTTCTGGGGCCTGTTTGAAGGTTGCCAAGTGAGTAAACCAGCAGGAGGTGAGAATCACCCGGGGGTTTAAAATAATATCAAATAGATGTTAAAATGCATGAGTCTTACCAAAGATGGTGGCTGTCATACAGGTGATATGTTGCTTTAAGACGGCAAGCTCATCAGCAACCTCTTAAGTTGTGCCTCCACCTCTTCGGCTTTCTTCACTAGTGCAATTTTTTCAGAGTTCCAGGCAGCTCTCTCGGCATCAAAACCTGCCTTCAGCTTCTCAATTTCCTCCAAAGATGTTTTCAGCTCAAGCTTGGCCTTGGAAGTCTCTGCTTGCTGCAACTTTATATTCTTCCTCAACTTGCCCACTTGAGATTCCTTCATACTCAATTCTGCCTGCAATACAATGATAAAGTGATTATTACAAAGCAAGGATTAATTATTGTGCTGATATTCTTTTAAAGTCCCAATCACACTACAAGTACTCTACTTGGCACTTGGGGGCTAATGTGGGTCAATTCACTTTTTATCAAGTCCCAGTTCAACTTATCAGTTTAAGCCGGCCCTTAGGGGCTACATGTTTGGATTTCTTAAGTGACTATAAGTCCCGGCTTAACTTATCAGTTTAAGCCAGCCCTTAGAGGCTACGTGTTTGAATTTCTTAACTGACTATAAGTCCCGGTTCAACTTGTCAGCTTAAGCCGGCCCTTGGGGGCTACAGATTTGGATCTTAAGGGATAAAATTGGCCCTTAGAGCCTACAGTTTGAAGATTATTGTTAAGTCTACAGCATACTCAAGTTTTCCTATCCTCTAAACTTGGCAGCTATATGAATACATATGGAGAGGGATATGTATCATACCTCATAGCGCTCGTTCATGAGATTCACTAAGCCAGCTTCTAAATCACGGCTAGTGTGCAGGCGGCTCAGATACCCTGCATGGATGTCGCTTGCACTGAAGGTGACATAACTTTCTAAATCCAGTTTGGTCTTGCCTTCATCCAAAGAATGAGATTCTTCTTTGGTGCCATGTTTGGCCAACACAGTGCAAGCCCCTGTGAAAACACAAGTGCTCCCTGGGTGATTTTGGTAATTAATGTCAACATATCTCTTGTTGGACTAATACTTTTACCTAGTATGTTTCAGATAAGTTCAACAATGGAGTGGCATGGACTAGAGGATGTGGAACTCTTTCAATATGCTAAGGACAAAGGATTGGCTCAAGCTCAAAGCACAAGACTCTACATTTTACTTTTATTGATCCAAGGTCACATTGAGTCCATAGGAAAGCCAATACTATTAAGAGGGGATGAGGTGTTGCTTAATGGCTTGCTTGCTCAAAGTGCTTAGTGATATGCTCCAAAGCCCCCAACCACTTTCTCACATCCACATATGTCCCAAACCAAAAGTCAAACTCGGCCCTACTAGATCTTTCTATCCGGCGCCACCGAGTTTAGTTGTCATAGCCATTGCCAGAAACCCTAGTCTTTTTGGTCTCATCAATAGGGATCTCGGTCTCACCGAGATGGGATTGTAATCTCTCTGTTGCCCTTCGCAACATTTCGGTCAAATCGAGATAAGTGATCGGTCCCACCGAGATTGCAATGCAAACTCACTGTTCCCCTTTCATAACGTTTCGGTCCAACTGAGATGAGCGAATCGGTCCTACCGAGTTTGCCTGACCAACTCTCTGTGTGTCCATTACCAAAATCAGTCTCACCGAATTTGTGTAATCGGTCTCACCGAGATTACGTTATGCCCTAAACCTAACCATATCGACCCACCGAGTTGACATGTCGGTCCCACCAAAATTCCTAACGGTCACATTATTTACTAAATCGGTCTAACCGAGTTTCACGATTCAGTCCCACTGAGTTTGGTAAGTTGTGTGTAACGGTTAGATTTTGTGTGGAGGCTATATATACCCCTCCACCCACTCTTCATTCGTGGAGAGAGCCATCAGAACATGCCTACACTTCCAACATACATTTTCTGAGAGAGAACCACCTACACTTGTGTTGAGATCAGTCTTGATCTCTAGCCTTCCCCAAGTTGCTTTCCACTGAAATCTTCTTTCCACCAAATCCAATTCCTGTGAGAGAGAGTTGAGTGTTGGGGAGACTATCATTTGAAGCACAAGAGCAAGGATTTCATCATCAACACACCATTTGTTACTTCTTGGAGAGTGGTGTCTCCTAGATTGGCTAGGTGTCACTTGGGAGCCTCTGTCAAGATTGTGGAGTTGAACCAAGGAGTTTGTAAGGGCAAGGAGATCGCCTACTTCGTGAAGATCTACCCTAGTGAGGCAAGTCCTTCGTGGGCGACGGCCATGATGGGATAGACAAGGTTGCTTCTTCGTGGACCCTTCGTGGGTGGAGCCCTCCATGGACTCGTGCAACCATTACCCTTCGTGGGTTGAAGTCTCCATCAACGTGGATGTATGATAGCACTACCTATCGGAACCACGGATAAAAAATCTCCGTGTCTCCAAATTGCATTTGCACACTTCAATCCCATCCCTTTACATTCTTGCAATTTGCATGCTTTACTTTCCGCTGCTCATAATCTCTTGTCATGCTTGCTTGATATGTATTGTGAATGTTAAAACTTGTGCCAAACTCCACTTCAACTTGAAGAAATTAAAAACTGCAACTTTTCTCACTTAGAGTCTATTCACCCCCCCTCTAGACACGTCTTCTCGATCCTTTCAATTGGCATCAGAGCTTTGGTCTCCATTGCTTTGGTTTAATCACCATTGGAGGAAGATGGATGAGTCTACATTGGGGAGTCTTAGACATAGAGTGCCTATACTTGATGGAGAGTATTTTCGTGAGTGGAAAAATGAGATGCTTGTGATTTTCAATGAATATCATTTGAACAAGTACATTACTAGCCCTTGTGAACCTCATGTTGATCCTATGCATCCCACCCTTGATGAGTCAATTGACATGATTCGCAATCTTAGAACTATTGATTTTATCCCTAGAGGTTTGCCTAGAAACTTGATAGCTTGCTTGCCTACTCTTAAGTGTGCCTACACCATATGGAAATTTCTTGAGGACCATTTTCCAAATTATTCCTTGCAAAATCTAGATAAAATTCTCCATAAGTCTATTGCCTTGAGTAAGATGAATTCCAATGATCCTAAGTTTGGTGATTGTCTATTTGAGCTTACAAATCTTATGCGTGCCAAAGGAGATCTTGGAATTATTAGCGATATTATTTCTGAAGCTATTAGAATTCATAAAGAAGATCATTGTCAAACTCATTCTAATGAATCACCCTTTCCAGGAATTGATCCATCGCATGACGATGTTGAACATGGATACTATGATGAGGATGATGATAGTGACTTTGATCTTGATGAGGCAATGAGACACTTTGGTCTTATGGCAAATCTTCGGGGATATATGGCAGGAGGAAAGGAATGGGTTCTTGATAGTGGATGTACCGATCACATGACCGGAGATAAAGATATGTTTCGTGAGCTTGCTAAAAACGACGGCCCTCGAAAATATGTCACTTTTGGTGATAACTCAAAGGGTAAGGTGGTTGGCCTCGGTAAGGTGGCCATGTCACATGATAGCTCCATACAAAATGTCATGCTCGTTGAATCTCTTGGGTACAATTTACTTTCAGTATCTAAACTAGCTAATTTTGGTTTCAATGTCCTATTTACTGAAGTAGATTGCCAAGTGTTTCGCAGAGACAATCATAAAATGGCCTTTAGCGGTATACGTAGAGGTGATCTTTACATTGTTGATTTCACTAAAAAGGCTCAACCTAGAACTTGCTTAATTGCCAAATCCTCTAAAGGTTGGTTGTGGCATAGACGGTTAGGTCATGTGGGCATGCGAAACCTTGACAAGCTTATTAAGGGAAATCATATCCTTGGCGTTAACGATGTCATATTTGATAAGGATAGACTTCGCAGCGCTTGTCAAGCAGGTAAATAGGTTGGAGGAAGGCATCCCGTGAAGAACATCATGACCATAAGGAGGCCACTCGAGCTACTTCACATGGATCTTTTCGGTCCCAACGCTTACAAAAGTCTCGATGGAAATTCTTTTGGTCTAGTTATAGTTGATGATTTTTCAAGATTTACGTGGGTGTTCTTTCTCAATGATAAATTGCAGGTCCAAAAAATCTTCAAAAACTTCGCTAGGAAGGCCCAAAATCAGTTTGAAGTGAAGATCAAGAAGGTTTGCAGCGACAAAGGAACGAAGTTCAAGAACGCAAATGTGGACACCTTTATTGATGAAGAAGGGATTTCACATGAGTTCTCAGCTACGTACACACCTCAACAAAATGGAGTTGTTGAGAGGAAGAACCGGACGCTCATTGAAATGGCGACAACGATGCTTGATGAGTACAAGATGTCGAAGCACTTTTGGGCGGAAGCGGTTGAGACAACTTGTCATGCAACAAATCGCTTGTATCTTCACAAGCTACTCGGCAAGACGGCATACGAGCTCCTCACAGGTAACAAACCCCAAGTTGGATACTTTCGAGTATTTGGCTCAAAGTGCTACATTCTTGATAAGCATCATCGTTCTAAATTTTCTCCTAAATCTCATGAAGGTTTCCTACTTGGTTATGGCTCAAAATCTCACACTTACCATGTCTACAATAATTTCACCCGAAAGGTTGAAGATACGGTAGATGTGAAGTTTGATGAATTTAACGGCTCGCAAGTAGAGCAACTGCCAATTGATGTAGGAGACAAAGACCCTTCGGAAGCAATCCAAGACTTGTCTATTGGCAAGATTTGTCCAACGGAGGTGAAGGAGAGTACCTCGTCCGTCCAAGTGGAAGCTTCCACCTCACGACAAGGTGAACCAAGAGTTGATACGGAAGCATCCACAAGTGGGACACACCAAGATGGAGAAAACGTGGAAGTACACCAAGATGAACATCAACAACCTCCTTCTCCACCATGATAAGAGAACAACAACGTCAACAATGAAGAAGGCCAAGAAGAAGAACAAGATGAAGAAGATTTTGCACCAAGATCCAAGCAAAAGCTTTCACGAGTTCGAGCAAGAGTTGCCAAAGACCACCCCGTCGAGCAAATCTACAATGATATCCAAACCGGGAGAATCACTCGCTCTAAAACTCGTTTGGCTAACTTTTGTGAACATTATTCAGTCATCTCTAGCATTGAACCTATGAAGGTTGAAGAAGCATTGGAAGATCCGGATTGGATAAATGCCATGCATGAAGAGCTACACAACTTTGAGAGAAATCAAGTTTGGACATTGGTTGAGAAGCCCGACAACAACCACAATATCATCAGTACCAAATGGGTGTTTCGCAACAAGCAAGATGAAGATGGACAAGTAGTTTGCAACAAAGCACGTCTCGTCGCCCAAGGCTACACTCAAGTCGAAGGTATGGACTATGGTGAGACATATGGCCCCGTTGCTAGACTTGAGTCCATTCACATCTTACTTGCCTATGCTAATCACCATGATATCACCTTGTACCAAATGGACATTAAAAGTGCTTTTCTAAATGGTGAAATAGAGGAGGAAGTTTATGTTAAGCAACCTCCCGGCTTTGTGCATCCTAAGAAACCTAATCATGTTTACAAACTTCACAAAGCTCTTTATGGTCTTAAACAAGCTCCTAGAGCGTGGTATAAATGCTTGACCAAGTTCCTTATTAAAAAAGGCTTTGAAATTGGAAAAATTGATTCTACTCTTTTTACTAAAAGGGTTAATGGAGAACTATTTGTGTGCCAAATCTATGTTGATGATATTATATATGGTTCGACTAACCCTCACTTTAGTGAAAAGTTTGGAAAGCTAATATCGGAGAAGTTTGAGATGTCGATGATGAGTGAGCTCAAATTCTTTCTTGGTTTGCAAATCAAGCAAACTAAGGAAGGTACCTTTGTCTCTCAAGCAAAGTACACTAAGGACTTATTCAAGAAGTTCAATATGCAAGAATGCAAAGGTATGACTACACCCATGCCTACTAGTGGACATCTTGATTTGACCAAAGATGGTGAACCGGTTGATCAAAAGGTTTACCGCTCCATGATTGGTTCATTGTTATATCTATGTGCTTCACGTCCCGATATTATGCTAAGTGTGTGCATGTGTGCACGATATCAAGCGGCCCCTAAAGAATGTCATCTTAAGGCTGTGAAAAGGATAGTGAGATACTTCATACACACACCAAATTTTGGCATTTGGTATCCTAAGAGGGCCTCTTTTAATCTTGTTGGCTACTCCGACTCAGACTATGCCAGTGACAAGGTTGATAGAAAGTCCAGTTCGGGTACTTGTCAATTTCTTGGTAGATCTCTTGTGTCTTGGTCCTCCAAGAAACAAAACTCAGTATCCTTATCCACTGCCGAAGAGGAATACATTGCCGCTGGTTCATGTTGTGCACAATTACTTTGGATGACCCAAACTCTTAAGGATTATGGGATATATGTGAAACATGTTCCATTTCTTTGTGAAATGAAAGTTCTATGAAGATTGCTCACAATCTCGTGCAACACTCTCGAACTAAGCATATTGAAGTTCGTCATCATTTCATTCGAGATCATGTTGCTAAGGGTGATATTAACCTTAAGCATGTTCGTACCGACAAGCAATTGGCAGATATATTCACTAAACCACTTGATGAGAAAGTGTTTTGCAGGTTGAGAGGTGAATTGAACATCATTGATGCTTCAAACTTGGAGTAGGAACTCCATTTGGATACATGCAAGACATGAGCCTATGACTAACCCTTGATATTTCTCTTATGATGACAATCTTATGTCTTGGATATATTTGCACCTTGCATGTTATCTAACCCGTGTAGGTACTTGGATGAATCTAAATCTATGAGATTGCATCTCACTCACATCTAGAGCAATCTCTACATCACCAAGTCTCTACACAATGATGGTTTAAGACAAGGAAGCACGAAACCCTTCAAACATATCCTTTGACAAATTCTATATTGAGTTTTATGATTGTCATTTTGGATACACAAGTGCTCTTCCTTGCAAAAACTAACCCATGTAGGTAGATGAACTCAAATTCCAAGTGGTGCTCCCAACTCTTGATGAGCTACATCAACCTTGAGCAACCCACACAAGTTCAACTACATGATCACGATCAACACCACCACCCAAGGTATGTTATTCCATCTTCGAGAAGCTTTACTCCAAGTCATGAGTCAAAGCAACTCAAAAATATGTGAATACATCAAAATGCTTAATCAAAAAATGGTAACCCCATTTTGAGCTTAAACGAGGAGTATGACGTATGATCAAGTGATCTCACTTGACTCCTAAGTCAATATACTCTAACATAGGTGACTTTGTCGCCGACCAATTCTAGGTGAAGTTCTCTTGTGTTTGTTTTCTATGCTCTTGCATTTGTCTCATGCATATTAGTTTCTCCTTTCAAAAAAAACTTCATCGAGATTTCTTTTTGGATTCTTTTTGTTCTGCATTCCCTGCATCCAATTCATTGCAAATCTCTCAGTTAATTCCTTGCAAATCCTTGTGAGATCTTACTTGCCTAGTGAGCTGAGGTGACAAGTGTTTTCTATGTGATGAACTAGGTCCCACCAGTCTGTTGTTTTCGGTCCAACTAAATTCTTTCGGTGCAACCGAAGCACACAACTCGGTGCCACTGATTTCACTGCAAGAAAGACAGCTTGCCACTTGTTCCTGTATTCTTTTTGATCCAGTTCCACTCAATGATTATTGTCCTCTACCTGCATCACATTTGACTTGCTGCTTTGTTTTGTGACTCAAGGGCCAAACCCGTTTGTTACAAAATCCAGAAGAACCCTTCTTGGAAATTGATGTCAAAGGGGGAGAGAGAGATCACATCAAAGCTTAATCATTTCTATAGGGGGAGAAAATACTCAGGGGGAGAGACCCCAGATGCTTGGTGTTCAAGAGAAGAGAAGTCACATGTCTTTAAGAGGGGAAAGACATGTTCATATTTGATTGATTTCTTTAGCTCTGTTTCTTTTCTTTTCTCTGATTTTCTGTTCCCTATCTTCTCCCAGTATCCCATGCTAGATTCAGGGGGAGCAAGACATCTAAGGGAAGGAAATCCTTGAATTCATTGCACATCTTTACCTTTTGGGACATGTCTATATCCAATGGAGTACTCAGTACTCACTCTCTACATGTCATCCCAGTCTTGGTACTCTTGTGGTTTCTTTTGTTTGCTCTGGCTAGTAGGTGTATCTGTGTTATCTAACCTTGTTTACGTAGGTTCATTCCTTCCTAAGCCAACTCAAGACCACAAGGTAAGTATATGCATCACAGTCATGTGTATGAGGATTTCTTGCTGATGTACATACTGTTTGCAAGAAGGACTCATGAGCATGAAGGTACATTTTCTATATTCACATCATTTGCTCTGATGCATAAAGCCAAGATACATGTAACACATTGCTTACTCTGTCATGCTTATGCATTCACATGCTCCTATATTCCATATCTACATGATTGCATACATGTAGGGGAGCCTATGCATGTTACATGTCTTTCCAAAGCTTTACCTGCCTTTCACTATATCTTTATCTAAAGCTTTGATGTATGTTGTCATCAATTACCAAAAAGGGGGAGATTGAAAGCACAAGTGCTCCCTGGGTGATTTTGGTAATTAATGTCAACATATCTCTTGTTGGACTAATACTTTTACCTAGTATGTTTCAGATAAGTTCAACAATGGAGTGGCATGGACTAGAGGATGTGGAACTCTTTCAAGATGGTAAGGACAAAGGATTGGCTCAAGCTCAAAGAACAAGACTCTACATTTTACTTTTAGTGATCCAAGATCACATTAAGTCCATAGGAAATCCAATACTATTAAGAGGGGATGAGGTGTTGCTTAATGGCTTGCTTTCTCAAAGTGCTTAGTGATATGCTCCAAATCCCTCAACCACTTTATCACATCCACATATGTCCCAAACCAAAAGTCAAACTCGGCCCTACCGAATCTTTCTATCCGGTGCCACTGAGTTTAGTTGTCATAGCCACTGCCAGAAACCCTAGTCTTTTCGGTCTCATCGCTAGGGATCTCGGTCTCACCGATAGGGATCTCGGTCTCACCGAGATGGGATTGTAATCTCTCTGTTGCCCTTCGTAACATTTCGGTCAAACCGAGATAAGCGATCGGTCCCACCGAGATTGCAATGCAAACTCACTATTTCCCTTTTGTAACGTTTCGGTCCAACCGAGATGAGCGAATCGGTCCTATCGAGTTTGCCTGACCAACTCTCTGTGTGTCCATTACCAAAATCGGTCTCACCGAGTTTGTGTAATCGGTCTCACCGAGATTATGTTATATCCGAACCCTAACCATATCGGTCCCACCGAGTTGACATGTCGGTCCCACCGAAATTCCTAACGGTCACATTATTTAGTAAATCGGTCTGACCGAGTTTCATGATTCGGTCCCACCCAGTTTAGTAAGTTGTGTGTAACGGTTAGATTTTGTGTGGAGCCTATATATACCCCTCCACCCACTCTTCATTCGTGGAGAGAGCCATCAGAACATTCTTACACTTCCAACACACATTTTCTGAGAGAGAACCACCTACACTTGTGTTGAGGTCAATATATTCCATTCCTACCACATAATTCTTGATCTCTAGCCTTCGCCAAGTTGCTTTCCACTCAAGTCTTCTTTCCACCAAATCCAAATCCTGTGAGAGAGAGTTGAGTGTTGGGGAGACTATCATTTGAAGCACAAGAGCAAGGAGTTCATCATCAACACACCATTTGTTACTTCTTGGAGAGTGGTGTCTCCTAGATTGGCTAGGTGTCACTTGGGAGCCTCCATCAAGATTGTGGAGTTGAACCAAGGAGTTTGTAAGGGCAAGGAGATCGCCTACTTCGTGAAGATCTACCCTAGTGAGGCAAGTTCTTCGTGGGCGATGGCCATGGTGGGATAGACAAGGTTGCTTCTTCGTGGACCCTTCGTGGACTCGCGCAACCGTTACCCTTCGTGGGTTGAAGTCTCCATCAATGTGGATGTACGATAGCACTACCTATCGGAACCACGTATAAAAAATCTCCGTGTCTCCAAATTGTGTTTGCACACTCCAATCCCATCCCTTTACATTCTTAAAACTTGCATGATTTACTTTCCGCTGCTCATAATCTCTTTTCATGCTTGCTTGATATGTATTGTGAATGTTAAAACTTGTGCCAAACTCCACTTCAACTTAAAGAAATTAAAAACTACAACTTATCTCACTTAGAGTCTATTCACCCCCCTCTAGACACCTCTTCTCGATCCTTTCACCCTGGCGCAGAGTAAGTTGTCCCAGTGATGGTCACATCTCTAGAGTCCTTGTCAAGAGGGATCTCTTTAGGTGGCTTTCGAGGAGTTGGCGGCTTAGGGTTCGACGGGTCATGGCTGGCCGCCAGGTTAAGCTCCGCGTCCATTTGCTCAAGGAGGATGGCATCGACTGTTGGCGGCGGGCATCCATGGATTCTTCCAGGTTTTGTGTGCAAGCCTCAGAGATGTCGGTAGACTATTTCTCCAGCTCAGCAATTTTTGGATCTTTCGAGGACACGCCAAGCTTCTGCTTCTTAATGGCTTTTGCCACGCCTCTGCAACAAAGATACAAAATCTATGAGTATGGTGTAACATATCAATTGATAACCTAATGGAAGTACCTACCCTTGGGCAACTTTGAAGATGGGCATCTGGGTTCCTGAAGAGTCACCAGACAATGGAGGTGTCTTCTGATAATTTGAGTTAGAAGGTTTAAGAAGCTCGTGGATCAAGCCAACTAAGGGATAAAGAGAGTCTAGATCATGTAACACCTCATGTTGACGCTTGCGAGGGGCTGGAGTATTTGGTAAGATAGAAACCAGCTCCGCGTCACCATCACTCCGAGTCTGACGTCCGGCCTCGTCCTATTGTTTCTTCAAAATAAAGTCGAGATCCAAGTAAGCAAGAGGGTGAGAAAATCTTACTTTGTGGGTCACCTGCCGAGTTTTCTGTCTTGGCAAAGGCTCCAAGTCAGAGGAAATTTTAGTTACCTCTACGACATCGACATGGTTGGTCTCCACATCATCCTTAGAGGAGTCAGCGTCAATAAGTTGCATAAAAAGAAAGCCAAGAGGATCAAGTTCTACCTCCGACTCGTGGCCAAGGGAAAACAAGTCTTCAGCATCCTATTTCTTTCCTTTGGTCTTTTTTGGAGCTGACTTTGCTTTGGCCTTTTTGGCCGGCTTATCCTGCAGTTTCTTGATCCACAAGGGAGAGTTAGCCTGAAAACACAAATGACAATGAGAAGATGTGCAGTTTATGAGAAAGTGATAAATGAGTTAAAATAAGGACTTAAAATACTTACGTTGGGAGCGGGATTGAGATCACAGAAAGGGTTCAGTCCCATTTTGTTGCAGCTTTCGAGGGTATCCCCGAGTAATGACTTTGTCATTTCATTGATTTCGTGGTCCTCAGGACGTATCTGATTATATCGCTGTGGGTCTTTCACATCACATGTGTATTGGTACATTAAACCAGTACGGCGGCTCAAAGGCAAGATTCTCTAGGCGACCCAGCATCGGACCAAGTCAACACTAGTTATGCCTTTTGCTAATAAGGCCCTTATTCTTGAAAAGGTAGGCGCCTACTTGGCTTGTTCTGGAGCAGTGATCCGGTCGGGGAGTGGATGTCTAGGGCTGAGCCGGCAGGTGCGGAAACCCGGTAGAGGATTTTCACCTGCTGGAGAGGTATCTTGGCAATAGAAGCAAGTCTGGTTCCAGTCCTTGGGGTGACTAGTGTAATGCCCCGAGACCGATGCGCCAGGTGTATTCCAGTTATTTGTCGTCGTTGCCATGTCATTCGCTTGCGTGTTGCACTTTGCCATGTCATCATGTGCATTTCATCTCCATGTTTTTCAAAACTTGCATCAGTTCGAGTCCTCTCAGTTCTCTTAGTTGTCCGTTCGGAGTCCATACACACTCGCACACGCCTCCGAAATATTATTTTATAAGTGGCCGAGAAACGCTCTCAGAATGGGGTGAAAGTTGGCAAACAAGTTTCACAGATCGTGACTATAGTTTTGGATCTACGGCAATTCAAAAAATAGAAGGAAATTGCTAAACCTAAGACATGGTGGATGAACTAGTGTGCTGGGGATTGAATCTCAAAAGAAAAGAAGGAATCTACAATTGGTAGCAGATGCTAAAGCTATCACCACATGACTTCAGTATCACTTTTGGATCAAACTAAGCAACATGGTGGATGAACTACAAGTGAACACAACGAACACCGATGAACCGCGATAAACTAGGGTAACCTAATGTGGATAGAAAGTAAGGAGAGATGGGTACCTGGTGATGCTGATGGATAGCGGAGGGGTGCCGCGATCGCTGGTCAAAGTCAGCTTGATGTAGCGGCCAGGATGAAGTTGTTGAAGAAAGGTTGACTGGGGTGGCGGAGCTCCAGTGGCGGCGGTCGACGCGAGGAAGAATAAGAAGAGAAGGAGGTAGGGATAAAAAATGAAAAAGGACCCCCACCCCCACCCCGTCCCTATTTACGAGGAAACCGTGAAATGGCATGCACAGAAATCGAGGAGACAACATGATTATCTCAACAGTACGGGCGCCTCGATTCTCGGACGACCAATTAATACAAGAGTTATTATATTGCGGGTTTTTCGTATATTTAATATGTGTGATGTGATGGCGGGTTACAATGACCCAGTTTGCGTGACATTATGGCAGGATATACTGTTTTATTCCAGGTTAAGTTTTGGAAGATGATTCACCAACTGAAGCACTGAAGATTGGCATGAACAAGTTCAAGTCAATCTAGGGCCTAATGTTGGGGATATAACCCCGAGGTATGACCCTCCCAAGAAGGGTCGGGTCAGACCATTGGCGACTTAATATGACGAAGGCCCAAGAAGGCCCAAGTAGACGAAGCAGGAAGGCGGCGGCTTCAGAGGCACACTCGGTGATGGACCAAGACCTGGAGGTGTGAGCCGCCCGATGATGACTTGCCTAGTAAGGCAAGGTGATTTAGAAACCGAGTTGGTCACGATTGTGATCTGGCTCGGACTATTGTAAGCCGTCGGGCCTCAACCTGTGTATATAAAGGCGAGACCCGGTGGCAAGTTAACTCAAGAAACAACTGATCAATAGCTAGGTCAAGCGTAATCGCTCCCTTGTAATCAAAACTCAAGCAATACAACTAGAAGAAGGTCGTAGGCTTTTACCTCGTTAAGAGGGGCTGAACATGGCTAAACCTTGTGTCTTTTGTCACATTCAACCCCTTCGAGCTAACCTATGTGCGATGGCTCCACACCTAAGTCCTTTCACAAGGGCATATGTCGTTTTAAGTCCACGACAATTAGCATAAGAGCAAGTACTACCTCCGTCCTGGTTTACTCTTCATATTTTGTAGTATCAAAATTTGACCATAGATTTAACTGACAAAATGTTAACGCATGTCACTAAAAATTATATCGTTGGATTCGTTTTTGAACATAATTTCAAATGGTATAATTTTTGGTGACATGCATGGGCATTTTATTAGGTAAATTTATGGTCAAATTTTTTCACTAAATACGAGGTAGTACAAAAGTGGGCTATAACGGTCGTCCAGTATGTAGGCCAAAACACGTGCCAAATTCACTTCTGATGCATTTGGCATTGATGCCCTCCATTGATCACCTCGTGCCCCAATCTAGATCACCTACTTTGCTATGGTGCCAAATTAACTCACGCAATGAAAAAAACACTTGCGTGGGAGAGGGAGAGGACTGAGGCAATAAAAAACACTTGTTCGGGAGAAGCATAGGTTCATGTAGTTGGTTTAATTGATTTGTTTATACATGTGGGTCTGTGTGCATAGCGGTACCAACTCTCTCACATTGCTAGAGCGGTGCCAAAATCTTTTGATTTGACATCGATGTGTATTATGTGGCATACTTTTGAGAAATATGGCATCCACCTCATAGTGGAAGGCAACAAATGCCCAAGGACTTCATGTGCTCCTAGGTAAATAGAGGAAAGAGAAAGAGAGAGAGAGAGAGAGTGAAAAAATATCACTAGCCTTAGAGCCAACCCTATAGTATGAGTGAATGATATTGGTACCTCTTGATGACACAACAATCTTATACAACCAGCTGGTCTAATATGTTCCCTTCTTTTTCAGATAAAAAAAGACACGAAAGTGAAAAATGTGCTGCACTATAACAATCTCGTCAAATGCCTTGATCTCCATCTTACAGAAATTGATTTGATCGACTACCGAGGCAGCACATCTGAGATTAAATTAGCCGGGTTCTTTGTTCTGGAGGCAAGTGTGCTCAAGGTAATGAGGTTTGGAGTTCTCTAGCGCAACAATGAATGGCGTGCTGATCACCACAAGTGTATAACCCTAAATGACAAAGTCTCTGCAGAAGCTGAATTTGTTTTCGAAACATCAAGTCGCTAGAGACTCAAAATTTTATTTGCCCATTAGTGACTTGTCAGGGTGGTGGATTTTAGTTTGTACGATAATGTTGCATATTCCCTCTTCGTAGGTGCAACATTACTCCTAGCATTTGTAATATCAGTTTGAAACTTGTAATATTGCGACTATCCAGCACGAGGTACTATGTTACGATAAATGTTCGCGTGCATAGGTGCGGCAACGATATACCATTACTCGAGTACAATATTTATTATTACCAGCAAGAGGCCCATGCGTTGCACGGAACATCAATATGCATTTATACGAGTTGTTTATCTTGTGGGAAACGAAGATGAACAAGGGAAGGCCTTATCTGCAAATGTGAAGAGGGGTGCGGGTATCTTTTTGCAAAATTGCATTAGTTTGCTTTCTATCCGTCAGATATAGATCGAACGGTCTATATTGCAGGATGGCAGGCACACCATCATCACCACCTCGGTTTTTTTATCTACTAGCAAGATGCCCGTGCGTTGCACGGAACATCAAGATGCATTTGTATGAGTAGTTTATCTTGTGGGAGATAAGGTTGAACAAGGGAATGCCTTATTTGTAAATGTGGAGAGGGGTGTGGGTATCTTTTTGCAAAATTGCCATAATTTCTTCCTGTCCGTCAGATATAAATCGGACGACCTATATTGCAGGATGGCAGGTACACCATCATCACCAACTCTGTTTTCTTATAAGAGTTTCTCTATACTACTCCTATAAAAAGCTGAGTTGGTGATGATGGTGTGCTTGCCATCTTTCACCAATAGCTGTCGGATCTAGATCTAACGCATACAAAGCATACTACTGCAGTTTTGCAAAAGGATGCCCGTACTTCTTCCCTATTTACAAACAACTCCTTGTCTCTCACAATCAGCCTTATCTCTTGCCCACCACATCTAGAAGGCCATGGAACAATCTGGTGTGATGGCCGCTACTGGCATCGTCCACCCCCAATCTTGGTGTTCTATGCAATGCACGGGCATCTTACTCGTATAAGAAAATAGTAGAGATACTCGTGGCAACACATGGGAAATTATGTCGAAAAAGGCTAGTTGTAAGCAGGATAGCTCTATAGACATGATGATGGTGACTCCACATGGTGAGGCTTACTTTGGTATGCCGAACACGACGCCTACACTCAGGTGTTATCTCCAGCGCAGGGTCTTGTCACTTCACTGTGAGGAGCAACATGTTATAATTTGACCAACGGGTAGTACGATACTACTACATCGGTAGTACTACTACTAGTACTAGCACCACCATCTGGATTTAGTAGTACTACCACCTCTGTTTGGATTTAGTATTTGACTAGAATATCTAGTAATGCATGTCACAAAAAATATACTACTCCCTTTGTAAATAAGTACATGGATTATTGTTTTATTTGGTTTTGAACATAGTTCCCGATGATATTATACACTCTCCCTTCCGGTAGATGGCTAAAATCTGAAATCTCATCAATCAGACTACTATTGTACTCACCAAGCGGTGAGCTTGGTAAGCTACCAACAAAAAAATTGCAACCAAAGACGACTATTGTACTCCCTCCGTACCGGTGCATTTGTCACGTTAGAAAACCAAATAATCCCAAAACTTTTAGGCGCGGTGCATTAACTATCCACCTCGTTCCCCGCTTTTTGCCATGAAAAAAGAAATCAGCCAATATGAGACGTGGGGTGCGCATGCATTCAATGATTTGAGACTACTTAGCACAACATGGAGTTCTCAATTCTCTACATGCAATGACATTAATTAAAAAATACTACTCCTACCCCTGTCCTAACTTATTGGTCCCCTTAGTATTTTGTGCCAAATTTTGACCATAGATTTAACTAAAATAATAATATTGCAGGTCACCAAATATTGTATCATTAGATTCGTATTTGAACATAGTTTCCAATGATATTATTTGGTACATGCATTAACAATTTATTAGTTAAATCAAACGTCAAAACTTGGCGCAAAATGCAAAGGGGACCAATAAACCAATAAACATCAAATTTCTCTTGTTTTGCCCCAACTTGGTCTCGGTGAGATGACTATACTGCACCGGCACGGAGGAAGGGCCGACGAGTAGATGGCCAACACACACGTGAATGCAACGTAGTCTGCACTTCTCGTATAAAGGCTCCCCGCAAGTCCAATCTATGAAATCCTGCGCATCTACGCACCCTAATCAAGGGCAAGAGTGATCACTCCAATTGCAAGATTAGTTGACTAGAACCTAGACCCATGGAGGCAATGAGACCGAGCATCAGCCGGTTGTGCCAGATGGTCCATGGCACCGGCCAGCGGCTTGGCACCGAGGAACGTCTCTAGGTCGTGCTTGAGGCCTCTAGGGCGAGAGACCTCTTGGACGAATACTTGGTCTCCTTGTTCGATGAGGTCCTCGTCGGCTTCCTCGACAAGTTCACTGTCGCCAAGAAGCTTGTGGAAGACCTTGATGTACGCCTCCAGCCCACGCGCCCAGGCTCTGTGATGCCCACCACCCTTAATGGCCTCGATGGTGACAACCTCTTCGATGCACTAGTGGCCATATGATTGCCCGTCATCGCGCCAGAGAATGGCCACCTCGAGGTCGCGCTCACCGTGCAGCGCCTGGCGCAGCAAGACACCATCGACATAATCACCCACGTCTACAAGCAAATTGTCCACAAGGACTACTATGTGCAAGAGGAAGACAATACGACGATAGCCTTCTTGGACCATAGGGCAACCTTGGGCGACATTGTTCAGAAGCACGTTGAGCTCGCCGCCAATGCCGTTGCTCCTCACGCATTGGTTGGTGACCCGGTGCACTAGGGCGTGAGGATGTCGTTGATGGATCCCTATGTATCTTTATCTTTTCGTCAATTCCATGTAGTAGTATATTATAATTATCTTAACTTTCGCATCAACTTCATAAATTTCATACGTACCATGCATGAACCTTGCCATAACCAAACTTCTCATTACTCTAGGGAAAACCGTTATTTCTATCTATCGGTCGCGCCAAGGAGTAGAACTAAATTTTACAAGTTACAAGTTCAAAAGGAAAAGCCTCGCCCCTCTGTAAATTGCGTCCTTTTGCCATCCCTTCTATAAGAAAAAGGTAGTGCTCCTGCCGGTTCCTCAAGAAAAAAGAAAAGGAAAAGCCTGCCGTGTTCGCGTCGCACCCTCACATGGTTCGTCTGGCATGCCGCTCAAGGGGGGATCCGTGCTGTGTTGCATTTTCACTTACAAGTGGGATCGCTGTTGACCAAACTGACTATCGGCAAACTCCCACCCCGCCCACCGCATGATGGTTGAGCTAGATAAAATAGGAGAGAGAAGAGATAGTTGTAGCATGGAGTCCAAGAAAATTGGTGTCAGATGGGACTTGTGTGTGTGGCATGTGCCATACTGCTAGACGTGAATGCTAGTTATGGCCCATGCCACCCCACTATTAATCAAGGTGCTAGTTGCATAGAGCGAACACCACTAGGCCATACAGTACACCACTAGTACTAGTACTCTGTAACGCCCCGGAATCGATGCGCCAGGTGTCTTCCAGTTATTCGCCGTCTTTGCCATGTCATTTGCTTGCGTGTTGCATTTTATCATGTCATCATGTGCATTTCATTTTGCATACATGTTCGTCTCATGCATCCGAGCATTTTCCCCGTTGTCCGTTTTGCAATCCGGCACTCCTATGTTCCCCGGCGCCCCCTTTTGCCTCTCTTTTGTGTGCGGGTGTTAAACATTCTCGGAATGGCCCGAGGTTTGCCAAGCGGCCTTGGTACACCACCGCTAGACCGCCTGTCAAGTTCCGTGTCATTTGGAGTCCGTTTGATACTCCAACGGTTAACCAGGTAACCGTAAAAGCCCTCTTTGTGTTGCAGCCCAACACCCCTCCAAAGTGGCCCAAAACCCATCCAAACCCCCTCCATGCTCTCGGTCGTTCGATCACGATCGTGTGGGCGAAAACCGCTCCTCATTTGGAGTCTCCTAGCTCCCTCTATCTATATAAACACCTCCCCCTCCGAAATTCACGGTGCAAACCCTAGCCTCCTCTTCCCCGCGCCGTCGGACATGTCCAGCCTCCACGTTACCCGGACCAATCCCGAGGCGACACGTCACCCCGCCGCCGCTCCCGGCCTATGGCATCGTGCCACGTCTCTCACAGCTCCTCCCCGCCGGCCTCCTCTCTCTCCTCCCAGCCGCCGTGGCCCGCCCGGCCGACGGCCGGCCCGCCCGAGCCGCGCCGGGCCCGAGCGACCGTGCCGCCGAGCCCGCGCATCCGCTCCGCTGCCCGCTCTTCCCCGCTGCCGGCGCCGTCCTCCCGCCGCCTCCGCCGCCGTCCTTCCGCTGGCGCCCCTCCTCGCCGAGCGCTGCCGCGCCTCCGGGTCCCTCCACCGCCGGCCCATCGGCCATCTCCGCCCGGCCTGCTCCGACCGTCGTCCGCGAGGCCGCGCTCGCGTCGAGCGCCGCCCAGGGAGCCGCTGCCCGCGCCCCCGGCCGCCGCCGGCCGCCTGGTCGGCGCCGCCGCCTCCCCGTGTCTCCCCGCGCCTCCACATGTCGTGACCCGGCTGGATCCGGTGAGATCCGGCCCAGATCCGCCCATCTCCGCCGTCTCCGTCCTTCTCCTGCGAAGTTTCGGCAAGATCCACCGCCCACGTTGATTTTCCCGCGAGGTCCAAATTCTTCCAGGTCCCGAAATATTTTGCATTTTTATGCACCGTTCAACGCATCATAACTCCCTGTGTGCTGCTCCGCTTTGCATGCATAATATATCAAAATATTCATCATGATATGCTCTTCATTTAATTCCATTGTGTCATGCTTGTTTGAGATCATCTTGATGCCCGAATAATCATTGCAAGAGTGCTATATGATGTTAACCTGCTGAAACTGTTATAACTTGATGATTTGTCATTTTTGTTACATTTGATGTGTGCATCTTATGAGCTTGAGCCTTACATGTGTTTTGAACTATGTCATGCCATATTCACATTGGTGCAATCCATGTATTTTTGTGGGTCTTGTAGTGAGTGCATCGAGCTCTTGAAGTAGGGTACTTGCTGTTGCTGTTTTGCTAGGTTGCATCTGTTATTTTGTGATGCTATGTAAACCTGCTGCTACAAGTCATTCTATGCATAATCTGGAGATGTTCACTAAGGATGTTTTGTTATACATGCCATGCTCTATCCATTCTTGCCCCTGGTTGCATTTATAGCCTGCTGTAACATGTTGTTATCTTGCTCCAAACTTGCTAAATAATGTTGTTGTCACCCTGATTAACTTTAAGTTCAGTTTTGCCATGTGTTTTGCTAGTGATCCATGCACCCTATGAACTTGCTCTTGCCATGTGTAGCTTCATAAACATGAATTCTTACTGTTGGTTGCCTTGCCATGCCATGTATTGCTCTGTGGTGAGTGGTACAAGCTCACCAACATGCCTACTTATTGTTGTTCCTGCCATGTATGAATCTGTCATATCATTTGCCATGTTTACATGGGTGCCATCATATTTTCTGTGCCCTTTTGGCTCATGGTCAGTAAGGGACTTTTGTTATATGAGATTAGTAGATTCATGCCATGACTTTGTTTGCCATGATATGTTTCAGTAACATGTTGTTTGATAGCTTTAAACATTGTAACCTGATGTTATTTCTGCCAAGTCTGTAAACTGTTATTATTTGCAATCTTGCCATGTCCTTTTGAGCATCATCTATTGATTTCTGGAGATATCTCAGTGTTATGTTTTGTCATGCTTTACCTGTACTTCATGCCCATGCCTTTTGTTTTCACGTTGAGTTACTGTAGCATATTGTTTTGATGCTTGCTAGATGCCTAGTTGCTGTTTTGGACAGCTTGTCCTTTAAACTTGTAGAGTGTATGTGTTGAACTGTTGCTCCGTTTTGAGTGTGCTCTATATGAAACTTGCTTAGAATTGCATGTAGTTTCATATTATCATGTTGCATCCTTGTTTTGAGGTGTTTGTTTGATGTTTGAATGCCTTTTGCATCAATGCCATGTTTAACTTGTTTTGCTCATATCTTCTAGGCCGTAGCTCCGATTTAAATGAACTTTATATGTAACTTGACTAGAATCTCGTGTAGATCATCTTGGTGCATCTTAACTTACTGTTTAAAAACTTGAACATAAGGTTTATTCAGTTCTGGACCAATTTCTAAATTTTCATATGAGGACTTACCGGAATTGGTATATGTTGTTTCCGGCCTCATTTAAACTTGCCTTGATGTGTTGTTCTTGTTTGCATCATCTCTTGCCATGAGTAGCCTCATCTAGCTTTGTCATGCATCATGCTTGGTTGTGCATCATGTCTTGTCTATGTGTGGTGTGTTTACCTTGTTGTGTGCTTCTTCTCGATAGTTCCCGTTTCGTTGCGATTGTGAGGATTCGTTCGTCTACGCTTGGTTCGTCTTCGTGGCTTCATCTTCTTCATGGACTCGTTCTTCTTCCTAGCAGGATTTCAGGCAAGATGAACACTACCCTGGATCTCACTATTATCATTGCTATGCTAGTTGCTTCGTTCTATCGCTATGTTGCGCTTCCTATCACTTGTTCTTCAAGCCTCTCCAAATTGCCATGAACCTCTAACCTTTGACACCCTTCCTAGCAAACCGTTGTTTGGCTATGTTACCGCTTTGCTCAGCCCCTCTTATAGCGTTGTTAGTTGCAGGTGAAGTTGAAGATTGCTCCATGGTGGACAGGATTATGTTGGGATATCACAATATCTCTTATTTAATTAATGCATCTATATACTTGGTAAAGGGTGGAAGGCTCGGCCTTATGCCTGGTGTTTTGTTCCACTCTTGCTGCCCTAGTTTCCGTCATACCAGTGTTATGTTCCTGGATTTTGCGTTCCTTACGCGGTTGGGTGATTTATGGGACCCCCTTGACAGTTCGCTTTGAATAAAACTCCTCCAGCAAGGCCCAACCTTGGTTTTACCATTTGCGTCACCTAGCCCTTTTTCCCTTGGGTTTCCGGAGCCCGAGGGTCATCTTTATTTTAGCCCCCCTGGGCCAGTGCTCCTTCGAGTGTTGGTCCGAAACGGGCAGACTGCGGGGCCACCTCGGGGCAACTCGAGGGTTGGTTTTACTCGTAGGCTGACCTATTCGGTGTGCCCTGAGAACGAGATATGTGCAGCTCCTATCGGGATTTGTCAGCACATCGGGCGGCTTTGCTGGTCTTGTTTTACCATTGTCGAAATGTCTTGTAAACCGGGATTCCGAGACTGATCGGGTCTTCCTGGGAGAAGGTATATCCTTCGTTGATCGCGAGAGCTTATCATGGGCTAAGTTGGGACACCCTTGCAGGGTATTATCTTTCGAAAGCCGTGCCGCGGTTATGTGGCGGTGGGAATTTGTTAATGTCTGGTTGTAGATAACTTGACACCAGATCCGAATTAAAACGCATCAACCGCATGTGTAGCCGTGATGGTCTCTTCTCGGTGGAGTCCGGGAAGTGAACACGGTTTCTGTGTTATGATTGACATAAGTAGGAGTTCAGGATCACCTCTTGATCATTGCTAGCTTCACGACCGTTCCTTCGCTTCTCTTCTCGCTCTCATTTGCGTATTTTAGCCACCATACTTGCTTTGTCGCTGCTGCAACCTCACCACTTTGCCCTTTCCTTTCCCATTAAGCTTTGCTAGTCTTGATACCCATGGTAATGGGATTGCTGAGTCCTCGTGGCTCACAGATTACTACATCAACAGTTGCAGGTACCAGTTATGCGATGATCATGACGCGAGAGCAATGTTTGCTTGTCTTGGAGTTCTTCTTCTGTTTCTTCTTCGATCAAGGGATAGGTTCTAGGTCGGCAGCCTGGGCTAGCAAGGTGGATGTCGTTTGAGCTTCTGTTTGTGTTTCATCCGTAGTCGGATGTTGATCTTATGTATGTTGTATTGATGTATTCGTGTGGCATTGTATGCCTTATGTATGTATCCCCATCTATTATGTAATGTTGATGTAATGATATCCACCTTGCAAAAGCGTATCAATATGCGGTTCTATCCTTGGTGGGACCTTCGAGTCTCTTAGAATAGTATCGCATATTGGGCGTGACATACTCACATTGTCATGAAATTTCCTGGAGTCCGTGCTCAGCCCTCCTCTCTCTCTCTCTCTCTCTATCTCTATCTCTTCTCAGCTAGCTAGCAGACGCACAGAGTGTGCCCATCGTCTGCTTGCTCACATTCGGTCCCACATGTCAGTGAAAACGCAAGACGACCCACTGAACCTGCACATATTTCACCTCGACTTGCTGATGATGAAAAACAAATCCAATAAAGATCTTCGGTGGCCTCTTTAGGAGTTACTCAAGAGTAAGATTCTATTTACAGTTTAACCCAAGATGCACGACACGTACTCCTACCTTCAACTAGCACTCCATTTTCTTGCATGACACAACCTGGATGCTAGATGTCCCACGTGTTAGCAAAAGGAGGAAGAACTCGACCAAATCTTCTCCACATTTAGACCGGACGAGTAGGAAACACGGCAAGCCTTGTGCTGACATCATACGTACAAGCCCACCTCACTCTATCACCATATTTCTCGGCCTCCGTGTGACACCTAGCTCTAGTTGATGGTATACTATTACTAGGACTAACTATTGTACTAGCATACTCCACTAGGTTGGCTCTATGTGATGTGGCAACTTCATATAACCCGATGTTGGCTATACTACTATGGTACTCATACTCCAATAAGTGACTCAAAAACCATTCATAAATTGAGTTTATCACATGCATATGCAAATGTACCATTCATTACATACAACAAGTCATCAACACACAACAACAACGAGGATACATGTTGGATTATAGATTATTTCCAACAAAACATTCTAGTAAATACTAAAATTTTTATCACACAACAAATAACAAGCAATGAAATGAACTTCAGCTCAACCATCCTTGACATTGGAAACGCTTGCTTTGAACCATAAGTAAGCCTCTGGGAAGGGCCAGCTATTGTCAATATCGAGACCAACGCAGGAATCATCATCCAGGCTAAAGCGGCCTATATCAAGACGCATATTGTGATAGCCAGGGTAGGGGACCATAGCAATGTCCGATGTATAGATATAGTTACTTCTCATAAATGGTAGTAACGTTGTGCCAACAGCAGCTGGACCGCCTTTCACCATCATTGGATAGTTTAGTCCAAGGAAGAGCGAGTTTTCTCCAAGACTATCAATATTGAACCAGGGAGAAGGTGCTGGCTCTACCACACTAGTATCCATCCCGAATACCCTGCAACAAAAATTGGAATAGGTCCAGAGAGTGCGACCATGGGAGAAAACACCTGCTTCCTTAGTAACATCAGCAGTTCCCTATATACAGACAAGAAGAGGTGATCAATTTGAATAAGTTGCCAGACGCCACTGAGTATGTAGGTCCTGCTTGTCCTCATGCTCCTGATCATCACCATTGTCATCTCCCCCTTGGTTATAAATATTTTCAAGTATAGGTGGTGGAATGTTCACAGGACCTTGGAAACACAAGAAGGTTAATTAGTACAGGGACACTAACTCGCATGCATGTGGATGAAACAATTCTAATTACGGTGGAAGACAAACGTACTGTCATGGAATTGTCATGTCAGATGTCCTAGTGAAAGGACTTAGTCATGGAGCCATCGCAACTAGGAAGCTTGAAGGGGTTAATTAGGACAAGAGACACGAGAGGTTTATACTAGTTCGGCCCCTTACGATGAAGGTAAAAGCCTACGTCTAGTTGTGATTGGGATTATGTATGTCTCGATGACCATGAAGCAGAATCGCTTGACCTAGCTCTCGAGTTGTTATTTCATACCCTGAACCGCCATCGGGTCGTCCCTTTATATACCGAGGTTGACGCCAAGCGGCTCTACAGAGTCCTGGCCGGCTTATAGATTGTATCCATCTCGGTATCTTAATCTTTCTTGCCTTACAATACAAGTTACATGAATAAGGCGGCTCCAAAGGTACACATCCCTATAAATGTTTATCTTATTTTCTTAATTCTTCACCCATATTCATAATGTACTCAATCCTTGCAGGCGGGTGATAAATTTTGGAAAGTTAAATATGATCATGAAGCGGCCAAGAAAGCCCGGAAAGAAAAGAGAGCCGCCAGGAAAGAAGCTGCCAAAAGAAAAGGCAAAAGAGCTACTGCTTCTGACTTGCTTCAACTGGCAGACTCTTCTGAGACAGAGGTAGCCCTTGACTCCCTTGGCTTCTATTTTAATCATCTTATTGACACTGATCATCAGCAGGAGGACACTGGAACAAGCCGCAGCAAGGCTGACGAGGTAACTATCCTTTCCTCCGACTCCGAGCCTTTGCTTAGATAGAAAATCCGTAGAGTGACCCGGAAAGTAAGATTTTCTCATCCTATAGCTCATCACGATCCTCAATTTCTTTTGAAGCGGCAAATTCATGAGAGCCGGAGGCAGACCCAGACCAGCAAGGATGCGGAGCTCTCCTCCGGCTTACCAAATACTCCAAAGAAACGCCGAAACGAGGTTACCTCTATTTTAACTAAGTTTTATCCCTTAGCGGGTCTCTTTCGTCAACCACTCAATCCCTCCGACTCGGATTATCAGGATACCTCCCCTTCCTCCGGCGAGTCATTGCAGTCCAATCTATGACTTTTAAGACCGTACCAGGGTATAATAAGCCACTCACCTTTGTAGCTATTGTAATCTTCTTACTTCTGTATTAATCCTCTTATTTGAAAGCAATGTTCAAGCTAAGCCCAGCAAGAGGGCTAGAAAAATAAACCGGCTGAAGAAAGAGTTGCCACTGATGAGCCGGCTCTGGAAACAACCGTGCCGGAGTTAAGCACTCATGAGCCACCACTCGAACCAGCACAAGATGTACCACCTCCTAGTGACCTGCCCACTGACCAAGGCGCTGTTGACTCAGAAAATCCCAAACCTCCGAGTCCAACCCGGATAGCTGATCCTTCCAATACCGACATTGAGACAACCATGCTGGCCAAATGCCCTGCCAAGGAAGAACTTCTGGACCAGCACCGAGTCAAGATGGATGGCACCAATTATGATCATATGAGTATTGGAGATGTCTTCTCTGGCTACATGAGTCAAGTGCACAGCAGCCGAAACCTCGAAATTGACATGGTGAAGCAGATGCACCATAAATTTGAGGTATGATCAATGTTCTTTTGTTCATTATCTTTCAGTATGTTAGCCCCCAAGTCTGCTGCTTAAGATGCTTATGTTGTAGACTTAGAAATAAATTTAACAACATGAAGACAAAATAGACTTTCGGCTTACCATGTAGCCCCCAAGGGGTGGCTTAACCAATATGGTTGAGTCGGCTCTTTATAGAGAAATTCTTATGGGCCTTTAAACAACAATATGCATTAACCCCCAAGTGTCAAGTGTTATTGTTTACAAAATGCTTGGGACTTACTCATATGAATCACCATATAATGAGCCGTCGTAGAACAGAAAAACTCTACAAGACATTAGCCCCAAGTGCGAAGTATGTTGCTGGCAAAATGCTTGGGACTTAAATACTGCATAAATAACTTACTTGATTTTATACTTGCACAGGCTACCACGAGTCAACTTGAATCAGAGGTGACCAATTTGAAGAGTCGCCTTGAATTCCAAGAGTCAGAACTTGAGAAGGCCAACAGTAAGTTCGAGTTTAGTGTTTCTGAACAGGATAAACTGAAGAAAGACTTTGAGACTGAAAAGAAAGCCTGGGCGGATGAGAAGACCGCATTAATAAGACGGGCTGAAAAAGCAGAAGCGGCTCTTGAAGAAGTCACTGGAGAATTGTCCGGGTTAAAGCACCATATTTCGCAAATGGTCGCAGCCATCTTCGGTAAGTCGCCTTGCCGTTTGTGTTCATGTCTTAAGCCGGGCAATAGAGTATGTGCCAGAAATTAACATTTCTGAGTATGCTTTGTACAGGCCCCAGAAGTGCAAATTTAAACCACAACATTTTGAGGAAGTTAAAAGCTGTGTATACTGTTGGCGTTCTAGGAACGGGGGTACCCAGACTTGCCTGCCTGCGGCCTACGGCGTGGCTCAAGGAGTGGCCCAGTACGGCCCATCTTCATCAACACATGCTCAAGACCCTCGCGAGGGGCCAAGCCTCGTGGGGCGGACGACAGGAGGCTTCCTCAGGTGCGGCCTCGTCAGGCTGGCTAGCGAGGAGGTAGAGAGATCAAGGCGGGGTACCTCACGAGGTGCCCGTGACACAAACCATGACGACCAAGGCTAGGCGGGCGCCGGCCTGCGCAGAGTCCTTGTTTCCCCTTTGGTGCAAAGGGGGCAAGCGCAGGCAGGGGTATCAAGCAAAGGCTACCATTTCGGTGCAACAAGACCAAGACCACCAGGACGGCAGAACGGAGGTCATCGTGGATCCCAAGCCAGCGTCATCGTCAGGGTCTTTTGGCAGGCAAGGACCAACTTTAGTCAGGATAAGTGTACTAGATGTTCCCCTTCAAAATGGCCAATTGTTGGCGCCCTTCCCGCTCAATATTTGGGAAGAGGCCCGGGGCCTTCGCCTATAAATAGGACTAGCCACCCACAGGGTAGGGGAGGGAGATCTGATCGGATCTGCACCCAAGACACACACACACAGAGAGAGAGAGAGAGGCGAATGAACCCCCATAGTAGTTCATCGCACCAACCAAGAACAGACCCTCGCGAGGCTGTTCTTCCCTTGTACTGTTCCTCATCAGCCCAGAGGCAATCCACACACCTCAAACTGGAGTAGGGTATTACACCACAATGGTGGCCTGAACCAGTATAAATCTTGTGTCCCTTGTGTTGTTCTTTGTGTAGTTTAGATCCTTACGAGGCGATGAAACATGAGTAGGCTGGGGGTGTGATCTCCGCGTGCACCCCAGTGTTCGAACCTCAAGGGTCTGCCAGAACCCGAAATCCGACATATACCTTGGTGGAACAATTGTACACCGGGTCACAATGTACACTTGCTTCGGTGGCCTTATCCAATGAAGTACCAACCCTCCTACCACGGGTCTTGAGTAAGCTGTCAGTTCTTCTGCAACGGATCAATGAATTGAGACGGCCAGCTGCAAGAGCCGGAGCAATAAATGCTCTAAGCCGGGCAAAGGCCTGGCTACCTGAATTAGACCCGGAGGATATCGCCATTGGCTACCCAAGTCTGAAGGAAGATGGCATGCCGTTTGAGGACGCGGATTTTCTTGCCTGTCTCAAAGAGATACGCCCCGTGGCGACTCTGATAGCCACTGAAGTAGATTATACCAAGTACCAGGCGGGTTATGATGAACAAAATCGAAGGATTCCAACACCTGAAGATGACGTGACCAGCCTGATTCCCCCAATTCGTAAGCATACCTTTGCTCCTGAAGTTGACCCACCGGTCTTGTTGATGATGAAGCAGAATTTGAAGCCTTAAAGAACATTGACTGGTCATCATCAACCTTCCATGAAAAGGAGCAGAGCGGAAGCGCGGAGAGGGCTAACCCGGACGCTTCCGGCCAATCTTGAAGGTGAAGCCGTCATGGCGGGTCAATACCGGTGTAAAAAAACAATGCAGACTATTTGGACTTAATGAGTCCTGTAATAGGGTAGAGATAACTCTGTTGTGGCCATGCCATCGTGCATGTTTTGATGCTTAACATTTTTAAACCGCCTTGTTATATTCGTGCAAACAGTTGATCGTTTCTGAAAAAACTGTCCTTCAAATAAACGGCTTAGGCAGGTAAAAAATGTGAGCAAAATAATCATAGATTAGCTGGTTGAAAAAACACAACTATAATAAAATTTTACCACTGGCCCCATCGGTTCATATGACCCGGCTGGTAAAGATGAAGATCCGATATTTGAATACCCGGAAAGTACATCAACATTGAAGGGCTGGCGACTCAGCAGTCGATATTGAACCGGGCTATAAACATTATATTTATAATTGTAAGTCTTAGGAAAAAATCTTAAGTCAAACAATGGGGCTTCCAGAGATAATTTAAACCAAAATAGAGAAATAACAACGGCAAGGCTACTGATTCGAATACGATCAGTGAACCGTCCCAGAGGGGTTGGAACTAGGATCCGAATACGATCATGGAGCCCCCAATGGCTTTGGCTTTGCGCCGATTAAGAGGGTACCGAAAGCTGTGTTCTCTTTGGTTCGAATACGACCTATGTTTGAACAGGAAGCCCCCTAATGACCTTGAGAGTTTTTTAACGACTCTGATTCGAATACTATCAAAGTCAGTTCCCAAATGGGGTTAAGCTATGATTCGGATACGATCAAGAAGCCCCCAAGTGAGCTCGGCAGTGTGCCAATCAAAAGGGTATCGACAGCTATGTTCTCTTTGGTTCGAAGACGACCTATGTTTGAACAGGAAGCCCCCTAGTGATCATAATTTGTAATAGCTAGATTCGAAGACGATCATAAGCCAGATCAGAACAGTTGAGCCGGATCAAATATGACCCGTCCCCGAGCGATCATGTGAGAAAATGATGACAATGACAATAACAAATTTACCTTGTAAGAATGGAAAAAGGACAAAGGTCCTGCTTTATTATTTATCATAATTTATACATTGGCAAAATATATACATCAGTGGAGCCTATGGCTCAAGTGTAGTAGGGCCGGAGATGAGCAATATTCCATGGCCTCCGGGTCTCCTCCTCGGACTTACGTGAGTCTTTGTGCTCTTGAACGTCAATAAGGTAATATGACCCGTTGTTCAAGTTCTTGTAGACCACAAATGGCCCTTCCCAAGGTGGGGATAACTTGTGAGCATCAGTTTGATCCTGGATGAGCCGGAGCACTATATCACCTTCCTGGAAAGATCTGGACTTAACCCGACGGCTGTGGTAACGGCGCAAGTCCTGTTGATAAATCGCCGAGCGAGCTGCTGCGAAGTCTCGATGTTCATCTAACAGATCAAGAGCATCCTTGCGTGCTTGTTCATTGGCTTCCTCCACATAAGCCGCCACGCGAGGTGAATCATGACGGATGTCACTAGGGAGAACCGCCTCAGCTCCGTAAACCATGAAAAAAGGCGTATAACCCGTAGATCTGTTAGGAGTAGTATTGATGCTCCATAACACAGAAGGTAACTCCTCAACCCAACAACCCGGCGTCCTTTGCAAGGGGACAAAAAGGCGGGGCTTAATGCCTTTCAGAATCTCTTGATTGGCTCGCTCGGCATGACCATTGGACTGAGGGTGAGCCACTGATGAAACATCAAGCCGGATATGCTCATGTTGACAGAACTCCTCCATGGCGCCTTTAGACAGATTAGTGCCATTGTCAGTTATAATGCTGTGTGGAAAACCAAAATGAAATATCACCTTCTTCATGAATTGAACCACCGTGGCTGCATCACACTTACTGACCGGATCTGCCTCGACCCACTTTGTAAACTTATCAACCGCCACCAAGAGGTGAGTCTTTTTATCTTTGGATCTCTTGAAAGGCCCAACCATGTCAAGCCCCCAGACTGCAAACAGCCAAGTAATTGGAATCATCCTCAACTCTTGAGCCGGCACATGAGCCCGTCTTGAGAACTTCTGACAACCATCACATTTACTGACCAGATCCTCTGCATCTGCATGAGCCGCCAGCCAATAAAACCCATGACGAAAGGCTTTAGCCACGAGAGATTTTGACCCAGCGTGATGACCGTAATATCCTTCATGAATCTCATGGAGAATTTCTTGGCCTTCTTCAGGAGAGATGCAACACTGAAAAGCCCCTGTAACACTGCAATGATGCAACTCGCCATTGATAATCATCATGGACTTAGACCGCCGGGTTATCTGCCTGGCCAAGGTTTCATCCTCAGGCAACTCGCCCCGGGTCATATAAGCTAGATACGGCACCGTCCAATCTAGGATGATATGAAGAGCCGCCACCAACTGCGCTTCAGGGTCAGGGACAGCCAAATCTTCCTCTATTGGTAGCTTGACAGAAGGGTTATGCAAAACATCCAAGAAAGTGTTAGGCGGCACCGGCTTACGCTGAGATCCCAGCCGGCTTAACGCGTCAGCCGCCTCATTCTTTCTACGGTCAATGTGCTCCACCTGATAACCTTTGAAGTGTCCCGCAATTGCATCAACCTCCCGGCGATAAGCCGTCATGAGCGGATCCTTTGAATCCCACTTGCCTGATACTTGCTGAGCCACTAGATCTGAGTCGCCGAAGCACCTTACCCGTCTTAAATTCATCTCTTTAGCCATCCGGAGACCATGGAGCAAGGCTTCATACTCAACTGCATTGTTAGTACAAGGAAACATCAACCGGAGTACATAACAAAACTTATCACCTCGAGGGGAAACCAAAATAACTCCAGCCCCCGAGCCTTCCAACTGCCTAGACCCATCAAAATGAATTGTCCAATAGGTATTGTCTGGCTTTTCCTCAGGCATCTACAATTATGTCCAGTCATTGATGAAATCCACCAGTGCTTGAGATTTAATAGCTGTGCGTGGCACATACTTTAAACCATGAGGCCCAAGCTCAATGGCCCATTTGGCGACTCGACCTGTGGCCTCTCTATTCTAAATAATATCCCCCAAGGGGGCAGAACTAACCACAGTGATGGGATGGCCCAAGAAGTATTGCTTAAGCTTCCGGCTGGCCATAAACACCCCATAGACCAGCTTCTGCCAGTGCGAATATCGCTGCTTGGACTCAATCAGTACTTCACTGATGTAGTAAACCGGCCGCCGAACCGGGTGTTCCTTGCCAGCCTCCTTGCGTTCCACCACAATATCCACACTGACAGCACGGGTGTTAGCAGCCACATACAGTAACAAGGGCTCCTTGTCAATGGGAGCAGCAAGAACCGGCGGCTCAGCCAACTGTCTCTTCAGATCTTCAAAGGCAGTATTGGCGGCGTCACTCCAAGTAAAGCTATCCGTCTTCTTCATCATCTCATAAAGCAGCATAGCCTTCTCCCCTAACCGGCTTATGAACCGGCTTAAAGCGGTGATACGATCCGCCAAACGCTGGATATCATTAATGCATGCCGGCTTGGCCAGGGAGGTGATGGCTTTGATCTTCTCCGGGTTAGCTTTGATGCCTCTGTTAGAAACCAGAAAGCCCAAAAGCTTGCCTACAGGCACACCAAAAACACATTTAGCCGGGTTAAGCATCATCTTGTAAACCCAGAGATTATCAAAGGTTTCCTTGAGATCATCAATCAAGGTCTCTTTCTCTCTGGATTTAACCACTATATCATCCACATAAGCATGAACATTGCGTCCAATCTGATCATGAAGACAATTTTGTACGCATCACTGGTAAGTCGCCTGGGCACTTGAGCCCAAAAGGCATTGAAACATAGCAGAAGGCTCCAAACGGAGTAATGAACACCGTCTTCTCCTGGTCCTCAACAGCCATCTTGATCTGATGATAACCAGAGTAAGCATCTAGAAAGCTCAAACGTTAACAACCCGTCGTAGCATCGATGATCTGATCAATACGAGGGAGAGCAAAAGGATCAGCCGGACAAGCTTTGTTTAAGTCCATGTAATCCACACACATACGCCAAGTGCCGTTTTCTTGAGAACAAGCACCGGGTTAGCCAACCACTCTGGGTGAAACACCTCAATGATGAACCCAGCCGCCAAGGGCTTTCCTTCTCTCCTCATTAAACCGCCGAAGAAATTGCTTGACCGGCTTAAACTTTGGATCAATATTAAGAGTGTGCTCATCGAGTTCTCTCGGTACACCCGGCATGTCAGATGGCTTCCATGCAAAAATGTCCCAATTCTCACGGATGAACTCGATGAGCGCGCCTTCCTATTTGGGATCCAAATTAGCACTGATACTGAACTGCTTGGATGAGTCGCCTGGGACAAAATCGACAAGCTTAGTCTCCTCCGCCGACTGAAATTTCATGACCGGCTCATGCTCGGTAGTTGGCTTCTTCAAAGATGTCATATTCGCAGGGTCAACATTGTCCTTGTAGAACTTTAACTCTTCCATCGCGCAGGCCGACTCAGCATAAGCCGCG
Organism: Triticum aestivum; assembly: GCF_018294505.1. Taxonomy (NCBI): domain Eukaryota; kingdom Viridiplantae; phylum Streptophyta; class Magnoliopsida; order Poales; family Poaceae; genus Triticum; species Triticum aestivum. The sequence continues at coordinate 231,643,184 of NC_057795.1, forward strand.
TCACCTTCTTCACATTCCAAAGCCACCTTGCGGCTCCCGTGTATCGTAATGGTTCCCTTATAACCTGGCATTTTGAGCTGCAAGTACACATAACACGGCCGTGCCATGAACTTGGCATAAGCCGGCCGCCCAAACAGAGCCTGGTATGGGCTCTTGATCTGAACTACTTCAAATGTTAATTTCTCAGCTCTGGAGTCATAATCATCCCCAAATCCTACCTCCAACTCTATCTTGCCGATCGGGTATGCCGACTTACTAGGTACAACTCCATGGAAAACAGTGTTGGACTTCTTAAGGCTCTTATCAGTCAGTCCCATGCGACGGAATGTCTCGTAATAAAGGATATTGATGCTGCTGCCTCCGTCCATCAGCACCTTGGTGAACTTGTATCCACCCACTTGAGGGGCCACGACCAGGGCTAAGTGACCCGGATTGTCGACCCGGGGAGGGTGATCCTCTCTACTCCATATGATAGGCTGTTCAGACCACCTCAAATAACGAGGGATTGCCGGCTCAACCGCATTCACTGCCCTCTTATGAAGCTTCTGGTCCCGTTTACACAAACTGGTGGTAAACACATGATATTGCCCACTGTTCAGCTGCTTTGGATTGCTCTGGTATCCACCTTGTTGCTGCTGCTGACTGCCCTGACCAGCCTGTTGGTTATATCCACCCTGGTTTCCATGGGAATTTTGAAAATTGGGATTTGACCCGCCGCCCGGGCCATGAAAGCCGCCACCACCTGAGCCGCCTGGGCCATTGTTACCGTCAAACATGTTGGAATTCTTGAACGCCTTCATAATCATGCAGTCCTTCCACAAATGTGTAGCCGGCATCTCCTTAGTACAGTGTCTCGGGCAAGGTTCATTCAACAACTGCTCAAGTGTGGGTCCTGAGCCGCCGGACCGAGGAGGTGGCCTTCCCTTGCACCGCTGGTTATGACCCTGTGTATTGGTGTTAGCCACAAAATCCAAGCTCTCGTCAGCCTTATGTTTGTTACATCCTTGATTTGCCGGGTTATGCTGAGAGCCCTTGCTGTTGCCATTCCTCTTTCCCTTCCCTGCCTGATCATCATCAGACTCGGGAACCTTGGTACTATCAGAATCGACATACTTGACCAGAGCCGCCATCAGCGTGCCCATATCATTGCACTCTCGCTTGAGCCGCCCTAGCTTTTGTTCCAAAGGTAAGAAATGGCAATTCTTCTCCAACATTAAGACTATAGAGCCGGCATCCATCTTATCAGATGAATGTATTATGGCCTTAACCCGGCGTACCCAATGGGTTGTAGACTCACCCTCTTCCTGCTTACAATTCGTCAGATCCATGACCGACATGGGTTGCTTGCACGTGTCTTTGAAGTTCTGGATGAACCGGGCTTTTAACTCCACCCATGAACTGATTGAATTAGGTGCAGGCCTTTTAACTAGGTGCGGGTGGTTCCATCCAACATCATGGTGAAGTACTTAGCCATTGCCGTGTCAGAAACCTCCAACAGCTCCATGGCCATCTCATAGCTCTCAATCAATGCCCCGGGCTGCAAGTCGGCCGTGTAATTCGGCACCTTCCTTGGTCCTTTAAAATCTTTAGGCAACCGCTCGTTACATAGAGCCGGCACCAGACACGGGACTCCTCCAGTCCGGGTGGCTATACCCGCCTCAACAGAAATCGCCGGGTAAACCGGATATGGCTGATAAGCCATCAACTGAGCCGCTTGCTTAGCCGCCCGTTCAGCCTCTTGCCGTAGTATCTCTTGCTCTACCAAGTTAACAGCCTCATGACGTGGCGGGTTACCGCCACCTGGCTGGTCACGGCGTCTAACATTGCTTGATACGGCCGCTGAATCCATGTGCCGGCTGTAACTCAGGCTTCGGCTTGGACGAGGGGTTGAGTGGATCCTGTCTTGGATGTATGAGTACGCCTCCTACTATACTAAAGCCGTCTGAAGAAGTTCCCTGACCTGGCGGGTTTCAACTACAGTCGGAGAGTCACCATCAATTGGTACATCCGCCAATCGTGTTGCCGCTGCTATCATGTTTTCCAATGGGTTGGAGTAATGACCCGGGGGTGTTGGTACGTACTGAGGCGGCACCATGTTCACTCGGGGAGGTCCCATTACTGGCGGCTGCGGCGCTCCGTCCCCGGGTGTCGCAACATGGTTCGTTCCTGTGCACGGAGGGAGCCACGGCGGGTTGCCTGTCTGTAGAGTAAGCCATGGCGGGTTACTGGGCCCTGCTCCTGGCGTGTTAAAAAGGTTCCGAGGGTCATAAACTGGGGGAAGTCGAGACTGGGTCTTCTGATACCTTCTCCTCATGACCTCATTAGCCGCGTTCTGGTCTTGTGTAAGCCGGAAAGCGTGCGCCTGGATCTGCTGAGCCTGAACATCCAGAGTCGCCCGCTCTACGGTTATCCTGACATCTTCTGCTCCCAGGTCTTCTTTAGCTTGCGCCATATCCAACTTCAACTGTGCCACTTCCGCATCATGACTAGCTTGATCCGTCGGGCTGACTACGGCGGTTAACAGGCTAGTGAACGCACAGGGCCTCCTGCCCTGGCTGTCGCTGACCCAGAAGTCACGACTGCTGCAGTTGCAGAGTCTTGGATGGGTTGGGTGCCGACATGAAGATCCCAACCCTGCTCGGCGGCTCAAGACAATCTGAAATACTGCTGCCATCGGAACAGCCGCCAAGCCCGCCATCCTGCAGTTGGTACAACGAGTCTGTCTCACCTGTGGACGACTCACCGTCAGAGTAGATGGATGCCTCATCACTAGAGGCAGATCCTTCAGAGAGTCCTCCGTTGATGCATCCCACGAAGGCATGCTTCACAACCGGCAGAGCCCGGGCGGGTCTTGCATGCTGAGCTGTCTCGACGAGGTCGGCGTAGATGTCCGGTTCAGGGCCCGGCTCGCCGATCTTGCCGATGAAGACATGGATTCCGCCAAAGGGGACCCAGTACCCGTACTCAATTTAGCCGGCCTCGGGGCCCCAACCTGCGTCGTCGATATAGAGCTTGCCGCGACAACTCTTGGTCATCCGTCCCACAGCGTATCCCTTGAGCCCTTCGAAGCTGCCCTTCAAGAACTCAAATCCACTGTGCGCTGGCCCCATGGTGGGCGCCAACTGTCGTGGAATTGTCACGTCAGATGTCCTAGTGAAAGGACTTAGTCGTGGAGCCATTGCAACTAGGAAGCTTGAAGGGGTTAATCAGGACAAGAGACACGAGCGGTTTATACTAGTTCGGCCCCTTACGATGAAGGTAAAAGCCTACGTCTAGTTGTGATTGGGATTATGTATGTCTCGATGACCAGGAAGCAGAATCGCTTGACCTAGCTCTCGAGTTGTTGTTTCGTACCCTGAACCGCCGCCGGGTCGTCCCTTTATATACTGAGGTTGACGCCCAGCGGCTCTACAGAGTCTCGGCCGGCTTATAGATTGTATCCGGCTCGGTCTCTTAATCTTTCTTGCCTTACAATACAAGTTGCATGAATAAGGCGGTTTAACACTACGGGCCTCAAATCATCTCTGGGTCTTTGGGCCTTTACTAAGCCGCCATTTCAAGCTTGAGCTTCTGCCTTCAAGAATGCCTGTAAGTATAACCCGGCTCCTTCTGGCGGGTCATACTAGTAGTTATATCCCCTACACGTACCGAACCATAAGGATTCCATGCAAAAATAGTGCCACGAGTGGTGGCAGCAAACACAATACGCTCGTATTGAATTGCATCACGGTACTTATCCGTGTACAGAAATTGATTTTTGAGCAATATCCATCGAGGCGTGGAAGTAAGGATGGCAACAAGCTTGTCAAAGATAGCAACAACATCATAGTTCGTGTAATCCCAAGAGCGGTTGGGAACTCGACAAATTGCTATCTTCCGTAGACGATAGTCACCATGATCATTTTTGAATGGACGTAGATCATCTGTGTGCTCAACCTCAAGGCACTCGAATATTTTTGGAAGTGGGACCCGGTGACGAGTGTACACACTCAGAAGTTCCCACTCGCAGTTGTACCCCATATAAACAACCCAATCTCCATTTGTGCCTTCCCAGTCCTTACCCTTAAGCGATGGCATCTTAACATCACACATTCATTATCAAGTGGCATCAACTTGCACAAGGCGAGGCTTCTGTCGTCCGCGTGCCAGCAAGCAGGGTCATGGCAAAGAAGCTAGGGGAGATCAAACCGCTCCTGGACCGTTGGGTTCTCTGTAATGATGTTATTTGTTGAGTCGAGAATGGTCTTGAACGAACCTGCCATGCTAGCCGAGGTGATGACATCGCACCAGTCAATGAGTTCCTCCACCATGTCATCTTTCAGATCAGGCAAGAATAACGGGGTCGTTTCCGGCCTATTCCCTCCATGGAGAAGACGATCGAACAATGGCAGAAGGAAGGGTGAAGGCAAATGGAGGGAGGAAGAGCATGTGGCAGCAGTTCCAAATCGAGAGGGAAAGGCGAAGAGGCGGTGGACGGTTGCCACGGTATAGGAAGAGGCGCCCCGACCTACATAGACGTCCATACGAAAATTGTACAAAAGGACTCGCAGTCTTCTCACTAACATGTGGAACGGGACCACATGTCAACAAAACATGGTGTGTCATTTCTCGTGCAAAATGCGATCTAGCTGTGTTGGCCCGAGGTGCCGCATTATTTCTCGACTTTATTTTTTTAATGGCATGCCATTCTATTATGAAGCACGACTAACTGGTACTGTATGCAGAGAAAATATAAACTACTCTACCACTAATCCACCTCTAGTACTAGTATAAAAAAGATATATAGGTCGGAGCTTCAGCGCTTGCTTGCTAAGGGCTGCCCACTTGCGTCTCACACTATCACCCTCTCTCCAGATCTAAAAAAGACGGTGGTGCCCCTCTCTCTCCCTCCTAACCGGTGGTCACAGATCCACCGGGGAAGAACAGGACATGCAGCATTTACGCATTCATCGTCGATGAGCGAGGTCACGCACTGACGACAAGGCTATCCTCTCACCTAGCGCCCGTGTGGGATGGCCTCTGTCCCCAAGCTCGTTGTCGTAGTGCGTGCAGAGGACGGCGACCATGAGCAAAGCCACTTCCTGCCAACCCTCGGTTGTGCTATCACGTTTTGAACCATACCCTTGTTCTATTACCCCATCTGCCATGTCGCTGCATGTGGATCTTTTTCCACTCCACCATCTCCCCAATTTGCTATCCTCTACTCTACTGGCCACGGGGATGAAAACCTTAATTTGCGGTATTAAAGGAAACCCTACTTCATGCTGACTAATCCATGTCTGGGTTGATTAAGGAAAGGAAGGGAGAAAGTAGAAAATCGGTAGCTAAGGAACGAGTCTCGTGTCTCTTGGTTGAAAAAGGGTAGAAAGGCATGACAACGCAATAGAGAATGACCAGGTCGACCGGTTTGATGTCCTCACATAGGGAAAAGGTGGCTAAAGAGAAAAAAAATGGGACGTAATCCACATATGCTTCCTCGATATTTGTTGCTCTGGGCAACCATCCCTCCCTCACCACTCTATGCGTCCCGTGGAGGTACATCGTACTGGTGCGCCCACTGCCCGAATGGGCCTCCCATGCTCTTATTCCCACTTTTTTGTTGTTAGTATAACACCGCCAGTAAAGTCAAGCAATGCTACTGCTAAAGTGATGCCACATTTAACTAATGCCACACTCAGTCTAATGCCACCGATAAATTTAAGCAATGTCATTTAATGTCACTGGAATATTTGATAGTTAGCTGTTGGTTGTGGATGTATTAAAGATTTTTCAGCTAAGGCATTCTAATGTTGTTGCACAGCCAGTATACCAACAATGAAACTTCTTACTACCTTCAGATTTTTGCACTGTTAATGCTTATAGATTACATACCTCACTTTCATGAGATAGGTCAATTTTTTGTACAGTGTCGCCAAAATGACGGGGTACAGTCAATTTTTTGTATGTCATTTTATTTTGGTTAAACTGCACAAAAAATTATGAAGAGAAGAGAAAAGGTCAAGAGTGGGCACCTCCTCCTCCGGCTATTTTCTTGATACGATTGATCAAGTTTTTATGTTTGATCTTTTATCAAGATAGGGATAGCAATTTTTCAAGTCCCCTCGAGTTCGAAATGATATGTACCTTGAAGGTACATGGTTTGCAATTTTTTTATACTATCATTAGTTAGTAATGCTAGTTACCTTCAGACTTTTGTATTTGGTTTAATGTTGTTGCACAGCTTGTATACCAATGCTGAAACTTGTTACCTTTACATTTTGTATAGTTAATGCTTATAGAGATCTTCGAGTGCTAGCTTGTGGAAATATGTTCACTAAAACCATTGTACTGTATGTTGGAAATATGCACTAGAGGCAATAATAAATTAGTTATTATTATATTTCCTTGTTCATGATAATCGTTTATTATCCATGCTATAATTGTATTGATAGGAAACTCAGATACATGTGTGGATACATAGACAACACCATGTCCCTAGTAAGCCTCTGATTGACTAGCTCGTTGATCAATAGATGGTTACGGTTTCCTGACCATGGACATTGGATGTCATTGATAACGGGATCACATCATTAGGAGAATGATGTGATGGACAAGACCCAATCCTAAGCCTAGCACAAGGATCGTGTAGTTCGTATGCTAAAGCTTTTCTAATGTCAAGTATCATTTCCTTAGACCATGAGATTGTGCAACTCCCGGATACCGTAGGAATGCTTTGGGTGTACCAAACGTCACAACGTAACTGGGTGGCTATAAAGGTGCACTACAGGTATCTCCGAAAGTGTCTGTTGGGTTGGCACGAATCGAGACTGGGATTTGTCACTCCGTGTAAACGGAGAGGTATCTCTGGGCCCACTCGGTAGGACATCATCATAATGTGCACAATGTGACCAAGGGGTTGATCACGGGATGATGTGTTACGGAACGAGTAAAGAGACTTGCCGGTAACGAGATTGAACAAGGTATCGGTATACCGACGATCGAATCTCGGGCAAGTACAATACCGTTAGACAAAGGGAATTGTATACGGGATCGATTGAGTCCTTGACATCGTGGTTCATCCGATGAGATCATCGTGGAACATGTGGGAGCCAACATGGGTATCCAGATCCCGCTGCTGGTTATTGACCGGAGAACGTCTCGGTCATGTCTACATGTCTCCCGAACCCGTAGGGTCTACACACTTAAGGTTCGATGATGCTAGGGTTATAAAGGAAGTTTGTATGTGGTTACCGAATGTTGTTCGGAGTCCCGGATGAGATCCCGGACGTCATGAGGAGTTCCGGAATGGTCCGGAGGTAAAGATTTATATATGGAAAGTTGTTGTTCGGGTTCCGGAAAAAGTTCGGGTTTTTTCGGTATTGTACCGGGAAGCTTCCAGAAGGTTCCGGAGGATTCCGGAGGGGTCCGGAGGTCCGGAAATTGTTCCACCACGTCCAATACAGTAGCATGGGCTGTAGGGGGGCGCCCTAGCCTTAATGGGCCAGGGGCACCAGCCCCCCCAAGGCCCATGCGCATGGGAGGGGAAAACCCTAAAGGGGAGGGCCTCCACTTGACTTGGGAGGCACTCCTCCCCCCCTTGGCCGCCGCCCCCAACCCTAGATGGGATCTAGGGGGGCCGGCCCCCTCTTCCCCCCACCTATAAATAGTGGAGGGGTGGGAGGGCAGCCGCACCACATGTTCTGGCGCAGCCCTCCCCCTCTCCCAAGTACTCCTCCTCTCCCGCGGTGCTTGGCGAAGCCCTGCTGGATCACCACGCTCCTCCATCACCACCACGCCGTTGTGCTGCTGCTGGACGGAGTCTTCCTCAACCTCTCCCTCTCTCCTTGCTGGATCAAGGCATGGGAGACGTCACCGGGCTGTACGTGTGTTGAACGCGGAGGTGCCGTCCGTTCGGCACTAGGATCTCCGGTGATTTGGATCACGACGAGTACGACTCCTTCAACCCCGTTCTCTTGAACGCTTCCGCTTAGCGATCTACAAGGGTATGTAGATGCACTCTCCTTCCCCTCGTTGCTGGTTTCTCCATAGATAGATCTTGGTGACACGTAGGAAAATTTTGAATTTCTGCTACGTTCCCCAACAGTGGCATCATGAGCTAGGTCTATTGCGTAGATTCTTTGCACGAGTAGAACACAAAGTAGTTGTGGGCGTTGATTTTGTTCAATATGCTTACCGTTACTAGTCCAATCTTGTTTCGACGGTATTGTGGGATGAAGCGGCCCGGACCGACCTTACACGTACTCTTACGTGAGACAGGTTCCACCGACTGACATGCACTTGGTGCATAAGGTGGCTAGCGGGTGCCAGTCTCTCCCACTTTAGTCGGAACGGATTCGATGAAAAGGGTCCTTATGAAGGGTAAATAGCAATTGGCATATCACGTTGTGGTTTTGCGTAGGTAAGAAACGTTCTTGCTAGAAACCCATAGCAGCCACGTAAAACATGCAAACAACAATTAGAGGACGTCTAACTTGTTTTTGCAGGGTATGCTATGTGATGTGATATGGCCAAGAAGAATGTGATGAATGATATGTGATGTATGAGATTGATCATGTTCTTGTAATAGGAATCACGACTTGCATGTCGATGAGTATGACAACCGGCAGGAGCCATAGGAGTTGTCTTAATTTATTGTATGACCTGCGTGTCATTGAACAACGCCATGTAATTACTTTACTTTATTGCTAACCGGTAGCCATAGTAGTAGAAGTAATAAGTTGGCGAGACAACTTCATGGAGACACGATGATGGAGATCATGATGATGGAGATCATGGTGTCATGCCGGTGACGATGATGATCATGGAGCCCCGAAGATGGAGATCAAAAGGAGCAAAATGATATTGGCCATATCATGTCACTATTTGATTGCATGTGATGTTTATCATGTTTATGCATCTTATTTGCTTAGAACGACGGTAGTAAATAAGATGATCCCTCATTAAAATTTCAAGAAAGTGTTCCCCCTAACTGTGCACCGTTGCGAAAGTTCGTCGTTTCGAAGCACCACGTGATGATCGGGTGTGATAGATTCTTACGTTCACATACAACGGGTGTAAGCCAGATTTACACACGCGAAACACTTAGGTTAACTTGACGAGCCTAGCATGTACAGACATGGCCTCGGAACACAAGAGACCGAAAGGTCGAGCATGAGTCGTATAGTAGATACGATCAACATGAAGATGTTCACCGATGATGACTAGTCCGTCTCACGTGATGATCGGACACGGCCTAGTTGACTCGGATCATGTAATCACTTAGATGACTAGAGGGATGTCTATCTGAGTGGGAGTTCATTAGATGAACTTAATTATCCTGAACATAGTCAAAAGATCTTTGCAAATTATGTCGTAAGCTCGCGCTTTAGTTCCACTTTTAGATATGTTCCTAGAGAAAATATAGTTGAAAGTTGACAGTAGCGATTATGCGGACAGTAGAAAGCTAATGTCCTTAATGCACCGCTTAGTGTGCTGAACCCCAAACGTCGTCTGTGGATGTTGCGAACATCGGACATACACGTTTTGATAACTACGTGATAGTTCAGTTAAATGGTTTAGAGTAGAGGCACCAAAGACGTTTTCGAAACGTCGCGGAACATATGAGATGTTTCGAGGTCTGAAATTGGGATTTCAGGCTCGTGCCCACGTCAAGAGGTATGAGACCTCCGACGATTTTCTTAGCCTGCAAACTAAGGGAGAAAGCTCAATCGATGAGCTTGTGCTCAGATTGTCTGAGTGCAACAATCACTTGAATCGAGTGGGAGTTGATCTTCCAGATGAGATAGTGATGTTTCTCCAAAGTCATTGCCACCAAGCTGCTAGAGCTTCGTGATGAACTATAACATATCAGGGATACATATGATGATCCTTGAGGTATTCGCGATGTTTGACACCGCGAAAGTAGAAATCAAGAAGGAGCATCAATTGTTGATGGTTGGTGAAACCACTAGTTTCAAGAAGGGCAAGGGCAAGAAGGGATACTTCATGAAACGGCAAATCAGCTGCTGCTCCAGTGAAGAAACCCAAGGTTGAACCCAAACCCGAGACTAAGTGCTTCTGTGATAAGGGGAATAGTCACTAGAGCGGAATTACCCTAGATACTTGGTAGATGAGAAGGCTGGCAAGGTCGATAGAAGTATATTGGATATACATTATGTTAATGTGTACTTTACTAGTACTCCTAGTAGCACCAGGGTATTAGATACCGGTTCGGTTGCTAAGTGTTAGTAACTCGAAATAAAAGAGCTACGGAATAAACGGAGACTAGCTAAAGGTGAGCTGACGATATGTGTTGGAAGTGTTTCCAAGTTTGATGTGATCAAACATCGCACGCTCCCTCTACCATCAAGATTAGTATTAAACCTGAATAATTGTCATTTGGTGTTTGCGTTGAGCATAGACATGATTGGATTATGTCTATCGCAATACGGTTATTCATTTAAGGAGAATAATGGTTACTCTATTTATTTGAATAATACCTTCAATGGTCTTGCACCTAAAGGAATGGTTTATTGAATCTCGATCGTAGTGATACACATTTTCATGCCAAAAATTATAAGATAGTAATGATAGTACCACTTACTTGTGGCACTGCCATGTAAGTCATATTGGTATAAAACGCATGAAGAAGCTCCATGTTGATGGATCTTTGGACTCACTCATTTTTGAAAAGTTTGAGACATGCGAACCATGTCTATTGGTGCATACGCATGAAGAAACTCCATGCAGATGGATCGTTTAGACTCACTTGATTTTGAATCACTTGAGATATGCAAATCATACCACATGGACAAGATGACTGAAAAGCCTCGGTTTCAGTAAGATGGAACTAGATAGCAACTTGTTGGAAGTAACACATTTTGATGTGTGCAGTCCAATGAGTGCTGAGGCATGCAGTGAATATCGTTATGTTCTTACTTCACAGATGATTCGAGTAGATGTTGAGTATATTTACTTGATGAAACACAAGTCTGAATTATTGAATGGTTCAAGTAATTTCAGAGTGAAGTTTAAGATCTTCGTGACAAGAGGATAGAATGTCTATGATATGATCATAGAGATGAATATCTGAGTTACGAGTTTTGGCACACAATTAAGACATTGTGGAAATTGTTTCACAATTAATACCGCCTGGAACACCATAGTGTGATGGTGTGTCCGAACATCATAGTAGCACCCTATTGGATATGGTGCGTACCTTGATGTCTCTTATCGAATTACCACTATCGTTCATGGGTTAGGCATTAGAGACAACCGCACTCACTTTAATAGGGTACCACGTAATTCCGTTGAGACGACACCGTTTGGAGAAACCTAAGTTGTCGTTTCTTAAAAAGTTTGGGGCTGCGACGCTTATGTGAAAAAGTTTCAGGTTGATAAGCTCGAACCCAAAGCGGATAAAATGCATCTTCATAGGACACCCAAAACAGTTGGGTATACCTCCTAATTCAGATCCGAAAGCAATAGGGATTGTTTCTTGAATCGGGTCCTTTCTCGAGGAAAAGTTTGTCTCGAAGAATTGAGTGGGAGGATGGTGGAGACTTGATGAGGTTATTGAACCGTCACTTCAACTAGTGTGTAGCAGGGCATAGGAAGTTGTTCCTGTGGCACCTACACCAATTGAAGTAGAAGCTTATGATAGTGATCATGAAGTTTTGGATCAAGTCACTACCGTACCTCGTAGGGTGACAAGGATGCGTACCACTTCAGAGTGGCACAGTAATCCTGTCTTGAAGGTCATGTTGCTAGACAACAATGAACCTACGAGCTATGGAGAAGCGATGGTGGGCCCAAATTCCGACAAATGGTTAGAAGCCATGAAATCCGAGATAGGATCCATGTATCATAACAAAGCATGGACTTTGGTGGACTTGCCCGATGATCGGCAAGCCATTGAAATAAATGGATCTTTAAGAAGAAGACGGACGTGGACGGTAATGTCACCGTCTATGAAGCTCGACTTGTGGCGAAGAGTTTTTCACAAGTTCAAGGAGTTGACTACGATGAGATTTTCTCATCTGTAGCGATGCTTAAGTCCGTCGGAATCATGTTAGCATTAGCTGCATTTATGAAATCTGGCAGATGGATGTCAAAACAAGTTTCCTTACCAGTTTTTGTAAGGAAAGATTGTATGTGATACAATCAGAAAGGTTTTGTCGATCCTAAGGATGCTAAAAGGTATGCTAGCACCAGCGATCCTTCTAAGGACTGGAGTAAGCATCTCGGAGTTGGAATGTACACTTTGATGAGATGATCAAAGATTTTGGGTTTGTACAAAGTTTATGAGAAACTTGTATTTCCAAAGAAGTGAGTGGGAGCACTATAGAATTTCTGATGAGTATATGTTGTTGACATATTGTTGATCAGAAATGATGTAGAATTTCTGGAAAGCATATAGGGTTATTTGAAAGATGTTTTTCAATAGAAAACCTGGATTAAGCTACTTGAACATTGAGCATCAAGATCTATAAGGATAGATCAAAATGCTTAATAATACTTTCAAATGAGCACATACCTTGACATGATCTTGAAGGTGTTCAAGATGGATCAGTGAAAGAAGGAGTTCTTGCCTGAGTTGTAAGGTACGAAGTTAAGACTTAAAGCTTGACCACGGCAGAAAAGAGAGAAAGGACGAAGGTCGTCCCCTATGCTTTAGACGTAGGCTCTACAGTATGCTATGCTAAGTACCGCACCTGATGTGTGCCTTGCCACATGTCTGGCAAGAGGGTACAAAGGTGATCAAGGAGTGGATCACCAGATAGCGGTCAAAATTATCCTTAGAGGAATAAGGATATGTTTCTCGATTATGGAGGTGATAAAGAGTTCGGCGTAAAGGGTTACGATGATGCAAGCTTTAACACCTATCCGAATGACTCTGAGTAGCAAACCGGATACGTATAGTGGAGCAATAGCTCCAAGTGGAGCGTGGAAGCAGCATTTACAATATGACATAGAGAATTGCGAAGTACATACGGATCTGAATGTTGTAGAATCTTTGACTAAAACCTCTCTCACAAGCAAAACATGATCAAACCCCAGAACACATTGAGACTTAATCACATGGTGATGTGAACTAGTTTAGACACTAGTAAACTCTTTGGATGTTGGTAACATGGCGATGTGACCTGTCAGTGTTAATCACATGGCGATGTGAACTAGATTATTGACTCTAGTGCAAGTGGGAGACTGTTGGAAATATGCCCTAGAGGCAATAATAAATTAGTTATTATTATATTTCCTTGTTCATGATAATCGTTTATTATCCATGCTATAATTGTATTGATAGGAAACTCAGATACATGTGTGGATACATAGACAACACCATGTCCCTAGTAAGCCTCTGATTGACTAGCTCGTTGATCAATAGATGGTTACGGTTTCCTGACCATGGACATTGGATGTCATTGATAACGGGATCACATCATTAGGAGAATGATGTGATGGACAAGACCCAATCCTAAGCCTAGCACAAGGATCGTGTAGTTCGTATGCTAAAGCTTTTCTAATGTCAAGTATCATTTCCTTAGACCATGAGATTGTGCAACTCCCGGATACCGTAGGAATGCTTTGGGTGTACCAAACGTCACAACGTAACTGGGTGGCTATAAAGGTGCACTACAGGTATCTCCGAAAGTGTCTGTTGGGTTGGCACGAATCGAGACTGGGATTTGTCACTCCGTGTAAACGGAGAGGTATCTCTGGGCCCACTCGGTAGGACATCATCATAATGTGCACAATGTGACCAAGGGGTTGATCACGGGATGATGTGTTACGGAACGAGTAAAGAGACTTGCCGGTAACGAGATTGAACAAGGTATCGGTATACCGACGATCGAATCTCGGGCAAGTACAATACCGTTAGACAAAGGGAATTGTATACGGGATCGATTGAGTCCTTGACATCGTGGTTCATCCGATGAGATCATCATGGAACATGTGGGAGCCAACATGGGTATCCATATCCCGCTGCTGGTTATTGACCGGAGAACGTCTCGGTCATGTCTACATGTCTCCCGAACCCGTAGGGTCTACACACTTAAGGTTCGATGACGTTAGGGTTATAAAGGAAGTTTGTATGTGGTTACCGAATGTTGTTCGGAGTCCCGGATGAGATCCCAGACGTCACGAGGAGTTCCAGAATGGTCCGGAGGTAAAGATTTATATATGGGAAGTTGTTGTTCGAGTTTCGGAAAAAGTTCGGGTTTTTTCGGTATTGTACCAGGAAGCTTCCAGAAGGTTCCGGAGGATTCCGGAGGGGTCCGGAGGTCCGGAAATTGTTCCACCACGTCCAATACAGTAGAATGGGCTGTAGGGGGGCGCCCTAGCCTTAATGGGCCAGGGGCACCAGCCCCCCCAAGGCCCATGCGCATGGGAGGGGAAAACCCTAAAGGGGAGGGCCTCCACTTGACTTGGGAGGCACTCCTCCCCCCCTTGGCCGCCGCCCCCAACCCTAGATGGGATCTAGGGGGGCCGGCCCCCCTCTTCCCCCACCTATAAATAGTGGAGGGGTGGGAGGGCAGCCGCACCACATGTTCTGGCGCAGCCCTCCCCCTCTCCCAAGTACTCCTCCTCTCCCGCGGTGCTTGGCGAAGCCCTGCTGGATCACCACGCTCCTCCATCACCACCACGCCGTTGTGCTGCTGCTGGACGGAGTCTTCCTCAACCTCTCCCTCTCTCCTTGCTGGATCAAGGCATGGGAGACGTCACCGGGATGTACGTGTGTTGAACGCGGAGGTGCCGTCCGTTCGGCACTAGGATCTCCGGTGATTTGGATCACGACGAGTACGACTCCTTCAACCCCGTTCTCTTGAACGCTTCCTCTTAGCGATCTACAAGGGTATGTAGATGCACTCCCCTCTCTCTCGTTGCTAGTTTCTCCATAGATAGATCTTGGTGATTCGTAGGAAAATTTTGAATTTGTGCTACGTTCCCCAACACTGTACCCCGTAATAAAAGAACTACTCTACTTTTCACTGGCCATTGGATTAGTGTATATTTGTACTATTCGAATGGTGTTGCATTAGCATATGGACATATATAAGGTGTGCTCAGCTTTCCCAGATATGTGCTCAACAAAACTACTACCTGTTTTTTCTTAATACTAGATGTTTGGGTACTTTAAATTGAATTGCCAAAACATCTTATATTAAGGAACAGAGGGTGTAGAGTTCACTCAAATTATGCCGGTAAAGCTAGTCACACCTTTGTTAAAATTTATGTTCATTATGTTATCAGAGGAGGTATGCATGTTTGTCTCTAATTCCTATCAATTACATACTAGACATCATGATGTAATGGTAAGTCATTGCTTTTTGTAGAGTATCATTGAATTGCCAAGGTGCTGATGGCATTTTATTTTAGTTGAACTGCACAAAATATGCTTAAAAGAAGAGGAAAGGTCAGGAATGGTTCAATATTTCAAAAACTACTATGTATGCCTTCCTGACATCAGCCTTTGTTGCCTTATTTATTCCTTCAAACAGGTAGTTAGAAACAATCTTGCTACCTTTTCCCATTAAGAAACTCGAATGCTTATATTTGTGAGTCTATGCTTCAACTAGTGCCACTTTTATAGTAATCACACTTTCAATATCTGTGCAAATAGGGATGCTCGATTTTAGTGGAACTGCATAAAAAGTCCAAATCGTTCAACATTATGAACATGTTTTCTTCCAAACCGGTATATCCAATTGGTGGCACTATGAGTGGTTCATTACGAAGGTACATGGTTTGCTACTATCTTGCTACTCTTTTTGTACTGTCATTAGATAGTAATATTAGTGGTTTGCATGTGAATTTATTGGCAAGGTGGACCTACATTGGAGGTGCAGGACATGATTAACTGATAGGATGCTCAATTTTGGTTGTATCGATTTCACCTCTCCCATCACTAAAAACATGGATATCCTTGGTCTGATGAAGAATAGGCGCTATATTTCTGCTCTGTACTAGCAAATCAATTCAGTAAGAAATTGTCCAGGCAAAACATGACAGTATCAAATTGTCCAGTGCAAAACATGACAGATGGTAAGGGGAAAAGACTAGAAGAGGCGTGTTTAAACCAAAAATACAAGATGGGGTATATGTTTACTAGCTGATTGATATTTGTGCAGACAGATGTCGGCCCATTGCTATTTGGCAAACAAACAAAGTGACCTCAATTTTGGTGGAACTGCACAAGAGAATAGTGTAGTCACTTCATGCAGTGCCATTTGAAAATAGACACAGAATGATTGGATAGTCACTTCATGGACTGCACAAAAGTAGTATAGTACTATTTATTGGCCAACACTAGGTGCTTCATTTCTTTGGTCTGATTATACAATGGGCATCATTTTGCCTAAATTAAAGTTCGTATTCCAAAAATAGTCTCGCCGTGTGATCGAGAGAAGACCAAATCATATTGTAGTGGATGTTCCTCCATCATGTGTGGTTCATTCTCATGGTTCCAGCTGTTGATGAAGCCACTTACATTTGCAAGAGGAAATGTGGACTTCACAAACAAATTTGTCTTTCACTCTGTACTGAATGTTGGCCGAGAGAAGCATCCATGTTAGTAGCAAGAACAGATGTTTTTTCTAAATCTTTACTTTTGGAGCTACATATTTGTATACGATCTGTGAATCATTAAGATGCATTAACATGTTGATCTTATGTATGGGAATCGTACTAGTTGGTTGCGATTTTGGGCTACTAATGTGAACATATTACAATGCCAGGCCTGTTAGTCTCGTGTGAACATTTCGAACGGATCGACTCTTACTACTGTGCACAGCATGAGCCTTATTTCTATGTGCTAAGTGTTTACAAGTTACTAGCAGTTCCTTATTTCTGTTTGCTCAGTGTTTACAAGTTACTGATCGATCACTAGCTAGCCTACTAATACGCTCCTGGCAGTTTTAGTTGCGACGCAAGATCCGAAGGTGGCGGTTTTTTCAATAAAAATGCCAACCTCTGAAGAAGCGGACAAGCTCATCTGAAGAAAATGCCATGCGAATCTGAAGAAACTGCTAGCAAAAACGCTCGCAAATGCCTTATCTCCCAGCGAACGTTCATCAGCTAGCTTTGCACGTACACTATCCGACCGACTCGATCCTACATGAATAACCAGCGGATCACGCACGCACCTCGTCTAGATGAATTGAGTGCACTCGTTTGACCGTCATGCCGACGTGCGATCCAGCACGGACAGGACGCACCACCGATGGGACAGGATGGGACGGAATAGTCATAATTTTAGTTTTTCTAGTTTTCCATGGCAAGCTGGCACGCTAAGCCATGCCTGCTTATGCATGGAATTCCGATGACCGTGATGACCGTCGCGTTTCCCGCGACACGCTAGTTCACCTACCTTCCGCCTATAATTACTGGTTCCCGGTGTTCTCCGGTGGCACCATCACCCAACTCGCCCTATCCTCACAAGCCACACCGGCCTGGCATCACTCACCACTTGCCCTCGCTCTCACCACGTCCGTCATGCCCCCACCCGTCCGCAATAGTCGATGCCAGAGGCGGTCACCACCGGAACTAGTGTTCGGTTTTCCACCGGAAGGCATACGGAGGGAGGAGGCATTCTATCAGTCTTTAGATGGCAATGCAGAGTATGAGGACTTGTTGGAGCGTGACTGCCTGGCGGAGGAGAAGTATATCACCAATTTGCACTGCAAGCGGGGCATGGCGCAGCAGCACACAAACGCTCTGAGTCACGAGAAGAGTGCCCGCAACTGGGCCGACTACATGGAGGTCGGTGCCAGGCAAATAGCCCTGGAGGCTGTCTGGCACGCACGCGTTCACGACACCAAATTTTACTACCAGCTCGTCAAGTGGGTTTCCCGGTTAGAAGTCGAAGCTTCAGTGGACCACGGCGGCATGGAAAGGGCCAACGCATGCGAGCAATGCACCCTATCGCACCTTTGGCATGTCCAAGGCGAGGAGGACGACATCGGTGCTGGCGTTTAGCGTGTACCGCATACATCGTCTAGTTAGCTAAGAGTAAGTTAGTACTTGTACACTACTAGAGTATTAGTGGTAGTAGATAGTTAACTTGGCTATGATGGTTGATAACGTGGAAGTTCAGTACTCTATATCTGGATCAGGCCTGTTACTTTGCTCTAAATGTTGAACTTTCCGTTTGAACGTATGGAATGGGATGTTGCTTTTTTTAAATGGGTTGTATTTGTCTACCATGGGTTTAGAGGCTGAATTGTGGGCCTACTAGGTTGATGCATACACAATCAGGAGATGATTGTACATGGAGATGATGACAACAGGGACCCACCAGGATCATGGCAGTACGCAAGCAAGTGCCTCCTTATTTCAAGCCCAAAAAATGGTTCCTCCTAATGGATTTCTGACATCTCGGTCCCATGCCATTGTTAATGTAGTCAATAAATGAGAGAATTGCACAACGAGCAGCTGACACCAGGGACCAGCAGCTCGCCCAGTTCTTTTTGTTTTTGAGACGGAAGCGGGGTGTCAACTGGGCCGTGCCCGCCACTCTAGCCTATCTAGCCAGCCTTTTATTTTATGTTTACCACAAGACCAGCCCGGTAGGTTTTTCTTTCTGAAAATGGCTAGCCCAGTTTTTTTGTTCTTTTGCATAATACCCAACCTAGGCCTACTTGCTTTTTTCAGCCCTGCTGGGCTGCAAATCTTTCAAAACGAGGAGAGTTTCATTCGGCCTGCCCAGAAAATGGACTATCACTAATGAGAAATGGGTTGTACATTTTTAAAACACATCAAACCGGTAAGTAGTTTCATATTTCTTTTTTTTACTAGGACACATGCCCGTGCGTTGCAACAGGGCAGAAAATTGTCAGACTTAAATTTAGTAAGCATTGTATAGAACTTCATCCATCAGAACTTCATGACCAATAAGAAGGAAACCACTCAGGTTGTTTGTTGCTCGCACTTCACAAACACGTTATATGTCATAGCAATAAATGTGTATTAACTGATTTGTGCGCCATAAATCAGTCATACATAATCATAGTCCCTATGAAAATTACTACAATGAAAAAACCCTATATATCTGCATCATTATTCTATCTATGCAAAAATATACAGTATACAACAACGATCATCGTGTACAATATGGCCATACAACACTCTGCACCTCTTTCTTCTACTATCTTCTATTTATCTCGGTCAACTATACAAAAAAATACATACAGCAAAATCTGTAAGAAAGATCAATTTTATCTACAGAACAATGTGTACGCAAGGTCATATTCATCTATCTTCTATTCATGCAAGTATGTAGTTTTGCACATACTTTTCTTCACACAATAGCAGAAGGTCACATTATATTCGTACACCAATGGCAACAAAGAGATGTCTCCTCTTTACTGTTTGATTTTTCATCAGCTTCCACAGCCTGTTTAGCACCTTCGGCATAGTGTACTCTCAAAATTATTTGGAGAGAACTACAACTTCATCGGAGAGCAAAATAATAGATTTACGAACAGGGGTATAATTTTTATTGAGCAACAAAAAGCAAATTTATCCTGAAACAAAATAAAATGCCAATAAATTTACTTGTTGGCAGGTTTGCAGTGGTACGATCCCATAGAATAAATAATGTTTAAGTAAGGTCCTTGCTGGCAGGTTTGATCCACAAAATATCTGACATTAGACCCTCACTTGTGAGAAATTAAGAAGTTTGTCACTGCCACAAAGAAATTAAGTTGTCAACATCAAAGAGTTTCCTTTTCACTTTTCTAACCAACCATCCAAACAGATCAACAGTAAATCTATAAATTTGATTGAACTAACCAATCACTGATAGGTCAAGTAGTTGAAACAATAATCTCTTTATGTCATAGATATCCAACATATATACGGTTCTATCCTTGATGCCTAATGTCATGAACCATGATAGATGTCTGATTTGACGGTGCCACGGATTGTAAAGAAAATCTTGCTACAATGAATATTGTAATCTTACACCATGTAGAATTACTTTTATGCAAACCTTCCTCTCATAACTTGCTAATTTGAAATGACTAATTTCATCTTTATATTGGTTTGGTGGAATTTTGAAGCTTGGAGCTAATTTCTAACATCTTGAAATTGTCTCAACTGACATGCTGCACACCAGTAAACATATAGCCAAGCCTGTTAGGTGAAAAAGCAACATATATTTACTAAGTCAGTTTAACAAAAACTGCAAGAAATGTCAATCATGCTAAACAGCGGCCTGCTTTGCCACGATTAGATACTGAGCTCTGGTCTCTAGAAAAAAACCAGTTGCCCCAAACATATGCCATACAGGCAATCTTATTAAGTGATATTCCACATAACTAATAAGGGAAATTATATTAACAAGCTAAGCCAACATGCCCTAACTAAGTTTAAGTATGAGACAAAATTAATGTTGTTGTCAAGGGCCTATATTTGGTGGTTGATTGGATGGAAATTCATGATTTTATTTCTTCCTAGGCAGTGGGTTTTTTACTGCACAAAATGCATCCCATATGAAAAAAAATCCCGACTCCAGATGGAGCTCCAATTGACAGCGACTTACAGCCAAAATCATCTACCAAATAGAGGAATAATCATAATAAGCACAAAAGCATCCCATATGAAAATGAATCCCAAATCCAAATGGAGCTCCAATTGACAGGACTTGCAGCCAAAATCATCAACCAGATAAAGGAATAATCATATAATCAAGCACATGTTAAGTATAGTGTTTTGACAGCAAGCCCGTACACAAAGAATTAAGAAGCGCATGATTCATTAACAAAGTAGCAACAACTTGATTTATTAACCATAAATAGGAATATACAGGTTTTGATTCGATAGGGTGCAATTAACAAAATAGCATTTTGCAGCACACTTTTAGAACTACAACGAAAGCTATTCAGCGACATCTCAGCTGCAATTCTCTAAGGATATTTCCCTTTTCTGGATGTAGGAAACCAAATGCACATGCTATTAGCTTTACTATGTCTCATTTACTCTGCTGGATTTTGGTTCTGGTGATGTACGAACTATTCGCAGACAAGTATATAAGAAGTAAGCTTGGCTTTAGCAAAGATTATTAAAAACTTTTAAAAAACACAAAATAATGTGTCATAGTAAATGGTAATGGAACTTTTCAGACACACCTGTCAAACTGAAAACAACATTACTGGTATTACATATTCTAGAAATATAAACAAAAGTTATATGATGATACTCATATCTATCAGTCAAACATTGGGCTATTGTGTAGTATCATGGTTCAGTTTAGCCACTTTAGATCACAGGAAAACAAACTGACTGAATTTTGGCTACTACACAGTGGCATGGTTCAGTTTACACTAAATTTGGGCTACTGTGCAGTAGCATGGTTCAGTCAGATGCTTGGCCAAAACAACTCCAAATCAATATTACTCGAGCAGTTTGAACCACATACCTTGTCTATAATTCCGGCAAAGTTCGTAGTATGGAGAAATACATTCGTGGGTTGTAAAAATACTTACATAATTTGCCTGCTTTCCATACTACCTAGATAATTAGATTTGCTTGAAGGAAGAGTCTGTAAGAAAGGAACATGTAGAAATTAGAAAACCAACATAAAGCAAACTAACATTGTTCTAACCTTGAAAATTTAGGTGCATTAGTAAGAAAACTAAAATTTCTTAACCAGTTTCTTGCACAAGTAGTAGGCTTTCCTATGTTTGAATCACTCCAAGAAACCAATCGGTAAATTGCGACAGCTGCTCTATTCTGCTGATTGGGCATCGACATAGGGATGGATTGCATCACAAATTCGACAGCCAACAACGACCGAAGCACTTCTCTGAAGAAAAAAAAATCCACGATGTGATCTCTACTCTCTGATAGCCAGTGGAGAAAGTAGATTGAGAGTGCCATCACCAGCACAGATGTGGGGTTCATCACCGGCACTGGAGGAGCTCTGTCCAGGCTACAGAGGTGATGAGTGGGGTTCATCTCCATCGCGCACATCCAGGGGTCCACCGGCGGGCGGCATGCCCTATCAAGCTGGCCCCGGTGCTCCGTCAAGGCTATTAGTGCAATAGGAGGTCGCTGCGCACACCTGCTCACTTGCTTCATGCCCCTGTATCGCTTCTCGGCGTAGCATACTCGCTGCCTACTCATTGTTGCTGTTCTCACCCTGCACACACACACATACACACACCATCCACCAATTAACATATATGCACACACACAAAAACAAGAAGCCACACGATGTATACTCTACACACCCAGGACAACATCTTCCACTCTAAATTGGCTACATAGCAAAAAAATTGTGGGATCCAGGGGAGCAGCGAGCAGGGGAGACATACCTTGTGGCAAGTACGAAGCACAGCGGTAGGGGACGGATGGGGGCGCGGCGACGGGTGAAACCCTCGGGTTCTCGTACGGGGCAGCAATTTCATTAACGGGCGAGTCAGGCTCCGTACGGACTGTTTTTTTCACTTAATGTGGACTGTGGGTTGATTTGTATAAAGTTCAAGGTCTTTTTTGCAAAAGTACAAATGACGAACGACCAGAAGCAATATCTGGTTTATTAGTAGGTAAAGATTTTGAGAGTTTAAATTCCATTGATTTTTATGGGTGGACAATTATTTGGATTTTATATTGATATAAATTTATTTTTCAAATTAGTTTGAATGTGACTCGAAATTTCGGGATTAAAAACAGTTCGGACCGCACCAAAATATGCAAATTTCGTAGAATTTTTTAACCGTGGCCACAATATAGGATGTAATGCTAACAAAAATAGTGTGGGCTCCAAAAAATCCTTAAGAATTAGCAAACGGGCTGTAAATTATTAGAAATAATGGCACATGGGTTGTATGATGTTTTCCACAGATTTGAGGCTGACTTTGCGCCTACTAAGCACTCAAAAAAAACTTGTGCGCCTACTATAGGTTGACGCGTACGCTTTCCTAAAAAAAGGGTTGGCACGCACGCAAGGCCGTGTCAACTTAGTCAACACACGTGGGCAGTGACTATTGGATGTCCATCCAACGGCCACCGTGCTTCTTCAATCTCTGCTCTTCCTGCTCCAGCCGCTCAAACCAGCACCGGCGGGACTGCCTGCTCCCTTCTCCCGTGGTCGGCTGTGCTGCCGTGCAGGCCGCACCACCCCACCCTACTCCATCGCTAGCACTACAAAAAAAGACACATCCGTGACATTTTCGGCCGAACCAAATTTTTCTCTGTCATGCTTATGACACTTCAATGACAATAATTGTGACAGAACCCGGTATCATCATAGATGTGGTGGGCTCCTACTTCTATGACAAAAATCATGACATAAAATGGTCTTTTCGTCTTGGGCGGGCCGGAGACGCAGCTGCATGACATTCTTTGGGCCGTGCATGACGAAAAAAACCATGGTAGAAGCGAGGGCGAGGAAAATATCAGGGAGTTCCCGGTTACGGTGGGTGGTCCGGGGCCGAGCGATGCACGTTTCTCTCATACATGTACGCGCATGGGTGTGAGGCGTTGGGCTTTAACTGAACCTGAGCGAGGCGTCACCTAACTGAACCCGAGCGATGCATCACCTAACTGAACCCCAGCGATTGCACTGCAGGCTATGCGTTACTGAACCCGAGCGATCGATCGATGGTTGTTAACTGAACCTGATCGAGCGATTCCTTCGCTACTGCTACTAACTGAAGCCGATCGATGCTGCCTATGGATGAATAGTGAGCCTTGTTGGGGGGGTTTGGATGAACAGTTCCCGGTGGGGGGTTGGATGAACAAGAGCCCGTGGTGTTGCCGCTGGATGAACAGGACCCCGACCGATCGAGCCGGTTGGGGGGTGGATGAACAGGACCCCGTGGAGGGCTCGTTGAACAGTAGCCGGTGGAGGGCTGGATGAACAGTAGCCTGTGGAGGGGTGGTTGAACAGGACCCCGTGGAGAGGGCTTGTTGAACAGTAGTCGGTGGAGGAGCGCGTGGTGGAGGCTGGATGAACAGGAGCCCGTGGATGAATAGTCGCAGGTGGAGGCTGGAGGAGGTCAATGGTGCATAAATAGTAGCCCGTGGAGGCTGGAGGAGGTCGACGGTGGAGATGAACAGTATCCCGTGGAGTCCCATTTTGCGGTACGCCACACCCCTCCCAATGAACAGGACCCTCGTTTCGACCGTAGCGCTCCAACACAAGTCCGTTTCATCCGTTTTGCGGTACGCCACACCCCTCCCGATCAATAAGACCCCGTCTCGACTGTAGGAGGTCCAATAGAAGTCCATTTCCTCCATTTTGCGGTACGCCGGACCCCTCCCGATGAACATGATCCTGTTTCGACCGTGGCCGGTCGAACACAAGGCCATTTCCTCCGTTCTACGGTACGCCAGGCCTCGTTTTCATCGGTTGTTCTGTCGAAGCCGGTTGGCTCCCGACGAACACGACGATGCATTCCGTTCCGACCCAGCCGGTTGGCTCCCCATGAACACGACGATGACGCAGTTTCTCCATTCTGACCCAGCCATGTACACGAGCCCTGGCCGTACGTATGCGTGAGTAGGCGTTCGAGACCCCGCCCGTATGTACGTATGTGGTCGTATTTACTTTCTTGCACCCTGGACGCTGTACATACGTGTACATGCTACGTGCGCACCTATACTACGATACGTGCCCTTCCTTGCACGGCCACGGTTCATCGCTGCAGCCTGCAGACAGACCGATCGACCAGTATGTACGTACACGTTCGCGACCAGAATGACAACGCTATGTACGCTTCGACCAGGTGGGTCCCGACTGTCAGGCACTTCCTTGTGTGTGAAGATGTAGCTGGTGGGTCCTAGCAGTCAGGTGGCGAATCATTTTATTTTGCCCGTAATATGGATGCACTTCCTTGCATGCGAAGATGTAGCTGGTAAGTCCCAGCAGTCATGGGGAAACGTTTTTTTGCGAAATACGGTGGCCCGTCCGGTGGGTCCCTGCTGTCAGGTGGAGGAATCATTATTTTCCACGTAATAAGGACGCACTTCCTTGCTACGGCCGTGGACCCAGCTGTCAGCCTCTCCATGTACAGTACTCTTCCGTTGGAAGTTGATCGATGACCACATTGACCACGCTGCGCTGAGAGCACCAAGGTGGTGGATGACGGCGAGGCCTAGGAAGGGGGCGACACGAAGCCAGGGAAGACGCGGTAGTGGATGCCCACACGGAGAGGAGTACGAGGGTTCACTAGTGAGGCTGCGGTGTGAAGCTGCCATCACCGCAGAATAATTGGGGGTGTGGGTGAGTGGAGGGATGGCCCGGCTAGCGGTGGGAGTAGTAGGGGGAGGTGAGGCCTCCGTGGCAGCACGGTCGGCCATGGGAGGCAGGAGCAGGCGGCATGATCGGCGCTGCTTTGGGCGGTTGGAGCAAGAAGACCAGAGGTTGAAGAAGCACGACGGCCATTAGATGGACATCGTACGGTCACTGCAGCTAGAATCGTTTATATTGACTAAGTTGACAAAGCTCTTGGTACGCGTCAACTTGGTAGGCCCACATGTCAGCTTCCAAACGGTGTTCCCAGATGTCAAGGGGAGGAATCATTTTTTGCGAGGGTGAAGCTAGAATATCCGAGATTGAAGAAGAAGCACGACATCCGTTGGATGGACATCCAACGGCCACTGCTGCTAGAACCGTGTGTTGACTATAAGTTAACAAAGCCTTGCATACGCGTCAACTTTTTTTTGAGTGGACGCATCAACTTAGTAGGACCACAAGTGTGTGGCAGAGAACTTATAGCCCATTTGAGATTTGTAAGAATGTACAGCCCATTTTTGAATTCTAATGGAATTTACTATAGCCATTTACAGTTTGTTAAAAGTACAGCCCATTTTCTGGCTAGGACAACGATTAATAATTTCAACCAACGGTTCAAAACAGAATTCAATAAAAATTTCCACATTTTGATGGGATCCGAAATATCTTTATCCCGAAATTTCTAGTCAAATTAAATACAATTTCAATATAAACTTGTATTACGTAAAAATCCAACGAAACATTGTGCGCGCAACAATTAATGAAATTAAAATTTTCAAGATTCAAAAATAATTTTTTATAAAGTAATTACGTGTTTGGTGCATTTTTTGTAGTTACTGCCCGGTTTTTATAATTGCATCCCATTTATTACTTTTTAAAGCCCATTTTCTTGTTAAGCCTAATGCATCCCTCCTAGGAAAGATTTGCAGCCCGGCGGGGCGGAGAATAACAAGTTGACCTTGCCTGGGTATTCCTCAAAAAAAGTATAGCTGGGCTAGCCATTTTCAGCTTGAAAAAATTAATATCTAGGCTGGATATCTGGCCTGGGCTAGACGGGCCACAACCCGCCTAGTTAATACCCTGCTCTCCTCTGAAGAACAACGAAAACATCACTCAACAAAAACTCTGCAATGCTCACACCTAAAAAACACAAATACTACTCGAGCTACTTGGTCCCAGCTGTCGGCCGCTCCTTGTGCAATTCTCTCGTTTATTGACTACATAGGTTGACAATGGTGTGGGACCGTGATGTCAGGAAACTAGGAGGAAGCAAAAAAAATACAGTTGTATATAATAAGGAGGCACTTGCGTACGTGCAACTATGACCCTGGTGGGTCCCCACTATCATCCTCTTCAAGTAAAATCATCTCCTCATTCCTCATGTTCGTTGACCATGTTGACAATGTGTGGATGGTGGCGCCACGGGGAGCACAACAACTCGAAGGACAATGGAGAGGGCCTTGCGGGCCCTACGGATGGTCTGATACAGCGCCTACTGCTCATTCGGGAAGCCAGGATCATAGGGCCACATGTCCGCGACGACATTGGCATTCGCTCGTTCACCGGTGCTCGTTGAGGAGACGGAGGTTGCAGCATAGGTCCTCCTGTGCTGGTAGCTCTTCCGCCATTAGGGCGTCGAAGTGCGGCCGCACCTGCTCTATGGTGAACACGGCATGAACCGGCTTGGACAGTGGCGCCGGATCTTGGTCGGAAGCTACGTCCATCGTCTGATTGTCGTCGCTCAGCTCGGCGAGCTCGCTGGCGAGCCAGCATGTACGTCTGCTGGACCGACCCGCTGCCATGCACGAGTCTGACTGCCCTGGCCCACCCATACCGCCTCCCTCGCCCGCGCGCGCTTTCCGCCCGAAATGGTCAGCGCCGCCCGCCCCGCTTCCCGGTGCAGGCGGCTGCTCCACCTTCAAATGACACAAGTGTCGTCCGTCCGTCTGTCTGTCGCCCGCATTAATGATACACTGTTGTTGAGGCGGCTACTCCAGTGCCACACCTCCGTCCCTCCGTCGCCCACCATTGCTGTATAAACTATTGCACCGGCCATAACCGCAGTCATCCACCACTGTTCCCTTTCTCCTGTCCACACCACTACTGCCCACCATGGCTTCCTCGTGCTCCAGTGCTCTTTGGGATGGACGGACGATGGACCACAAGGAGATGGCAGCCATTGCTGCCGACTAGCTGGCCAGCAGGCTGCTAGAGGACGACAACGTCCCAATGGAGAACATGGAAGTCGACGATCCGGCGCCAACCCCCTCCTCCGTGCCATCCTCGCTGGTGCATTGCACCATGACCACCGGCAAGGCCCATGCCCAATACATGGACACGGTGAGGCAGAAGCGTCAGGAGCAGTTCCGGGAGGTGCAGGCCGACGCCGCCTACAGCCACCATCTCCTCCAGGAGCACCTGCAGGCAGAGGAGCAGGTCATCGCTAAGCGGGCGGAGCAGGAGGTGCTGCTCGACTCGTACAGCTCCACCCATGCGGGCTGCCTCGAGCGCTGGCGGTACCGCATGCGGGTGGCGGAGGCTGCGGCCGCCTACAAAGAGGGCGATGAAGCGGGCGAGGCACTGTTTGGTGAGACCGGGGATGAGGCAGAGGACAATGCCGGCTCCGATGACTCCTCGCTCCGCTGGCATCGACGAGGCCCTGCTCCACCGAGGACCCAAAGTGCCAACAACAAGGCAGAGGATACCGCTGGCTCTGACGAGGCACCGCCCCGCTAGCACCAAGGCGGAGGCCCTCCTCCGTCGAGGCCCCGCCCCACCAACAACAAGGCAGAGGACATCGTCGGCTTGGCTGAGGCCCCACCCTGTTAGCAACAAGGGGGAGGATTTCCCCCGCTCCGCCGAGGTGCCACCCAGCCGGCAACGAGACAGAGGACATCACGGGCTACATCAAGGCCCCGGCCCACTGCCAACAAGGTCGCGCCACACAGAAAACGAGGAAGAGTAGAACATGGTAGGTCGCCGCCGCTCGGGTCCAAGTAAGGCCACCGCTGGTACCCTCCGGTTGAAGCCAAGCTAGGCGGGTTGACCATTGACGGCCGATTAGCTTCTTGGCAGTGACGTGGAGTCAGAGAGCTATGTTCAAGAAGGACGCTGCTTCTACTTAACTGCTGGTGTAGTTGGCTGACTGACATGTGGGCCCAACAGGCATCTGGGCCACATGTCAGTTACGCAACTGCACCTGCAATTAAGTCACTGAAGCTTAGTCCGCTGGAGAAGAAGCTTTTGTTCGGCTCAACCGGGCACAGGTGGGTAGCTTCGGTTAATTAATTATACCTCCAGCGCACCCCTTTTTAGTTGAAGAATGTACGAAATGTAATGAAATCCGGCATGTTTATATGAAATCCGACCATGTATGAATGAATTTAGTTTGATTAGTTTGAATTCTTGTATCACTGGCATTCGATGAACATGCAAAACAATATGTACTAGCATTATTCCAAGGGTGATCACCTCATTTGCAGTAGTTTCACATGTACTCCCTCCGGTCCTTTTTAGTCTACATACAGGTTTTATCTGCATTCAAAGTATCTCTACTTTGACCAATCATATAGAAAAAAGTATGAACTTTCACAATGTGCGAAGTAAAAAGGAACAGAGAGAGTACAAAGAGTTTGAGAAGCTTTTTAGCGTTCCTGTACATTGCAATCAAACACACAGACCTGGCAATTCATAGAGAACATTCAAAACAATCGATGATTATGCATCTCAGCGATTCACATGTCAGAGCCAATATTTACTTCAGAACTAAAGAATAAAGAAAAATCGATCGACGCTGCTGATAGCAAAGGGCGTCCTATTCGAAAATATCAAACGCATGTCTTCTTGCTAACATCAATGAGCAAAATTTGACAAGGTTGTCCCATTCCAAAATGTCAAATGATTGTTGTTTTGCGTACATCAATAAGCAAACTTTGACAAGGTTTTCCCATTCCAAAATATCAACTGCCTACAATTGTGGAATGGGCAGGGTTTGCCATCAGTTCGGACATTGACATGGCACCTCGTGCTAAATAAACCAGTTGTTCTTTTGTGCAGTTCCACCAAAATCAACCAAATTCGCGTGTAGCTTGTATGATTTCGCCCTTATATGTTGCAACGCCTTGAACTTATCGGCAACTCCTTTCTTGTGGTGGAAATGAATGATTCGATGTATTCATGAACATTTTGTGCAGTTCCCATTGAAATAAAGTTGAGCACCCCTGTTTGCACAAATACAAAAAAAGTGATTAGTATAAAGCAAATTGTACTATGAAATGACAGTTTCAACATGCACCTACATGGTCCATGTAGAGCACACTTTTAAAAAAATGGAACTCACCGGAAAGAATCCTAGAACAACATTGTAGTTGTGCATCACAGCAAAAAAATGGATATCTGTCAATCCTCCTGAGCTGAAGTTCATTTGGTGTTGTGGGGAGTAATGTAACCATCCTTCAACTGCTCCTTCTGATGAGAAGATAGACAGGGCTTCTTCATCCTGGCATAATCGGAACTAGTCACTTCACGTACTCCATATTCTTCTTCAGAGGAGGATGATCCTGTTGTGCAAAGACAAGAGGATAACTAAATGCTAGCATCCCTGTTTGCTCGAAAAAAAAGGAAAGGAAATATTTAAAACAACACAGATGAAGCACTTCTGAAGGACAATACCACTTTCTCATGACAGTATCTAAACAGTAGCACAACACCAATAGAGATGACAAAGCTCAATCATATGGATGAAATCCGTGGGTGAGTACCAACCTTTGTTAGGAGGCTTATTGTGTAGAGCATACAGATCAAGCACTTCTCCGGAACCATCTGTTTCTATCTACTATGGTTGCCATGCTTACTATATACTCCTCGATTAGTTTAATGTTTCCAACATCTTCTTGTGCAGTTCCACTAAAATATATGGTATCTTTAAAGAAGATCCATGTTTGCACAAGTAGAGATAATTACATATTACATTAAGAGTGGCATCAAATCAGTGGCAAAACAATTGCTCGTTCCATCCATAGCAATAAATTAAGATGCAAAACTATATCATTACTTGTGTCATCACAGTTCTAGTGCTTCATTATAGCACCGGGAGTTGATTTTTGTTTTTCTTCTGCTTGCTCTTCCCCTTCATCACTTGGTTCAATAACAGCCAAGCTTCACCTTCAATGTAAGATTTGGCATGTCAATTAGGGAGCACAAGTATAGCACTAAACAACGACATTAATTTTATGATGAAAGTGGCAAAATACAGGCCAACAATTGTGAAATATGCTTATCTTACCTCAATGGGATATTATGGTGCGCATACAGATTGGAAGTCTTGTCTCCATTTGAGCGGTTCACTAAAATCAAGGAACATTACCGTACAAGTAGCACAACATATGAAAGCACACTACACAATCATGTGAAAGAAGGCTAGTACCGACCTCTCATGACGCGGAATTCAAACAACTCACAAGAAGAAGATCTGAACCAAATTTGCCAACACGGATAGGAAGTAAGATCTCCTCTTATGCAGTTCCACTAAGATCAAGCAATTAAGCAACGTTGTCGGTGTGACATTTTGGTTGAACTGCACAAAACACTCTTAAAACAGAAGTGTTTTGTGTAGTGCAACAAAAGGTCACAATAGCAACGAGGTGAAGTAGATAACCCTGTTTACACAGAGGTGCAAAGGAAACAACTAGTGGTCAATAACTGTGGATGACACAAAAGCCAAAAAAAGAAGCATCTAACTTATCTAAATGGGAAAGAAAGCAAGACAGTAGCATTTCTCAAACGGTGGCATTGATTAGTATTAACAGAGAGATTATATTAATAATAAATTTCATTAAACATGTAATTTGCTTTTAACTGTGGCATTGCATCAATTTTCTAGCGGCATTATTAGAGGGTGTTTGTTTACAGGGACATTTTGGTGTAGGGACTAAAAAAACTCCATGTCAGTACCATCTAAACCAAACAGGAGGGACTTTTAGGGACTAAAAGTGGGCATTTGGGACTAAAGAAAGAAGACCCTGAGGGAGAGTCTTTTTGGGACTTTTTCCAATAGTTGCCCCTGCCCCGCATCGCACCTTGTCTCTATTAGTTCATTACTAGGGGTAACATGGTCTTTTAGCATGTCATTTAATAACCTCTAGTCCATGTTTAGTCCTTGGAACAAAGCAGGTAGGGACTAGGGAGTTTTTAACCAAACAGGGCCTTAGATTAACAACAGCTAAAGAGTTGCACGGGACAGTGGACGCATCAGCACCATGTGCATCTACCGATGTATGAAGGGGTGATGCACAATCTGTTGCAACAAAGAACAAACAACCAAGGAACATATTTGTGTTGGTCCTAGTTTTGTTATCTTTAGACACCTTTTCCTATGTGAGCGCAACAAATCTAGTCCTGCTCAAACTCTACAGCCTTGTCCCTCAAAACAAAAGATCAGTTCGTTACAGATGTGCGTACTGCGTTCGTCATTGTTTTCCCTTTTAGACCAACATAGGTGCTGGATAGCCAGTCTGTACTAGTGCTTTCTCCCCTTCCTTTCCTCTTTGAACCACATCCTAGATTCATGATATACAACTTTCCCCACTACTTTCCCCCATTCCTTTCCTCTTTGAACCATTTCTTAGATTCATGCTATACAACTTTCCCCACAACTTTCCCCCTTCCCTTCCTTTTTGAACCACGTCCTAGATTCATGCTATACAACTTTCCCTACTACTTTCCCCCATTCCTTTCTGCTTTGAACCACGTCCCAGATTCATGCTATACAACTTTCCCCACTACTTTCATGTTTGATCCAACACCTAGATTCGAGTGTAGAAGCGAACAAAGCCCACATGCAGCTAGAGCAATGCATGTGGAATAAGTAAATTATACCTTAAGTGTTGTAGGGTGGAACCCTATGTGGAGATCTTTCATGAATTGGAGGGGGAATCCCCAAGAACAAGATGAACACAAGAGGGAAAACGAGAGGAACACTCAAGAACAAGTCCAAATCACACATCCACTAGACTAACAAACACACAAGATCCACAAGGTACATGAACAATCAAAGGGAAATAAGATACATGGTAGAGTTCATCCCAAATCCTATGAAGGAGATGAGGGCTTGATGATCTAGGTAGATCCTTCCCTCAAGGGGGGCTTGAATCCCTAGGGATCTTCTCCAATGGAGGTCATGATCTCCATGAGGAGGAACATGAGCAAAGCTCTCTCTTTGTCTATCAAAACACTTTGCTATCCTCCAAATGAACTAGGGGATGCCCTTATATAGTTTAGGGATGAAATAAGAGGAAGAGGGGAATACAAGGGACCAAATCCCAAAAGTGGCACGCAGGCCTCGGAGTGGTGTGGGCACCCGGGGTCGGTGCACGGGGCTGGGCGGCTTCGGCCGGGCACCCGGGGCCTCAAAGCCCGGGCACCCAGGGCGTGCTGGGTTGGCGCAGGAAGTGGCCCGGGCACCCGGGGCGGCGGGGCCGAGCACCCGGAGTGGGCTAGGCTGGCGCGGGGGAGGGGCCGGGCACCCGGGGTTGGTGGCCCGGGCACCCGGGCAGGCTGGGTTGCTCCCAGCAGCGGGGCCGGGCACCCGGGGCCATTTGGTCGGGCACCCGGGCGGCCACCGCCAGCGCCAGCAAGGGGCCGGGCACCCGGGGCCTTCCTGGCCGGGTACCTGGGAGGCTCAGGGCTTCTCCCTCTTCACCCTTCTTCTTCATAGCTTTGCGCTTCCCTCGCTCTTCTCCCTCCTTCTTCTCTTCATGTGTTTGTGCCTCCATCCTCGCCTCTTCACAGTCTAGTTCTTGGTACCTACGAGTGCATAGAGTTTCCATATGAGGTAGAATCCGACTCTCGTGTGAAACCGAAAGAAACCCGAAGAGGAAAGAGTTCACCTTGGTTTCGACGGTGCATGCGCGAGCTCTCGTCGTAGGTCCTCTCCGTGCTTGCGGTGTGACGTCCATGGGGATGGTCGAGGGATGCTCCGCATCTCTCCCCTCCCTTGGGAGAGATCCGTCCATGGATCATGATCTTCATCACCATGGGAAAGAGAGGGCGTCGCCATGTAGAAGTGGACAACCACCAAGTACTCATCATCGTCAAGCTTGAAATGGGCACTCTCCAATGTCGCACCATCTCGTGATTCCTTCAAATGGAGCAAGTAGAACAAACACTTGGAAAAACAAATGTGGTTGGCATTAAAGCAAAACCAAGCATTCAATAGGTGATTCACCAAACAAGTGTCGTTATCAAGCATAGCATATGGTTTGACAAGGGAGTGTGGCATAGCATGTAAGCACATAAATTTATCATATGGAGAAGCATCATGGAAACAATCATGCAAGCGTGAGGTAGAGGTGGTAATATGTGGAACAAGTGAACAAGCATCTACCTCAATGTCATAGCAAGCATGCATAAGACTCTCAATGAACGGTCTATGGTAGGCATAAGAGTCATTCACAACACTCAAGAAGATGATATGACTAAACACATGCAAGTGCAAGACAATCCTAGCATAATGTGCATAGGGTGTAGTGAAAATCGAGTGGCACTCAACACGATAGCAAGAGCAATTGTTCATCATGTGTGAGGCAATCAAATCAATCATGTGACAAGCAATGGGACATGGCATAAGTGAAGTAATGACATTGTTGCAACCAAAAATGTGATAGGAGCAAGTAATCCAAGAGGTGGATGCAACATGAGAAAGCATAGAAATCAAGTCGTGCAAACTAGTGGAGCGAAGATGCAAAACACTAGAGGAAATGATGGCAATCATGTCATGTGAGCAAAGAGTAGACATAGGCAATGCACATGGCATATCACAAGCACGATTACAAAACAAGAGATCATCATAGTCATGGGGCTCATAGCAAACATGGCAATAACAAGCAATATCTCCACCAAGCTTGCAACTACACATACAAGTAGTAGAGTCAATCATCATGTGTAATGCAAAGCATGGGTCACAAATGCATGGCAAAGGCATAGGAATGAGCATATCATGCAAAGTGAACATGGCACCCGGGCAGGCTGGGCTGCTCCCAGCAGCGGGGCCGAGCACCCGGGGCCATTTGGTCGGGCACCCGGGCGGCCTCCGCCAGCGCCAGCAAGGGGCCGGGCACTCGGGGCCTTCCTGGCCGGGCACCTGGGAGGCTCAGGGCTTCTCCCTCTTCACCCTTCTTCTTCATAGCTTCGCGCTTCCCTCGCTCTTCTCCCTCCTTCTTCTCTTCATGTGCTTGTGCCTCCGTCCTCGCCTCTTCACAGTCTTGTTCTTGGTACCTACGAGTGCATAGAGTTTCCATATGAGGTAGAATCCGACTCTCGTGTGAAACCGAAAGAAACCCGAAGAGGAAAGAGTTCACCTTGGTTTCGATGGTGCGTGCGCGAGCTCTCGTCGTAGGTCCTCTCCGTGCTTGTGGTGTGACGTCCACGGGGATGGTCGAGGGATGCTCCGCATCATTAAGGTTCTTGGGGTGTGGTTCGGTGGGCGACCAGAGGCCGTTCGACCCACACTATGTACGGCGGCGAAGAAGAAGGGGTCGGTGAAGGAAATATGCCCTAGAGGCAATAATAAAGTTGTTATTTATATATTTCCTTATATCATGATAAATGTTAATTATTCATGCTAGAATTGTATTAACCGGAAACTTAGTACATGTGTGAATACATAGACAAACAGAGTGTCACTAGTATGCCTCTACTTGACTAGCTCGTTAATCAAAGATGGTTACGTTTCCTAGCCATAGACAAGAGTTGTCATTTGATGAACGGGATCACATCATTAGAGAATGATGTGATTGACTTGACTCATTCCGTTAGCTTAGCACTTGATCGTTTAGTATGTTGTTATTGCTTTCTTCATGACTTATACATGTTCCTATGACTATGGGATTATGCAACTCCTGAATACCGGAGGAACACTTTCTGTGCTACCAAACGTCACAACGTAACTAGGTGTTTATAAAGGTGCTCTACAGGTGTCTCCGATGGTATTTGTGGAGTTGGCATAGATCGAGATTAGGATTTTTCACTACGATTGTTGTAGAGGTATCTCTGGGGCCTCTCGGTAATACACATCACTATCAGCCTTGCAAGCAATGTGAATAATGAGTTAGTTGCGGAATGATGTATTACAGAACGAGTAAAGAGACTTGCCGGTAAGGATATTGAACTAGGTATTGAGATACCGACGATCGAATCTCAGGCATGTAACATACCGTTGACAAAGGGAACAATGTATGTTGTTATGCGGTTTGACCAATAAAGATCTTCGTAGAATATGTGGGAGCCAATATGAGCATCCAGGTTCCGCTATTGGCTATTGAACGGAGATATGTCTCGGTCATGTCTACATAGTTCTCAAAGCCGTAGGGTCCACACACTTAACGTTCGGTGACGATCGGTATTATGAGTTTATGTGTTTTGATGTACCTAAAGTTGTTCGGAGTCCCAGATGAGATCAGGGACATGATGAGGAGTCTCAAAATGTTTGAGATGTAAAGATCGATATATTGGAAGGCTATATTCGTACATCGGAAAGGTTCTGAGTGGTTCGGGTATTTATCGGAGTACCTGAGAGTTACGGGAATTCGCCGGGGAGTATATGGGCCTTATTGGGCTTCAAGGGAGAGAGGGGGGGGCTGCCTAGGGCAGGCCGCGCCCCCCCCCCAAAGGCCTAGTCCGAATTGGACTAGGGGGAGGGGCAGCGCCCCCTCCTTCCTTCTCTTCTCTCTTCCCTTTCCTTCTCTCCTACTCCTACTACTTGGAAGGGGGGGATCCTACTCCCGGTGGGAGTAGGACTCCCCAGGGTGCGCCATAGTAGAGGGCTGTCCCTCCCCCTCCTCCACTCCTTTATATACGGGGGAGGGGGCACCCCATAGACACACAAGTTGATCATTGATCTCTTAGCCGTGTGCGGTGCCCCCCTCCACCATGATCCACCTCAGCCATATCATTGTGGTGCTTAGGTGAAGACCTGCATCGGTAGCATCATCATCACCGTCATCACGCTGTCGTGCTAACAAAACTCTCCCTCGACACTTTGCTGGATCGGAGTTCCTGGGATGTCACCGAGCTGAACGTGTGCAGATCGCGGAGGTGTCATACATTCGGTACTAGGATCGATCGATCGTGAAGACGTACGACTACATCAAACGCGTTGTCATAACGCTTCCGCTTTCGGTCTACGAGGGTACATGGACAACACTCTTCCTCTTGTTGCTATGCATCACCATGATCTTGCGTGTGCGTAACAAATTTTTTGAAATTACTACGTTCCCCAACAACGGCATCCGAGCCAGGTTTATGCGTAGATGTTATATGCACGAGTAGAACACAAGTGAGTTGTGGGTGATAATAGTCATACTGCTTACCAGCATGTCATACTTTGATTTGGCGGTATTGTTGGATGAAGCAGCTCAGACCGACATCACGCGTACGCTTACGCGAGACTGGTTCCACCGACGTGCTTTGCACACAGGTGGCTGGCGGGTGTCGATTTCTCCAACTTTAGTTGAATCGAGTGTGGCTACGCCCGGTCCTTGTTGAAGGTTAAAACAACACATACTTGACGAAAAATCGTTGTGGTTTTGACGCGTAGGTAAGAACGGTTCTTGCTAAGCCCATAGTAGCCACGTAAAACTTGCAACAACAAAGTAGAGGACGTCTAACTTGTTTTTGTAGGGCATGTTGTGATGTGATATGGTCAAGACATGATGCTAAATTTTATTGTATGAGATGATCATGTTTTGTAGCAGAGTTATCGGCAACTGGCAGGAGCCATATGGTTGTCGCTTTATTGTATGCAATGCAATCGCCCTATAATTGTTTTTACTTTATCACTAAATGGTAGTGATAGTCGTAGAAACAATAGTTGGCGAGACGACAACGATGCTACAATGGAGATCAAGGTGTCACGCCGGTGACGATGGTGATCATGACGGTGCTTTCGAGATGGAGATCAAAGGCACAAGATGATGATGGCCATATCATATCACTTATATTGATTTCATGTGATGTTTATCTTTTATGCATCTTATTTTGCTTAGTTCAACGGTAGCATTATAAGATGATCTCTCACTAAATTTCAAGGTACAAGTGTT
Source organism: Triticum aestivum (assembly GCF_018294505.1). NCBI lineage: Eukaryota > Viridiplantae > Streptophyta > Magnoliopsida > Poales > Poaceae > Triticum > Triticum aestivum. The sequence continues at coordinate 231,680,501 of NC_057795.1, forward strand.
CTCCCTGAGTATGCACCGTTGCGAAAGTTCTTCGTGCTGAGACACCACATGATGATCGGGTGTGATAGGCTCTATGTTCACATACAACGGGTGCAAGCCAGTTTTGCACACGCAGAATACTCGTGTTAAACTTGACGAGCCTAGCATATGCAGATATGGCCTTGGAACACTGAGACCAAAAGGTCGAGCGTGAATCATATAGTATATATGATCAACATAGTGATGTTCACCATTGAAAACTACTCCATCCCACGTGATGATCGGACATGGTTTAGTTGATTTGGATCACGTGATCACTTAGATGATTAGAGAGATGTCTATCTAAGTGGGAGTTCTTAAGTAATATGATTAATTGAACTTTAATTTATCATGAACTTAGTACCTGATAGTTTTTTGCATGTCTATGTTGTTGTAGATAGATGGCCCGTGTTGTTGTTTCGTTGGATTTTAATGCGCTGCTAGAGAAATCTAAGTTGAAAGATTATGGTAGCAATTACACGGACTGGGTCCGTAACTTGAGAATTATCCTGATTTCTGCACAGAAGAATTACGTCCTGGAAGCACCGTGCAAGACCCGCTGCAGGAGCAACACCGGACGTTGTGAATGTCTGGCAGAGCAAAGCTAATGACTACTCGATAGTTCAGTGTGCCATGCTTTACGGCTTAGAACTGGGACTTCAGCGACGTTATTGAACGTCATGGAGCATATGAGATGTTCCAGGAGTTGAAGTTAATATTTCAAGCAAATGCCCGGATTGAGAGATATGAAGTCTCCAATAAGTTCTATAGCTGCAAGATGGAGGAGAATAGTTCTGTCGGTGAACATATACTCAAAATGTCTGGTTATAACAATCACTTAATTCAACTCGGAGTTAATCTTCCTGATGATAGTGTCATTAACAGAATTCTTCAATCACTACCACCAAGCTACAAGAGCTTCGTGACGAACTATAATATGCAAGGGATGAACAAGACAATTCCCGAGCTCTTCACAATGCTAAAGGCTGCGGAGGTAGAAATCAAGAAGGAGCATAAAGTGTTGATGGTCAACAAGACCACCAGTTTCAAGAAAAAGGGTAAAGGGAAGAAGGGGAACTTCAAGAAGAACGGCAAGCAAGTTGCTGCTCAAGTGAAGAAACCCAAGTCTGGATCTAAGCCTGAGACTGAGTGCTTCTACTGCAAAGGGACTGGTCACTGGAAGCAGAACTGCCCCAAGTATTTGGCGGATAAGAAGGATGGCAAGGTGAACAAAGGTATATGTGATATACATGTTATTGATGTGTACCTTACTAATGCTCGCAGTAGTGCCTGGATATTTGATACTGGTTCTGTTGCTAATATTTGCAACTCGAAATAGGGACTACAGATTAACCAAAGATTGGCTAAGGACGAGGTGAGGATGTGCGTGGGAAATGGTTCCAAAGTCGATGTGATCGCGGTCGGCACGCTACCTCTACTTCTACCTTCGGGATTAGTTTTAGACCTGAATAATTGTTATTTGGTGCCAGCGTTGAGCATGAACATTATATCTAGATTTTGTTTGATGCGAGACGGTTATTCATTTAAATCTGAGAATAATGGTTGTTCTATTTATATGAGTAATATCTTTTATGGTCATGCACCCTTAAAGAGTGGTCTATTTTTATTGAATCTCGATAGTAGTGACACACATATTCATAATATTAAATCCAAAAGATGCAGAGTTGATAATGATAGTGCAACTTATTTGTGGCACTGTCGTTTGGGTCATATTGGTGTAAAGCGCATGAAGAAACTCCATTCTGATGGACTTTTGGAATCACTTGATTATGAATCACTTGGTACTTGCGAACCATGCCTCATGGGCAACATGACTAAAACTCCGTTCTTTGGAACAATAGAGCAAGCAACAGATTTGTTGGAAATCATACATACTGATGTATGTGGTCCGATGAATGTCGAGGCTCGCGTCGGGTATCGTTATTTTCTCACCTTCACAGATGATTTGAGCAGATATGGGTATATCTACTTAATGAAACATAAGTCTGAAACATTTGAAAAGTTCAAAGAATTTCAGAGTGAAGTGGAAAATCATCGTAACAAGAAAATAAAGTTTCTACGATCTGATCGTGGAGGAGAATATTTGAGTTACGAGTTTGGTCTTCATTTGAAACAATGCGGAATAGTTTCGCAACTCACGCCACCCAGAACACCATAGCGCAATGGTGTGTCCGAATGTCGTAACCGCACTTTATTAGATATGGTGTGATCTATGATGTCTCTTACTAATTTACCGCTATCGTTTTGGGGTTATGCTTTAGAGACAACTGCATTCACGTTAAATAGGGCACCATCTAAATCCGTTGAGACGATGCCATATGAACTGTGGTTTGGCAAGAAACTAAAGTTGTCGTTTCTGAAAGTTTGGGGCTGCGATGCTTATGTGAAAAAGCTTCAACCTGGTAAGCTCGAACCCAAATCGGAGAAATGTGTCTTCATAGGATACCCAAAGGAAACTGTTGGGTACACCTTCTATCACAGATCCAAAGGCAAGATATTCATTGCTAAGAATGGATCCTTTCTAGAGAAGGAGTTTCTCTCGAAAGAAGTGAGTGGGAGGAAAGTTGAACTTGATGAGGTAATTTTACCTGCTCCCTTATTGGAAAGTAGTTCATCGCAGAAATTAGTTCCTGTGATCCCTACACCAATTAGTGAGGAAGCTGATGATAATGATCATGAAACTTCAGATCAAGTTACTAGCGAACCTCGTAGGTCAACCAGAATAAGATCCGCACGAGAGTGGTACAGTAATCCTATTCTGGAGGTCATGCTACCTGACCATGACGAACCTACGAACTATGAGGAAGCGATGATGAGCCCAGATTCCGCAAAATGGCTTGAGGCCATGAAATCTGAGATGGGATCCATGTATGAGAACAAAGTGTGGACTTTGGTTTACTTGCCCGATTATCGGCAAGCCATCAAGAATAAATGGATCTTCAAGAAGAAGACTGACGCTGATGGTAATGTTACTGTCTACAAAGCTCGACTTGTTGCAAAAGGTTTTTGACAAGTTCAAGGAGTTGACTACGATGAGACATTCTGACCCATAGCGATGCTTAAGTCTGTCCGAATCATGTTAGCAATTGCTGCATTTTATGATTATGAAATTTGGCAAATGGATGTAAAAACTGCATTCCTGAATGGATTTCTGGAAGAAGAGTTGTATATGATGCAACCCGAAGGTTTTACTGATATGCTAACAAAGTGTGCAAGCTCCAGCGATCCACTTATGGACTGGTGCAAGCCTCTCGGAGTTGGAATAAATGTTTTGATAGTGTGATCAAAGCATATGGTTTTATACAGACTTTTGGAGAAGCCTGTATTTACAAGAAAGTGAGTGGGAGCTCTATAGCATTTCTAATATTATATGTGGATGACATATTGTTGATTGGAAATGATGTAGAATTTCTGAATAGCATAAAAGGATACTTGAATAAGAGTTTTTCAATGAAAGACCTCGGTGAAGCTGCTTATATATTGGGAATCAAGATCTATAGAGATAAATCAAGATGCTTGATAGGACTTTCACAAAGCACATACCTTGATAAAGTTTTAAAGAAGTTCAAAATGGATCAGTCAAAGAAAGGGTTCTTGCCTGTGTTACAAGGTGTGAAGTTGAGTCAGACTCAATGCCCGACCACTGAAGAAGATAGAGAGAAAATGAAAGTCATTCCCTATAATTCAGCCATAGGTTCTATCATGTATGCTATGTTGTATACCAAACCTGATGTGTGCCTTGCTATAAGTTTATCAGGGAGGTACCAAAGTAATCAAGGAGTGGATCAGTGAACAGCAGTCAAGAACATCCTGAAATACCTGAAAAGGACTAGTGATATGTTTCCCGTTTATGGAGGTGACAAAGCGCTTGTCGTAAGTGGTTACATCGACGCTAGCTTTGACACTGATCCGGATGACTCTAAGTCACAAACCGGATACGTATTTTTATTGAATGGTGGAGCTATCAACTGGTGCAGTTCCAAACAGGGCGTCATGGTGGGATCTACGTGTGAAGTAGAGTACATAGCTGCTTCGAAAGCTGCAAATGAAGGAGTCTAGATGAAGGAGTTCATATCCGATCTAGGTGTGATACCTAGTGCATCGGGTCCAATGAAAATCTTTTGTGACAATACCGGAGCCATTGCCTTGGTGAAGGAATCCAGATTTCACAAGAGAACCAAGCACATCAAGAGACACTTCAATTCCATCCGTCATCAAGTGTCGGAAGGGGACATAGAGATTTGCAAGATACATACGGATCTGAATGTTGCAGGCCTGTTGACTAAGTCTCTCTCACGAGCAAAACATGATCAGCACTAAGACTCCATGGGTGTTAGAATCATCACAACGTATTCTAGATTATTGACTCTAGTGCAAGTGGAAGACTGAAGGAAATATGCCCTAGAGGCAATAATAAAGTTGTTAATTATATATTTCCTTAATCAAGATAAATGTTTATTATTCATGCTAGATTTGTATTAACCGGAAACTTAGTACATGTGTGAATACATAGACAATCAGGGTGTCACTAGTATGCCTCTACTTGACTAGCTCGTTAATCAAAGATGGTTAAGCTTCCTAGCCATAGACAAGAGTTATCATTTGATGAACGGGATCACATGATTAGAGAATGATGTGGTTGATTGGACTGATTCTGTTAGCTTAGCACTTGATCATTTAGTATGTTGTTATTGTTTTCTTCATGACTAATACATGTTCCTATGACTATGAGATTATGCAACTCCTGGATACCAGAGGAACACTTTGTGTTCTACCAAACGTCACAACGTAACTAGGTGATTATAAAAGTGCTCTACAGGTGTCTCCGATGGTATTTGTTGAGTTTGCATAGATAGAGATTAGGATTTGTCACTATGATTGTCGTAGAGGTATCTCTGGTCCCCCTCGGTAATACACATCACTATAAGCCTTGCAGGCAATGTGACTAATGAGTTAGTTGCCGAATGATGTATTACGGAACAAGTAAAGAGACTTACCGATAACGAGATTGAACTAGGTATTGAGATACCGACGATCAAATCTCGGGCAAGTAACATACTGTTGACAAAGGAAACAACGTATGTTGTTATGCGGTTTGACCGATAAAGATCTTCGTCGAATATGTGGGAGCCAATATGAGCATCCAGGTTCCGCTATTGGTTATTGACCGGAGATATTTCTCGGTCATGTCTACATAGTTCTCTAACACGTAGGGTCCGCACGCTTAACGTTCGGTGATGATCGGTATTATGAGTTTATGTTTTTTGATGTACCAAAAGTTGTTCGGAGTCCCGGATGAGATCAGGGACATGACGAGGAGTCTCGAAATGTTTGAGACGTAAAGATCGATATATAGGAAGGATATATTCGGACATCGGAAAGGTTCTGAGTAGTTCGGGTATTTATCGAAGTACCGGAGAGTTACGGGAATTCGCTGGGGAGTATATGGGCCTTATTGGGGTTTAAGGGAGAGAGAGAGGGGCTGCCTAGGGCAGGCCACATGGGCCCCCAAGGCCTAGTCTGAATTGGACTAGGGGGAGGGGCAGCGCCCCCTCCTTCCTTCTCTTCTCTTCTACTCCTACTACTTGGAAGGGGGGGAAATCCTACTCCCGGTGGGAGTAGGACTGCCCAGGGCGCGCCATTGTAGAGTGTCAGCCCTCCCCCTCCTCCACTCCTTTATATACGGGGGAGGGGGGCACCCCACAGACACACAAGTTGATCATTGATCTCTTAGCCGTGTGCGGTGCCCCCCTCCACCATAATCCACCTCGGTCATATCGTTGCGGTGCTTAGGCGAAGCCCTACATCGGTAGCATCATCATCACCGTCATCACGCCGTCGTGCTGACGAAACTCTCCCTCGACACTTTGATGGATCAGAGTTCGTGGGACGTCCCAAGCTGAACGTGTGCAGATCACGGAGGTGTCGTACGTTCGGTACTAGGATTGGTCGATCGTGAAGACGTACGACTACATCAACTGCGTTGTCATAACGCTTCCGCTTTCAGTCTATGAGGGTACGTGGACAACACTCTCCCCTCTCGTTACTACTCATCACTATGATCTTGCGTGTGCGTAGGAAATTGTTTGAAATTACTACATTCCCCAATACTCGGAGGCCCTCCTGCGCCGCCGCTGGGTGAAAGAGAACAATTGTGCTGGTAGTGGATTCCCTCCCTCGCTGACGGCGACAACATTAAGCCTCCTTCCCTTCCTGGCGGACGGACCATGCCGGCTCTTTGACCAGCAGTGAGGGGAGAGAGAGAGGCTAACGAAGTCTTGTTTAGATCTGGAGAGGGTGAGAGAGAGTGAAGAATGGAACTACAAGCGCTGAGGCTCCAGCGTGTATATATATACTGGAGAGAGAGTGTGAAGAGTGCAAACCCTAGAAAACAAGCACCGAGGCTGCATCGTATACGTGATGAGGTGATTATATGGCCACTACGAGATCGTATAGCTCCGTATCTATCCATTTTGACCAGTCAAAGAATCCTCCTGGCACCGCCCTAGATCACTTTCTCTCTCTGTCATGCGGGGCCTACCTGTCATTGGGTGGAAGAAAGAAATCGAACAAAAACAAAATTATGCTCAAGTGTAGTTATCGAACCCAAGACCTCAAGTTTGATGAGCGAATAGGCTAACCAGCTACACCACCCTCCCATTATGTTCAACGAGAGGAAAATAACCTTTTATAAATTCCTGCATTCGTGTGACAAGCATGCCGTGTTTTTTTGCGTGGAAGTCATTGGGATTTAAATCATAATCGTGTCATGTGGCTTTGGTAGTAAGACTATCCACAGTGGGAGTAACATAGATGGTAACATCACACATCTTTAGGCAAAATAGATGATGTGGCGAGTAATTAATGAGGAAAGAGAGGCTTGTGGTAACATATCTAGTTACTGTAACATCACACATACCAAGACAAAATGAGTCTACAATCTAATAAATGAAGTGTTGCGTGATACCACACAATGTTACTCCCCACTATAGAGGTAATAACATAGACTAGTAACATATGCATGTTACTAGTCTAAGTTACTGTCCATTGTGACTAGTCTAAGGTCTTTCGGGATTTAAAGCAGTGTTGGTAGTACAGAAATAATGCAGCCTTAGTCACCTTACCTCTCTCCACGTAGTACGCTGGGTCCCACGAGTCAGAGGGTGAAACAAACAAACTAATAAGAAAATTTAAAAGCACCAACGGTGTATCTTACCTCACACATCACACTACTGCTCGTGAACACTGTCCAATTGATCCCTCTGTTCGCTCACGTACTATTTTAAGTGAATCCTTATTATAACATGCACACAATTTTGGGCACTTGTATTCGACCTAAGTCAGTGTGCTACCGGATCTCGTACTACTCCCTCTGTCTAGGTGTATTAAGTCACGTTAGAAGGTGCAAGCTAATTGGAGGAGAAGGAGAAACTTGATCGGTCCTTCCTCCAATCAAAGCCCTCATTTCTGTCTCTAAACACAACAATTTAATCCCAACAACTAAGAGATGTCGTTTTAGCTACCATGCAGGACCACGTATTAACTTGCATGCAAGCCGACTTTGATTTCTTGACTGATCAACGCGTAGTTGCGCTCCATGCATTGGGTTTTCAAGGGAGATAACAAGGCAGAGTAAGGAGCGTTTGGTTACATTGCTTAGGATGGTCATAGTGGCGAGTAACTTGGACTAGTAACATGCATATGTTACTAGTCTATGTTACTACTACCTTCGTCCTGGTTTATAGGTCCCCTTTGTAGTTTGCCAAATTTTGACCAAAGATTTAACTAACAAAATGTTAATGCATGTCAACAAAAATTATATCAGGATTCATATTTGAACATAGTTTTCAATGATATAATTTTTTGTGACATGCATGAACACTTTGTTAGTTCAATCTATGGTTAAAAGTTGACACGAAATACAATGGGGACCAATAAACCAGGACGGAGGTACTACGCGAAGTTTGCCGTCGGAAGCGAGCCGATCTGGCTCTCCTGAGCTAGCAAGGTTTTTCTAGCCCACCCAAGCTAGCTGGCCAACAAAAGCTAACATATTTTAACAGTTCCAAACACCTAACCTTGCCCAGCTAGGCTATAAGTTGTTCTTGCTAAGGATACAAACGCTCCCTAAGTAATAACGCTCGCTGGCAATGAGGCCAGGAGGGGATTGAGATGCGAAGTTAATGGACGACGCCTAAACATTTTGAGAATATATGATTTTTCATAAGATAACTTAACACCTAGACGAAGGGAGTACTACTCCTCAGTCCACGTTTGATGGAATATTCCTCATCTCTTCTCTTCTTGTATGTACTCCATTTGTATCTCACTTCCTGTGGCTTCGCACACGCACGATATTCCTATTCTATGAACCTGTGTGTATGTGTGTGTGTGTGTGTATGTTTAACAGCATGTGTGTGTTAGAGAGAGCGACACATCGACCTACTCCTACAGTGAGATTGTGTGTAGTGTATGATTTAGCCGCGAGAGTTGGTGCATCCTCTCGTTTCCGGGCATCCGGTCAGGACAGGTAGACTGCTGCCACACCCGCTCCTGACCAGCATGGCCCACCCAAAGCCCCTCCATCGCATGCGCGCGCTTCCCGCCCAAAATGGTTAGCGCCGCTCCAAAGAATCGATGCCGCATTAATGCCCGCGCAGAGCGGGCGCGACCTCTCACTGGCGCCTGCGTTGAAGGGAGAAGCGGATTCAAGAGTGATGGTTGCTTCGTCCGTCCAACTTACTACTGGGTCTATGTGATTTGACGGCTCATTGGTCATTATTACTGAGGTGGTAGGACTGCTGGATGTCCCACGCTTTTGGCGAAAGGAGGTACTACTAGATTACAATTTTCTCCATTCTTACAGCGGAGGAGTGTGAGAGCAGTGAAAACACGTAGGCTCAATGATTACATGGCACACCTCACACTATCACCATATTTTCTGGACACCGAACGACACCTAACTCTTTACATAGTACTAGTATAGTACGTACTGTAATTTATCAGCGAGATAAATTTGTACAATGCTATGAAGCTTCCAGCTTCTGTTTCATGTATCTTGCGTCCAAGGTTGCCCGTTGCAACATTTCATCAAATACAAAGGAGACTAACATGCATGCTACTGCATCTCAATAATTGACAGATCATAGCCAATATGTACTCCCTTCGTTCCAAAATAAGTGTCTCAACTTTATGCAAACTTTAGTACAAAGTTGTACTACTACTAAAGTTAACACTTATTTTGGAACAGAGACAGCTAAAGAAAAAATGATCCATGCAGTCCCTAGCCCTTGAACCGTCAACCCTAACCAGGCTTTAATTTGCTGGCAGTATTGAAGCTTCCGAAGAAATGAAGTTTGCAAACCTTTTACCATCCGATCATTTTGTGTAGTTTCACCAAAATCGAGATAAGCATCCATGTGGCAAAGAAATTGAAGAAGCGTGATTAGAATAAGATTACTGGGACTAGTTGATGAGACATAAACTCATCACAAATAATTACGTAGAAGCTAGTAGAGGTATGTGCGGGGCAAAGAAGTAGAGAAATATCCACATGGAGTGATGTGGGCAGCTGGAGCAGTGGTGCCCGGCTGTAAAGGGAGTTGTACCTGAGGGATGTTGGGACGTAGCTCAACCTAGAGGAGGGAAGAGGGAGGCGGCAACTGCCCACGTCACGACAGTGAGCAAGGGACGAAGGCAACCTCACCGGCTTTGTGAGAGAGAACGGCGGGGACCCCTGATCGTGACGTGCCAACAGTGAGTTTTCATCATCGATGACGGTGACTGCGTCTACACTAAGCATCCACCCCTTCCCCCGGCGGACATGATCTGCCGAGATGTTAGAGATGTGGCCACAGTCGTTTGGTGCGAGAGAGTGTGAAGAGAGCAACCCCAGCAAGCAACCGTGTAGGCCCGTCCTGCCTATGTATATAGTGGAGCGATTTCCTTTTCTCTCCATATGAACCTATTTATATTGTGTATGTGTCACTGAATAAAAAAACTTTATTTATAAATGATGCGACACCTACTACTTGTTCTCCTATAAAACTTGCGCTTGGCATCTCCAAAATATTAACCTTGCGATTGGCTCTTTGCCTCTTTGGGAAGTCGAGCAATAATGATACTGCAGTATATATTGTTCTGGCTATATGAGACCGAATGAATTGTTGCACGTCCACCACGTGGGCGGGGGTCGAGGGGCGAGGGAGAGTGCTTACTATTATGTCTGTTTCAATATGGACTACATATGGAGCAAAATGAGTGAATCTACACTCTAAAATACGTCTATATACATCAGTGTTTGGAGTATGTACTAGTAGTTCATATTGAAATCTACTAAAGGACATATATTCCAAACAATATGATAATCTCTCTAACCAAGGTAGGGACGAGGAGTGAATGGAGGGAGTAGTAAAATTTTCTCCACGTCCCGCGAGCCACCGCACGCGTGGGCGAGGGAGCGGGCATAAGGCGTACTAGTAAGCAAGCTTCCCCTCATCCTGCGAGCCACTGTTCCCGTGGGCGGGGGAGATGGCATACTAAGCAAGCTTCTCCTTGTTCTGCGAGTTGATGGGACACGTCAAAAGTACTCCAGTGTATAGAGCCTTGCCTCTAAGGTAGGCCCCACATGGTTTGCCTCTTTTTTAACATAACACTTCAAGTCGCAATTGGTTTGCTGACCCGTGGTAGACGAACCTCCATCAAGTGGACAACGAGTACACGTGTCAAATTACCACGTGGGCTGCCTTTTCGTACAGAAATGAGCTCCATCGTGTACCCACGCGAGTGTGGTTGGGAAAGAGACGGGAGTACGTGCGCGGTGCATGCACCTCTTTTCTTCGTGCACGTCCCCCACCTACGTGTGTGTGAGAGAGAGAGAGATACAAACCTAGACAGATGGCATGTGCGTTCATGAGTGCTTTTTGTTTGGGGTGTGATTTTGTGAATGTATTTGTGGGAATATGTGTCGATGACATCTCAAACAAAATTTTGCATGCAATGTGTGTGAAATAGAGGCCTATCCATATCATATATAGAGGGGCAGGGGCGGTGCTAGGGGTATTCTTGGGTCTTCATGTGAATACCCATGATTTTTACAAAACAGTGTTGATTTTGGCAAAAGAGTGATAATTTTCGAAAAACATCAATGATTTTGGCAAAATGAATACACATGAATACCCGATTGCAAATTCCTGGAGCCGCCACTGTAGATGGGGCGATCCACGAGAAGAGAGGGAGGGGTCATAGATATCGATAGAGTCGAAGAGAGGATCAAGTGGGTGGGTGTGAGATCGATGAAGAGAGCCATCAAAATTGTGTGTGTGCAAGTCAAAGATATAGGGCTACTGACCTACCGGAATATCAGAGGGCACATGACAAGTTTGTGTGTGTCAGGGACACATGACTAGAGCGCTCGATGTATCAGTGTGTGGGGGGGGGGGGGGGGGAGGGGGAGGCAGAGGCCTAACTAGAGAGGTAGAACAACTCGTATATGTGTTGAGAAGGACAGACCCAGCTATGTCTTGAGGGAGATCGGTCGACATCCATACATAACTGAAGGACGAGAAATAGGATGGGACAGAGAGAGAGAGAGGAGAAAGGGAGGGAGGGAGATGGGTAGAGTGTTGGATGGGTGATGGAGTTGCTTCTCGAAGATGGTGAGAGAGGCCTACTAGACAAACTGGGGGTAGAACTGCAATATTATCAATAAGAGTGGGGATGTGTTTTTGTGTGTGCCTGTGCGTGATAGATCTGTCGGGGCGCATGCATTGATGATGAAGGGGAACCATGTGTTTGGTAAGCAAACCTAACTAGATCGGTAGATAAATTGTTGTTTGTCGGAGGAAGGGAGAGACATAACTAATGAGGTAGATCGATCGACACGTGGGGGAAAACGAGTTATAAGGATCTAGCTTGCTATATGTATAGCGGGGGATCGGTCGGTGTACATCCATTTGTTAGAGGCAAATAAGGCCCAGCGAGACGGATAGACAGAGAGAATGGAGCAAGGAGGTGGTGCGAGAGGCCGAGCTACTAGCTAGATAGGAGGAGGAGTGTGCGGTTGTGAGATCGATGAAAAGAGAGGTGAGAGTTCACACGTGTGTGGAACCGTATGAGAGACACGAGGCATGGACATAGAAAGGAGAAGATGGAAGGTGCGTGTGTATGTTGTAGGCAGACATCACTGGAGAGGTTTATCGATCGGTGTGTGTCGGAAAGGAGTTGTGGAGACTGTGGGAGAACGACCTAAAGAAAAAAATGAATGTGTGATATGTCTCCAACGTATCTATAATTTATGATTGTTCCATGCTATTATATTACCCGTTTTGGATGTTTATGGGCTTTACTCTATACTTTTATATCATTTTTGGGACTAACCTACTAACCGGAGGCCCAGCCCGAATTGATGTTTTTTTTGCCTATTTCAGTGTTTCGAAGAAAAGAAATATCAAACGGAGTCCAAACGGAATGAAACCTTCGGGAACGATCTTTTGAAACAAACGCAATCCAGGAGACTTGGAGTGGACGTCAAGAAATAAACGTGGCGCCCACGAGGTTGCCCAGCACGCCCCCACCCTCATGGGCCCTTCATGGCTCCCCTGACCTACCTCCTTCATCTATATATATATATATATATATATATATATATATATATATATATATATATATATTCTGCAGCCGCGCCCTAGGAGGACAAAGATGTTTCTGAACTCCCGAACGAAGAAAAAACAACCCGGGCAGTCCCCCACGTCTCGCACCTCTCTCTAACCTCCCGATACCCCTGCAGCCGCGCGCCGCCGGTAACCACCATCGGGCCCGACGCGCGCCGCCGGTAACCTCCGTCGGGCCCGACGCGCAGCGTCGGGACCCCGCACCCGTGCGCACCGCCGGGACCCCGAACCCCCGGTCACCTTCCTCGCCGCGACCTCCCCTCCTCCCCAACAGCCGGCGCGCCACCCCTCCGCTACGGCCGGTGAGCCTCCTCCCAGCACCACCCTCGGATCCAGCGGCCGCAGGGCCCCGGGATCCCCGCATGCTGTCTCCGGGCCATGGATTCCCATGTGCCGCCGCAAGGTCCTCGATCCAGAGCGCCATCGCCGGTCACTGGATCCCACGCGCCGCCGTCGCCTGCCCAAGCTCGCTGCCGACCCGCCTTGACCAGCCCGCTTCCTCCCGGCTCTGCCCGGCTCCCGGTACGCGCCCAGCGCTTGCTACCAGCCCTACCATCCATGGGTGACGCACACAGCCGTGGACGCATGCTCCAACTCCACCCTGCCATTGCAGTCCAACGTACTTGACTGCATCCGTTCGGTAGTGACGCTCGAGGTAAGTGGGATCCCAACCTTTTGCTCAACCTGTCGCACCCATACCCCCCTGCCCTGTGACGCCGCCGACGGCCTCCTCCGTCGACGCCATCGCCGACCCTCACATCATGCTGGCCAGCCATGTGTGTGAGATGCCGACCACTGACGCTGCTTGAATTTTAGCTAGCTGTCTCGCTGAGACGTTCAAGCATCACTATATAAAAGTTGGCGTTAGGTGCGGATTCAGATGTACTCGCGTTGCTGGCTGAGGTTTCTAACAGTCAAAGTCCTAGTGTGACTATGTGAGTTCTTGCATAGTATGTCCCTCCAGGAGGTGCGTTTCTGCTATAAAGTGCAGGGAGCAGCTGAGTTGCCTGAAACATTGGTATTTCAGTGTTTGTTGTTTCAGAATTCATCACTCCCATTAGTTAGCTACTGATCTATGCAGTCTGAAGCGTGTGTTGACAACTAGAGCCAAGGTTCAGAGGATAGTCTGAAGCGTGTGTTTTCAATGATATATGATTACAGTTTCTAGTTATATTTGAAGACCATGCTCATGTAAATTTGCATAGAAAATTTCATATATAAAAAATAAATAGAAAAAATCACTATACAAAAAATGGAAATTAAAAAAATGTATTGAATTGTGTGAAACTGCGAAAGATCAAACATGGCTGAAAAATATAAAGTCAAAACCAAAAAGAAACAAGAAAGACAAACTCAAAAAATGTTCCTAGGAAAAATTATGAGAAATTCAAATTGTTCAAATATGGACGCTTAAAATTGTTGAAATAAATCCCAAAAATTCTAGTACTCGCCTCCCACCTCTTTTCTCGCAAAAAAATATATATAGAAGCTCTCTCTTGAAAACAAAAAATAAGGCATTTCACAAACAAACTAGTATGAAAATCCTAGATATGTAGAAAAAAGAAAAAACCGTACATGTTCAACTTAAAAATAAACTCATGAAATACCTTATAGGAAAAAAAATGGATCGGTTTTATTTCCCCTGTTTCTAAAATATGTACACAGAAGTTCAAAATAAAAAAGTTGAGAAGTTCAAATTAAAATAACAGAGTAGTTCGACATTTGAAACAACTCATATTTTTTCTGTTACTAAATAATGAGAGGTTCAAAGAAAAAATACAACACTTTAAAATTATAAAAAAGGATTTTCACCATTTTCTAAATAAAAAACTCAAGATGTTCAAACATAAAAAATGGACCGGTTCAATATTTATTATAAAACTATGATTTTTCCGTTACTAAAGGAAATAAACCAAGAAGTCGAAATTACTAGAATACATCAGTTCGATATTTATAATAAACTCAGATATTTTGTTGTTACTTTAAATAATAATCGAGAAGTTCAAATTAAAACAAATAGAGTAGTTCCATGTATACGAAAAACTCAAAATTATTTTTGGTTATAGGAAAACTAAAAGTATGAAGTTAAATTTTCTAAAAAAATTGTTTGATGCTTATTAAAAACCATATTTTTTTAAGAAGTTCAAATTTAAATAACATAGAAGTCCCAAATTTACAAAAAAAAACTCAGATTTTTTCTCATTACTAAAGAATAAAAGGAAGAAGTTCAAATAAAAAAAGGAACGAACTAAAAAAGTTTAAAAAGAAATATCCCATTAAAAGAACTAGAAGTTCAAACTAAAATAACGAAGTGGTTCGATGTTTATTAAAAAAAGTCTAGGATTTACCTTTTTCAAATACATAGATATCTCTTATTATTAAAGAATCAACCATGAATTCAAATTGAAAAAAGAGTCAAATTCCATGTTTATTTAAAAATCAATAACAATTCTTTACTCAAAAATAAAAAAAAATTGAATTTCAAATTAAAAAAAGCACATAAGTCCAAAGTATATTAAAACATATTATTTAAAAGTTTTGCTTAATTTCAATGAGTGTTTTTGGAGTTATGGGTAAAAAGGCAGAGAGAGATTCAAAGTGAAAATAACCACTGGTTTAACTACTACATGGATTGTGTTTCAATGTTTATTACAAACCTATGATTTTCCCCGTTACTATAGAATAAACAAACAAGTTCAAAAATAAAAAATGGAGCTGTTCGAAAATTTGCATGATGACTACCGAAGGTTCAGGTTGATAACTGTCAGAAGTTCATGTACTAGACGCTATGCATTTGTATGAAAAAAGAATGAAAAAGCAAAGGCTAAAAGTTCCGTTGCTAGAAGTTCAAGTGCTCAGCCCGAGAAAGTTCAAAAATTCTTATGAGAGAGGTTGAACAAAAATACGTGACAGAAGTTCAAGGTGAAAACAGCGGGAAGTTCAAGCAAAGGCTAAAATTTCGTTGCTAGAAGTTCAAGTGCTCGGCCCGACAAAGTTCAAAAATTCTTGTGAGAGAGGTTGAACAAAAATACGTGACAGAAGTTCAAGGTGAAAACAACGGGAAGTTCAACTACTACACGAAATGCATTTCATATAAGAATATAAGCATAGAAAACTAAAAGCTTCAAAGGTTTGTTGCAAGAAGTTCACGTGCTCCTCCTGGTGAAGTTCGAGATCTTTAGTGCGAGACGTCCAACCTTCAATTACATGTTAAAAACAAGGAAAAACCATGTTGTTTTTGCCATTTTTAATACTGCTCTCAAACGACAATGAATTTGTGATGGTTGTCTTGATGAAAACTTTAGTTGCTCGAAGTTCAAGTGACCTTCCAGGGAAAGTTCAAAAAAGGATTTTCCCCACTACCAACAAATAAAACTATGAAGTTCAAACTTAAAACATGGTGAAGTTCGATGTCTATAGGAAATGCAGATTTTTCTCATAATTTTTCCCGTTACTACCGAAAAAACCAAGAAATTCAATTTGGAAATATCCAAGAAGTTGTACGATGTTTATTACAAATTTAGCATTTTTTTTCCCGGTACAAATTAATAACACTAAGAAGTCCAAATTGAAAAAACCGAGAAGTTCAATTTTAAAAATACAATAGTTCAATGTATATGAAAAAAATAGATTTTCCTTGATAATAAATAATACACCAAGAAGTTCAATTTTAGAAAATGGAGCAGTTCAATATTTATCACAAAAACTTAAAATTTTCCCATTGCTAACGAATAAACCAAGAAGTTCAGTTCGAAATAACGAAGATTTTGTATAATGTTTATACAAAACTAAGATTTTTTCCATATAAAAATGAAATACAATTCTTTACTCAAAATATAAAAGGTGAAGTTCAAACTGAAATAACAGAGAAGTTCGGAGCTTATTAAAACCTAGTATTTACCTGTTGAAAAAAATAAAAAACACAGCGCCATTTTTTGTACTTTTAAAAGCAACTCATAAACGAAAAGAATTGTAACTAGTAATTCAATTGCTCGGCGAGGAAAAGTTCAAAAAATTCTTATGAGAGAGGCCCGCCGTGTATTTAGATGTACAAAATACATAAAAAATATGTTGTTTTTGTGTTTTAAAATAATTCTCTCAAACCAGAGAGAAGTTCAAAAGTGATAACAACCAGAAGTTCACATACTACATGGTGTGTATTTCATATAAGAAAAATACAAATAAAGTGAACCAGAGTGGGGTTCGAACAGACATGCCCCAGAAGTTCAACTACTTCACGTAGTGCGAAAAACAACACGTCAAAAACAGAGCGAAGTTCAAACAGACATGCCCGATCAGTTCAACTACTTCACGCAGTGCATTTCCATTCGCGATGAAGGCAGAAATCACGATCTTGTCATTTTCTAATTTACTTCCAAAAGACAGGAATATCATTTGTGTAAGTTCAAGTCCTCGGTCAGAGAAAGTTAAAAAAATTATTGTGAGAAGGGTTTGTACAAAAGGAAAATCATTTGTGTAACACTAACGAATGGATGAGAAAAATTACAAACGAAAATACATCACAGAAGTTCAACGTGAAAACAGCAGGAAGTTCAACTACTACACTAAATGAATTTCACATGAAAAAAATTTAAAACTGTCGCGAGTATGAAAAAATGATCAACAAGGGAAAGTTGCGTATCTACTGCAGCTTTCCATCGGTATATCACTTGCTTAATTCGGGTGAGTGGATGGAGAGCTACAAGCAGTGAATGGAAATCTACGAGCAAAAAAAAATAGTGAAAAATAGAGTGAAGTTCAAGTAGACATGCCGAGAAGTTCAAGTTCTTCACGCGGTGCATTTTCGAAAAATTCTTTTCACGATAAAGGCAGAACGCATGATCTCGTTGTTTTTGAAATTACATGAAAACGGCTAGGAACCAGAGAAAATCATCAACATGATAAAGTTTTGCATTTTCCATAGCTTTTCAGCGGTATATTATTTGCCCCAGTCTGATAAAGTTTGTAGAAATTATGCCAAAAATACGTTTTTAGCCATTTTAAAATTTGACTTAAAAGCGTAAGGAATTGGGAAAAGAAATATATACAAAAAAGTTTCGCATTTCCTCAAGCTTTCCAACGCCGTATCATTTGTTGCATTCGGACATACGGTTAGAAGCTCGAAAATACGAACTCGGTGGAACTTGTACAGTTTTCTAAATTACTTTTAAACCGTTCCAAATTAGAAAAACTTTTAACATGAAAAAGTAGCGCATTTTCACAAGCTTTCCAACTCCATATCATTTGCCTCAATTGGATAAGCCGTTTAGAAATTACATTGAAAATATGAACTCGGCTGTTTGGTTTGCAAAATTTTACGATTTTCCAAATTACTATTTATCCATAGGGAATTAGAGAAAACTTTCAACATGTCGAAGGAGCGGTTTTGCAGCTGCTTTCCAATACCATATTATCTACCTCATTCCAATAAACGGTTTAGAAATGCGATTGAAAATACGATTCACGTTTTTTGTGTGAAGAAAAAACGATTTTCAAAACTGCTCTTTAACCGCTTACATTTTGCCAAAAATTTAACTTAGGTCATGATATTGGTGTCCATAGCTTTCCAACGATATATCGCAAGCCCCATTTGGACACATTTTAGCTGAAGTTCAACCTAGTCCTCGCGGAAGGTCAGGCGCGTTACTCGGGAAGTTCATGTTGTGATCAGAATATTATTCTGATCCCGTGATCAGAATAGTGTTATATATATATATATATATATATATATATATATATATATATATATATATATATATATATATACCCCGAAAACATCCAGGAGCACCACGAAAAACTATTTCCACCGCCGCAACCTTCTGTATCCGCGAGATCCCATCTTGGAGCCTTCATCGATGCTCCGTCGGAGGGGGAATCGACCACGGAGGGCCTCTACATCATCTCCAAGGCCTCTCCGATGAGTTGTGAGTAGTTTACCATAGACCTTCGGGTCCATAATTATTAGCTAGATGGCTTCTTCTCTCTCTTTGAATCTCAATACCAAGTTCTCCTCGATCTTCTTGGAGATCTATTCGATGTAACTCTTTTTGTAGTGTGTTTGTCGAGATCCGATGAATTGTGGGTTTATGATCAAGTTTATCTATGAGAAATAATTTAATCTTCTCTAAATTCTTTTATGTGTGATTGGTTATCTTTGCAAGTCTCTTCGAATTATCAGTTTGGTTTGGCCTACTAGATTGATCTTTCTTGCTTTCTTGCAATGGGAGAAGTGCTTAGCTTTGGGTTCAATCTTGCGGTGTCCTTTCCCAGTGACAGCAGGGGCAGCAAGGCACGTATTGTATTTGAAGGAAATATGCCATAGAGGCAATAATAAAGTTATTATTTATTTCCTCATATCATGATAAATGTTTATTATTCATGCTAGAATTGTATTAACCGGAAACATGATACATGTGTGAATACATAGACAAACATAGTGTCACTAGTATGCCTCTACTTGACTAGCTCATTAATCAAAGATGGTTATGTTTCCTAATCATAGACATGTGTTGTCATTTGATTAATGGGATCACATCATTAGGAGAATGTTGTGATTGACTTGACCCATTCCGTTAGCTTAGCACTTGATCGTTTAATGTGTTGCTATTGATTTCTTCATGACTTATACAAAGTTCCTACAACTATGAGATTGTGCAACTCCCATTTACCGGAGGAACACTTTGTGTGCTACCAAACGTCACAACGTAACTGGGTGATTATAAAGGTGCTCTACAGGTGTCTCCAAAGGTACATGTTGAGTTGGCATAATTCAAGATTATGTTTTGTCACTCCGATTGTCGGAGAGGTATCTCTGGGCCCTCTCGGTAATACTCATCACTTAAGCCTTGCAAGCATTGTAACTAATGAGTTAGTTATGAAATGATGTATTACAGAACAAGTAAAGAGACTTGCCGGTAACGAGATTGAACTAGGTATTGGATACCGACGATCGAATCTCGGGCAAGTAACATACCGATGACAAAGGGAACAACGTATGTTGTTATGCGGTTTGACCGATAAAGATCTTCGTAGAATATGTAGGAACCAATATGAACATCCAGGTTCCACTATTGGTTATTGACCGAGAATAGTTCTAGGTCATGTCTACATAGTTCTCGAACCCGTAGGGTCTGCACGCTTAACGTTACGATGACAATTTTATTATGAGTTTATAAGTTTTGATGTACCGAAGTTTGTTCGGAGTCCCGGATGTGATCAAGGACATGACGAGGAGTCTCGAAATGGTCGATGCATAAAGATTGATATATTGGACGACTTTATTCTGACATCGGAAGTGTTCCGGGTGATTTCGGAGAAAACCGGAGTGCCGGAGGGTTACCGGAACCCCCCCCCCCCGAAGGGTTTATGGGCCACATGGGCCTTGGTGGGAAGGGAGAGGGGCGGCCAGGGTAGGCTGCGCGCCCCCTCTCCCTCTGGTCCGAATTGGACTAGGAGGGGGGGGGCGGCGCCCCCCTCTTTCCTTCCCCCTCTCCCCCTTCCTTTCCCCCTCCTAGTAGGAGTAGGAAATGGGGAGTCCTACTCCTACTAGGAGGAGGACTCCTCCTCCTTGACGCGCCCACAAGGGCCGGCCGGCCTCCCCCCTTGCTCCTTTATATACAGGGGCAGGGGGGCACCCTAGGACACACAAGTTGATCTATGGATCGTTCCTTAGCCGTGTGCGGTGCCCCCCTCCACCATATTCCACCTCGGTCATATCGTCGCGGAGTTTAGGCGAAGCCCTGCGCTGGTAGAACATCATCATCGTCACCACGCCGTCGTGCTGACGGAACTCATCCCCGACGCTTTACTGGATTGGAGCCCGGGGAACGTCATCGAGCTGAACGTGTGCTGAACACGGAGGTGCCGTACGTTCGGTGCTTGGATCGGTCGAATCGTGAAGACGTACGACTACATCAACCGCGTTGTCATAACGCTTCCGCTTACGGTCTACGAGGGTACATGGACAACACTCTCCCCTCTCGTTGCTATGCCATCACCATGATCTTGCGTGTGCGTAGGAAATTTTGAAATTACTACGTTCCCCAACAGTGGCATCCGAGCCTAGGTTTTATGTGTTGATGTTATATGCACGAGTAGAACACAAGTGAGTTGTGGGCGATACAAGTCATACTGCTTACCAGCATGTCATACTTTGGTTCGGCGGTATTGTTGGATGAAGCGGCCCGGACCGACATTACGCGTACGCTGACGCGAGACTGGTTTTACCGCTATGCTTTGCACACAGGTGACTAGCGGGTGTCAGTTTCTCCAACTTTAGTTCAACCGAGTGTGGCTACGCCCGGTCCTTGAGAAGGTTAAAGCAGGACCAACTTGACGAACTATCGTTGTGGTTTTGATGCGTAGGTAAGAACGGTTCTTGCTCAGCCCGTAGCAGCCACGTAAAACTTGCAACAACAAAGTAGAGGACGTCTAACTTGTTTTTGCAGGGCATGTTGTGATGTGATATGGTCAAGACGTGATGAGATATAAGTTGTTGTATGAGATGATCATGTTTTGTTGAAGTTATCGGCAACTGGCAGAAGCTCTATGGTTGTCTCTTTGTTGCATAAGATGCAAGTGCCAAATAACTGCTTTACTTTATCGCTATGCGATAGCAATAGTTGCAAGAGCAATAGTTGGCGAGACAACCATGTGACGACACATTGATATAGATCAAGATGATGAAGATCATGGTGTCGTGCCGGTGACGATAGAGATCATGACAGTACTTTGGAGATGGAGATCAAAGGCGCAAGATGATCATGGCCATATCATGTCACATATTTTGATTGCATATGATGTTTATCTGTTATACATCTTATTCTGTTTTGTTTGACGGTAGCATTATAAGATGATCTCTCACTAATTATCAAGAAGTGTTCTCCCTGAGTATGCACCGTTGCCAAAGTTCGTCGTGCCCAGACACCACGTGATGATCGGGTGTGATAAGCTCTACGTCCATCTACAACGGGTGCAAGCCAGTTTTGCACACGTGGAATACTCAGGTTAAACTTGACGAGCCTAGCATATGCAGATATGGCCTCGGAACACGGAGACCGAAAGGTCGAGTGTGAATCATATAGTAGATATGATCAACATAATGATGTTCACCATTGAAAGCTACTCCATTTCACGTGATGATCGGTTATGGTTTAGTTCATTTGGATCACGTGATCACTTAGAGGATTAGAGGGATGTCTTTCTAAGTGGGAGTTCCCAAGTAATATGATTAATTGAACTTAAATTTATCATGAACTTAGTCCTGGTAGTATTTTGCAAATTATGTTGTAAGATCAATAGCTTGCGTTGTTGCTTTCATATGTTTATTTTGATATGCTCCTAGAGAAAATTGTGTTGAAAAATGTTAGTAGCAATGATGCGGATTGGATCCGCGATCTGAGGTTTATCCTCATTGCTGCACAGAAGAATTATGTCCTTAATGCACCGCTAGGTGACAGACCGATTGCAGGAGCAGATGCAGACGTTATGAACGTTTGGCTGGCTCAATATGATGACTACTTGACAGTTTAGTGCACCATGCTTAACGGCTTAGAATCGGGACTTCAAAGACGTTTTTGAATGTCATGGACCATATGAGAAGTTCCAGGAGTTGAAGTTGATATTTCAAGCAAATACCCGAGTTGAGAGATGTGAAGTCTCCAACAAGTTCTATGGCTAAAAGATGGAGGAGAATCGCTCAACTAGTGAGCATGTGCTCAGATTGTCTGGGTACTACAATCGCTTGAATCAAGTGGGAGTTAATCTTCCAGATAAGATAGTGATTGACAGAATTCTCTAGTCACCACCACCAAGTTAGTAGAACTTCGTGATGAACTATAATGCAAGGGATGACGAAAACGATTCCCGAGCTCTTCGTGATGCTGAAATTGACGAAGGTAGAAATCAAAGAAAAACATCAAAGTGTTGATGGTGGACAAGATCACTAGTTTCAAGATAAAGGGCAAAGGGAAGAAGGGGAACTTCATGAAGAACGGCAAGCAAGTTGCTACTCAAGTGAAGAAACCCAAGTCTGGACCTAAGCCTAAGACTAAGCGATTACACTGCAAACGAAATGGTCACTGGAAGCGGAAATGCCCTGAATATTTGGTGGATAAGAAGGATGGCAAAGTGAACAAGGGTATATTTGATATACAGGTTATTGATGTATGCCTTACTAGTGTTTATAGTAGCCCCTGAGTATTTGATACTTGTTCGGTTACTAAGATAAGTAACTCGAAACAGGAGTTATAGAATAAACAAAGACTAGTTGAAGGGGAAGTGACGATGAGTGTTGGAAGTAGTTCCAAGATTGATATTATCATCATCGCACACTCCCTATACTTTCTGGATTAGTGTTAAACCTAAATAAATGTTATTTGGCGTTTGCGTTGAACATGAATATGATTTGGTCATGTTTATTGCGATACGGTTATTCATTTGAAGTTTAAGAATAATTGTTATTCTGTTTACATGAATAAAACCTTCAATGGTTATTCACCCAATGAAAATAGTTTGTTGGATCTCGATCGTAGTGATACACATATTCATAATATTGATGCCAAAAGATGCAAAGTTAATAATGATAGTGCAACCTATTTGTGGCCCTGCCGTTTGGGTCATACTGGTGTAAAGCGCATGAAGAAACTCCATAAAGATGGATTTTCGGAATCACTTGGTTATGAATCATTTGATGCTTGCGAACCGTGCCTTTTGGGCAAGATGACTAAAACTCCATTCTCCGGAACAATGGAACAAGCTACTGACTTATTGGAAATAATACATACCGATGTATGCGATCCAATGAGTGTTGATGCTCATGGCAAGTATCGTTATTTTCTGACCTTCACAAGATGATTTGAGCAGATATGGGTATATCTACTTGATGAAACATAAGTCTGAAATAGTTGAAAGGTTCAAAGAATTTTAGAGTGAAGCGGAAAAATCATCGTAACAAGAAAATAAAGTTTTTGCGATCTGATCGCGGAGACGAATATTTGAGTTACGAGTTTGGTATTCAATTAAAACAATGTGGAATAGTTTCATAGCTCACGCCACCCGGAACACCACAACGTTATGGTGTGTCCAAACATCGTAACCGCACTTTATTAGATATAGTGCGATCTATGATGTCTCTTACTGATTTACCACTATTGTTTTTGGTTATGCATTAGAGACAGCTACATTCACATTAAAAGGGCACCATCTAAATCCGTTGAGATGACACCATATGAACTGTGGTTTAGCAAGAAACTCAAGTTGTCATTTCTTAAAGTTTGGGGCTGCAATGCTTATGTGAAAAAGTTTCATCCTGATAAGCTCGAACCCAAATCGGAGAAGTGCGTCTTCATAGAATACCCAAAGGAAATTGTTGGGTACACCTTCTATCACAGATCCGAAGGCAAGATATTCGTTGCTAAAAATGGATCCTTTCTAGAGAAGGAGTTTCTCTCGAAAGAAGTGAGTGGGAGAAAAGTAGAACTTGATGAGGTAATTGTACCTTCTCCCGAATTGGAAAATTGTTCATCACTGAAATCAGTTCCAGTGATTTCTACACCAATTAGTGAGGAAGCTAATGATGATGATCATGAAACTTCAGATCAAGTTACTACAGAACCTCGTAGGTCTTCCAGAGTATGGTCCGCACCAGAGTGGTATGGTAATCCTGTTTTGGAAGTCATGTTACTAGACCATGATGAACCTACGAACTATGAGGAAGCGATGATGAGCCCAGATTCTGCAAAATGGCTTAAGGCCATGAAATCTGAGATGGGATCCATGTATGAGAACAAAGTGTGGACTTTGGTGGAGTTGCCCGATCGGCAAGCCATATTGTATAAATGGATCTTCAAGAGGAAGACGGACGTTGATAGTAGTGTTACTATCTACAAAGCTCGACTTGTCGCAAAAAGGTTTTTGACAAGTTCAAGGTGTTGACTACAATGAGATTTTCTCAACTGTAGCGATGCTTAAGTCTGTCCGAATCATGTTAGCAATTGCCGCATTTTACGAAATCTGGCAAATGGATAACAAAACTGCAATCCTTAATGGATTTCTTAAAGAAGAGTTGTATATGATGCAAGCAGAAGGTTTTGTCAATCCTAAAGGTGTTAACAAAATGTGCAAGCTCCAGCGATCCATCTATGGACTGGTGCAAGCATCTCGGAGTTGGAATATATGCTTTGATAAGTTGATCAAAGCATATAGTTTTATACAGACTTGCAGTGAAGCTTGTATTTACAACAAAGTGAGTGGGAGCACTACAACATTTCTGATAAGTATATGTGAATGACATATTGTTGATCGGAAATAATGTAGAATTATTCTGCAAAGTATAAAGGAGTGTTTGAAAGGAGTTTTTTCAAAGAAAGACCTCAGTGAAGCCGCTTACATATTGAGCATCAAGATCTAAAGAGATAGATCAAGACGCTTGATAAGTTTTCAATGAGTACATACCTTGACAAGATTTTGAAGTAGTTCAAAATGGAATAGTCAAAGAAAGAGTTCTTGCCTGTGTTACAAGGTGCGAAATTGAGTAAGACTCAAAGCCCGATCATGCAGAAGATAGAAAGAGAATGAAAGTAATTCCCTATGCCTTGGCCATAGGTTCTATAAAAGTATGCCATGTTGTGTACTAGATCTATTGTATACCCTACACTGATTTTGGCAAGGGAGTACAATAGTGATCTAGGAGTAGATCACTGGACAACGGTCAAAATTATCCTTAGTGGAATAAGGATATGCTTCTCGATTACGGAGGTGACAAAAGGTTCATCGTAAAGGGTTACGTCGATACAAGTTTTGGCACTAATCCGGATAAGTCTAAGTCTTTATCTGGATACATATTGAAAGTGGGAGCAATTAGCTAAAGTAGCTCCGTGCAGAGCATTGTAGACATAGAAATTTGCAAAATACTTACGGATCTGAATGTGACAGACCCGTTGACTAAAATTATCTCACAAGCAAAACATGATCACACCTTAGTACTCTTTGGGTGTTAATCACATAGCAATGTGAACTAGATTACCGACTCTAGTAAACCCTTTGGGTGTTGATCACATATCGATGTGAACTATGGGTGTTAATCACATGGTGATGTGAACTATTGCTGTTAAATCACATGGCGATGTGAACTAGATTATTGACTCTAGTGCAAGTGGGAGACTGAAGGAAATATGCCCTAGAGGCAATAATAAAGTTATTATTTATTTCCTCATATCATGATAAATGTTTATTATTCATGCTAGAATTGTATTAACTAGAAACATGATACATGTGTGAATACATAGACAAACATAGTGTCACTAGTATGCCTCTACTTGACTAGCTCATTAATCAAAGATGGTTATGTTTCCTAATCATAGACATGTGTTGTCATTTGATTAATGGGATCACATCATTAGGAGAATGTTGTGATTGACTTGACCCATTCTGTTAGCTTAGCACTTGATCGTTTAATGTGTTGCTATTGCTTTCTTCATGACTTATACAAAGTTCCTACAACTATGAGATTGTGCAACTCCCGTTTACCGGAGGAACACTTTGTGTGCTACCAAACGTCACAACGTAACTGGGTGATTATAAAGGTGCTCTACAGGTGTCTCCAAAGGTACATGTTGAGTTGGCATAATTCGAGATTAGGTTTTGTCACTCCGATTGTCGGAGAGGTATCTTTGGGCCCTCTCGGTAATACTCATCACTTAAGCCTTGCAAGCATTGTAACTAATGAGTTAGTTATGAAATGATGTATTACAGAACGAGTAAAGAGACTTGCCAGTAACGAGATTGAACTAGGTATTGGATACCGACGATCGAATCTCGGGCAAGTAACATACCGATGACAAAGGGAACAACGTATGTTGTTATGCGGTTTGACCGATAAAGATCTTCGTAGAATATGTAGGAACCAATATGAACATCAAGGTTCCACTATTGGTTATTGACCGAGAATAGTTCTAGGTCATGTCTACATAGTTCTCGAACCCCTAGGGTCTGCACGCTTAACGTTACGATGACAGTTTTATTATGAGTTTATAAGTTTTGTTGTACCGAAGTTTGTTCGGAGTCCCGGATGTGATCAAGGACATGACGAGGAGTCTCGAAATGGTCGAGACATAAAGATTGATATATTGGACGACTATATTCGGACACTGGAAGTGTTCCGGGTGATTTCGGAGAAAATCGGAGTGCCGGAGGGTTACCGGAACCCCCCCGGAGGGTTAATGAGCCACATGGGCCTTGGTGGGAAGAGAGAGGGGCGGCCAAGGTAGGCTGCGCGCCCCCTCTCCCTCTGGTCCGAATTGGACTAGGAGGGGGGGCGGCGCCCCCCTCTTTCCTTCCCCCTCCCCCCTTCCTTTCCCCCTCCTAGTAGGAGTAGGAAATGGGGAGTCCTACTCCTACTAGGAGGAGGACTCCTCCTCCTTGGCGTGCCCACAAGGGCCGGCCGGCCTCCCCCTTGCTCCTTTATATACGGGGGCAGGGGGCACCCTAGGACACACAAGTTGATCTACGGATCGTTCCTTAGCCGTGTGCGGTGCCCCCTCCACCATATTCCACCTCGATCATATCGTCGCGGAGTTTAGGCGAAGCCCTGCGCCGGTAGAACATCATCATCGTCACCACGCCGTCGTGCTGACGGAACTCATCCCCAACGCTTTACTGGATTGGAGCCCGGGGAACGTCATCGAGCTGAACGTGTGCTGAACACGGAGGTGTCGTACGTTCGGTGCTTGGATCGGTCGAATCGTGAAGACGTACGACTATATCAACCGCGTTGTCATAACGCTTCCGCTTACGGTCTACGAGGGTACATGGATAACACTCTCCCCTCTCGTTGTTATGCCATCACCATGATCTTGCGTGTGCGTAGGAAATTTTGAAATTACTACGTTCCCCAACAGTATTGTTGCCATCGAGGATAAAAAGATGGGGTTTATATCATATTGCATGAGTTTATCCCTCTACATCATGTCATCTTTCTTAATGCGTTACTCTGTTCTTCATGAACTTAATACTCTAGATGCAGGCAGGAGTCGATCGATGTGTGGAGTAATAGCAATAGATGCATAATCGTTTCGATCTACTTGTTGCGGACGTGATGCCTATATACATGATCATTCCTAGATAATCTCGTAACTATGCACTTTTCTATCAATTGCTCGACAGTAATTTGTTCACCCACCGTAATACTTATGCTATCTTGAGAGAAGCCACTATTGAAACCTATGGCCCCCGGGTCTATCTTTTATCATATAAGTTTCCCATCTATTTTTATTTGCATCTTTACTTTCCAATCTATATCATAAAAATACCAAAATCATTTATCTTATCTTATTATCTCTATCAGATCTCACTTTTGCAAGTTACCGTGAAGGGATTGACAACCCCTTTATCGTGTTGGTTGCGAGGTTCTTGTTTGTTTCTGTAGGTGCGTGGGACTTTTGAGGAGCCTCCTACTGGATTGATACCTTGGTTCTCAAAAACTGAGGGAAATACTTACGCTACTTTGCTGCATCACCCTTTCCTCTTCAAGGGAAAACCAATGCAGTGCTCAAGAGGTAGCAAGAAGGATTTCTGGCGCCGTTGCCGGGGAGGTCTTCGCACAAGTCAAGACAAACCAAGTACCCATCACAAACTCTTCTCCCTCGCATTATATTATTTGCCATTTGCCTCTCGTTTTCCTCTCCCCCACTTCACCTTTGCCTTTTCTTTGCCTCCTTCCCGTATGTCTTTTTGTTTGTGTTTCCACGTGCCTTCTATTTGCTTGCATCTTTGCTTGCTAAAAATCTATTGATATGGATCCACTTAAAGTATTCTTCTTGGATCATCTTTGATCCTTATGCGCTCATGCTGAAAACCCAACTAGCCTACTTGATGGGAAATCTTTAGATGAGCATGCTCATTTTGTGCATCACCGTTTGTCTGAAAAAGGGAGACTCTTATGGGATCAAATAAACAGATTGCTGTGTTATGCTTGGAATCTTTGTGAAATTAATGATTTTACTTGTTGCTCTAAGAACCCTAAAAACACCTTCCCTACCTATGTGAGTTTAATGAAAATGAAATCTTATCTTCTTATGCAAGGGTGTTTATAGTTACTATGATATCGAACAAATTGAAGAATTTGTTGCTTTTAAGGGTGCTTATGAAGTTGCTTCTTTGATTTAAAAGTATGATATTACTCTCTACGAATCTGAAAATTTTGACATACTTAAATATTGCTATGCCGAAGAATTTATTGAGAGAATGACTGTTGCTTTGGAAGAAAATAATGATATGTATGAATCTATAGATAATGATTCCAATGATTTGATTGAAATATCCCTTGATGAACATGATGCTTGCTATTCTTGTGGCCATGATGTCAATATTTATGAAGATGAATTTGATATAGTTCCTTATGTTAAACATGAGATCGTTGCTATTGCACCCATACTTGGTAGTTCCTTCAATGAAAAGCATGATTGCAATGATGTTACTGTAAATTCTCTTGATGTCAATTGTGCTAATAATATGCAAAATCCTAAGCTTGGGGATGCTAGTTTTGCTATGTCTACTACTTGTTGCAATTATCATGATTGGGGTGATTCTTCTTTTGATCTTGAAAATTTATTTAACCCCCATGATGAATATGAGATTGATAATAGTGTTTGCAATATTATTAAAAGTGGGTTTGGAAGAGTGTCAACTTTAGATCCCACATATTTGGATTTTGGTCAATCTTATGAAATTTTAGATGAAAGTGGGCTTGGAGAGGTCATGACTTTAGTTAATGCTAATCCCACTATTTTGGAAGAGTGTCAACTTCGCATGCATGTGGATCGTGTTGAAAATATTTTATGTGATAGCTATTTTGTTGAATTTGCTTATGATCCTACGTGTAATTATTATGAGAGAGGAAAATATGGTTGTAGAAATTTTCATGTTACTAAATTACCTCTCTTCATGTTGAGATTGCTATCATCTCTTTGTTCTTCCTTGCATATGCTAGTTTTTGCTTGCCTTGATAATTTGTTTGCTTACAGGATGCCCATGCATAGGAAGTATGTTAGACTTAAGTGTGTTTGTCACATGTTTTATTATGCTCTTTTTGTGCTTCAGTTCTTGTCTTTCATGTGAGCATAATTGAAATCTCAATGCCTAGCTAAAAAGGCTTTAAAGAAAAGCGCTTGTTGGGAGGCAACCCAATTTTATTTTTGTTCCTCGATTTTTGCTCCTGTTTAGTAATAAATAATTAATCTAGCCTTTGGTTAGATGTGGTTTTATGTTTTAATTAGTGTTTGTTCCAAGTAGAACCTATATGATCATCTTGGGTGATAGTTAATTTGATCTTGCTGAAAAACAGAAACTTTTGCATGCCCGAGAATAATTTTAATAAATCACTGAAACGTGATTTTGCGTTGATTCTTTTTGCTGTAGATCAATAGACAAAATTCCCAGGACTTACTATTTTGGTAGGAGTTTTAGAGTTCCAGCAGTATTCTAAAGTTACAGATTGATACAGACTGTTCTGTTTTTGACAGATTCTGTTTTTCGTGTGTTGTTTGCTTATTTTGATGCATGTATAGCTAGTATCGGGGGGTATGAACCATAGAGAAGTTGGGATACAATAGGTTTAACACCAATATAAATAAATAATGAGTTCATTACAGTACCTTATGTGGTGGGTTTTTCTTTCTTGCACTAACGGAGCTTATGAGATTTTCTGTTGAGTTTTGTGTTGTGAAGTTTTCAAGTTTTGGGTAAAGATTTGATGGGCTATGGAATAAGGAGTGGCAAGATCCTAAGCTTGGGGATACCCATGGCACCCCAATATATTCAAGGACAACCAAAAGCCTAAGCTTGGGGATGCCCCGGGAGGCATCCCCTCTTTCGTCTTCGTCTATCGGTAATTTTACTTGGAGCTATATTTTTATTCGCCACATGATATGTGTTTTGCTTGGAGGGTCTTGTATGACATGAGTCTTTGCTTTTTAGTTTATAACAATCATCCTTGATGTACACACCTTATGGGACAGACACACATGATTCAGAATTTATTAGAATACTCTATGTGCTTCACTTATATCTTTTGAGCTAGATAGTTTTGCTCTAGTACTTCACTTATACTTTTTAGAGCATGGCGGTGGCTTGATTTTGTGAAATAGTTGATCTCTCATGCTTCAATTATATTATTTTGAGAGTCTTTTAGAACAACATGGTATTTTCTATGGTTATAAAATTGGTCCTAGAATGATGGGCATCCAAGTTGGGTATAATAAAAACTATCATAGAAAGTGCATTAAACACTATGATCAATTTGATGCTTGATAATTGTTTTGAGATATAAAGGTGGTAATGTTAGAGCCATGCTAGTTGGGTAATTATGAAATTGATAAATACTTGTGTTGAAGTTGGCAAGTCCCGTAGCCTACATGTATGGTAAAAGTTGTGTGACAAATTTGTTGCATGGGGTGCTCTTTTAATTGTCTTCCTTATGTGTGGAGGTCGGGATCGCGCGATGGTTGACTCCTACCAACCCTTCCCCTAGGAGCATGCGTAGTAGTACTTTGCTTCGAGGGCAAGTAGACTTTGGCAATAAGATATGAGTTCTTTATGACTAATGTGAGTCCATGGATTATACGCGCTCTCACCATTGCACCATTGCTAGCCTCTATTATACCGCACAACTTTCGCTGGTATCATGCACCCATTATTTACCTTCCTCAAAACAGCCACCATACCTACCTATTATGGCATTTCCATAGCCATTCCGAGATATATTGCCATGCAACTTTCCACCGTTCCGTATTGCTCTTTGCATGATCATGTAGTAGACATCGTATTTGTGGCAAGGCCACCTCCATAATTTTTCATACATGTCACTCTTGGTTCATTGCATATCCCGGTACACCGCCGGAGGCATTCACATAGAGTCATATTTTGTTCTAAGTATTGAGTTGTAATTCTTGAGTTGTAAATCAATAAAAGTGTGATGATCTTCATTATTAGAGCATTGTCCCAAGTGGGGAAAGGATGATGAAGACTATGATTCCCCCACAAGTTGGGATGAGACTTCAGACTTTATAAAAATAAAAGAGGCCAAAGAAGCCCATATAAAAAAAGAGGCCAAAGAAGCCCACCGAATAAAAAAAGAGAAAAATAAGAAAAAATAAGAAATGAGAAAAAAGAGAGAAGGGACAATGTTACTATCTTTTTTTCCACACTTGTGCTTCAAAGTAGCACCATGATCTTCATGATAGAGAGTCTCCTATGTTGTCACTTTCATATACTAGTGGGAATTTTTCATTATAGAACTTGGCTTGTATATTCCAATGATGGGCTTCCTCAAAATGCCCTAGATCTTCGTGAGCAAGAAAGTTGGATGCACACCCACTTAGTTTCTTTTGTTGAGCTTTCATATATTTATAGCTCTAGTGCATTCGTTGCGTGGCAATCCCTACTCACTCACATTGATATCTATTAATGGGCATCTCCATAGCCCGTTGATACGCCTAGTTGATGTGAGACTATCTTCTCCCTTTTTGTCTTCACAACCACCACCCTATTCCACATATAGTGCTATGTCCATGGCTTGCACTCATGTATTGCGTAAGAGTTGAAAAAGCTGAAGCGCGTTAAAAAGTATGAGCCAATTGCTTGGCTGAAACCGGGGTTGTGCATGATGGGAGTATTTTGTGTGACGAAAATGAAGCATGGTCTAACTATATGATTTTGTAGAGATGAGCTTTCGTTGGCTATGCTATTTTAATAAGACATGATTACTTGTTAGTATGCTTGAAGTATTACTATTTTTATGTTTTATGAGCTTTTATCTTGAATCATTTGGATCTGAACATTCATGCCACAATAAAGAAAATTACATTGAGAATTATGCTAGGTAGCATTCCACATCAAAAAATCTGTTTTTATCATTTACCTACTCGAGGACGAGCAGGAATTAAGCTTGGGGATGCTTGATACGTCTCCAACGTATCTATAATTTTTTATTGTTCCATGCTATTATATTACCCGTTTTGGATGTTTATGGGCTTTCCTCTACATTTTTATATCATTTTTGGGACTAACCTACTAACCCGAGGCCCAGCCCGAATTGCTGTTTTTTTTTGCCTATTTCAATGTTTCGAAGAAAAGGAATATCAAACCGAGTCCAAACGAAATGAAACCTTCGGGAGCGATCTTTTTGGAACAAACGTAATCCAGGAGACTTGGAGTGGACGTCAAGAAGTAAACGAGGCGACCACAAGGGTGCCTGGCGCGCCCCCACCCTCGTGGGCCCCTCGTGGCTCCCCTCACCTACCTCCTTCGCCTATATATATCTACGTACCCCGAAAACATCCAGGAGCACCATGAAAAACTATTTCCACCACCACAACCTTCTGTATCCGCGAGATCCCATCTTGGAGCCTTCGTCGGTGCTCCGCCGGAGGGGGAATCGACCATGGAGGGCCTCTACCTCATCTCCAAGGCCTCTCCGATGAGTTGTGAGTAGTTTACCACAGACCTTTGGGTCCATAGTTATTAGCTAGATGGCTTGTTCTCTCTCTTTGAATCTCAATACCAAGTTCTCCTCGATCTTCTTGGAGATCTATTCGATGTTACTCTTTTTGCGGTGTGTTTGTCGAGATCCGATGAATTGTGGGTTTATGATCAAGTTTATCTATGAGAAATAATTGAATCTTCTCTGAATTCTTTTATGTGTGATTGGTTATCTTTGCAAGTCTCTTCGAATTATCAGTTTTGTTTGGCCTACTAGATTGATCTTTCTTGCAATGGGAGAAGTGCTTAGCTTTGGGTTCAATCTTGCGGTGTCCTTTCCCAGTGACAGCAGGGGCAGCAAGGCACATATTGTATTGTTGCCATCGAGGATACAAAGATGGGGTTTATATCATATTGCATGAGTTTATCCCTCTAGATCATGTCATCTTTCTTAATGTGTTACTCTGTTCTTCATGAACTTAATACTCTAGATGCAGGCAGGAGTCGGTCGATGTGTGGAGTAATAGTAGTAGATGCAGAATCGTTTCGATCTACTTGTTGCGGACGTGATGCCTATATACATGATCATGCCTACATAATCTCATAATATGCACTTTTCTATCAATTGCTCGACAGTAATTTGTTCACCCACTGTAATACTTATGCTATCTTGAGAGAAGCCACTAGTGAAACCTATGGCAAGGTCACTTCAGAGGGTCTTGACCTCCACAGCGTCGTCTGCCATTATGCGTATAATGGCGCGTGAGCCTCACTTTAGCATTTGCAACACTAATTTAGTGGAATATGAAGCACTCAAGGCATCTCTTGCGCTTCGTCGAGCCGCTTGTTAATCCGGACATTGTCCTCATCCACCAGCTGAAGTTTCCACTTAAGTTCAGAAACTTCGGCGGCCTGAGCAGTCGCCGCTAACAGAGAAGCCTGATGATTTTCAAAAAGGCGAAATGTGTTACTTATGGCGGATACCTATAGACCCTCTGTTCGCCCTCCTTTAATGGCCAAACAGAGTCTCAGGGGATACTATCTATATATAAATGAATTTTTATGAAAAGCGGCTAAAAGACATTACATTGCATACCTCGAAGTCTGTTAGCAGGCTCATGAAGGCTTCATCCAGTCTGCTCTTGGCGGGCTGAACTTTTTCAACCACCGTACCCATTAAGGTATGGTGCTCCTCCAAGATAGATGCACCTTGCAGTGCATCCATCAGCTTGTTCGACGCCTCTGTATTGGTAGAAGCCATCGTTCTCCCCTCCTGCAGAGGGGATTGCCGACCCAACTCCGGGACCATATGGGTCTCCAGAACGGTATCCAGCCGAGGGTCCGGTAACCCAGGACCCCCATGGCCGATCTCCATAGGGGTTGCGCCCCCCATGTCCTCGGCAACCTCCGGTGCCGCATTGGTCATCCCCTGCACTTCTCCGGAGTCCGGAGAAACCCTTTGGGACGGCACCTCGGGATCGTCCGCCCTAGGGGGCGAGGAAGCCTGTGGAGGCGTCTCGCTCTCCATCTTGTCCGGCGAAAGATCTCCCGATGAAGACGATCCTTGAGGAATACGGGCCGGACTGCGGCATAAAAATTTGATATTATTCCCGTAATCTATAAAGAGGATTAGATATGAACAAGGCATCTGAAGGTACTCATGATTCGGCGAGGGGCTTGGTGCGGGAGCAGTGCTTGGGAATGGCTTCGGCGCCTGAATCCGAGTTATCGAAAAAGGATACCCTTCCCCTCTTGGGCGCCCCATCCTCCGGATCTACGGAGGTCGCTCTCTTTTTCCCCTTGGGAGGAGGGTTCTCTGCTTCCTCCTCCTCCTTCTCCTCTTCCTCCTTTTAATCCTCTTATTCATCTTCCTCATCAGAGGAAGGAGCTTCGGTTCCTTCGGACATGGCGCCCGAAGTCTCTTCGGGATGGAAGTCGCCTTCGGCCTCCTTGGCCGTCTTCTTCTTCTTTGCCCGCGCCTGATAGGGTGTCGGGACCAGCATCTTCATTAACAGAGGATCGGTTGGGTTTTCGGGGAGTGGGGCCGGACACTTAATCCGCTCAGCCTTCTTTATCCAGTCATGTTCAAGAGATGGCATTTTCAAGGGCCCTTCCCTAAGACTGACAAGTTAAGTAGTGTTCGGTAGCATGATACTTACCGGGGATGTCGGGCTGTTGCAGTCAAGGCCGGTGTCATCGGACGTCAAAGGCCATGTCTTCCGCTTCTTAAAAAACAGCTTCCAGATCTTCTTGTGCGTCACACCGTAGAAGTGATGCAGAGTCCATGCCCCCTCCGGATTGAACTCCCACATCTTGAGAGGCCGTCGTTGGCAAGGGAGAGCTCGGCGGATGAGCATCACCTGGATCACATCAGCAAGGGTGATGTCCTTGTCTATCATGCTCTTGACAGCTGTTGCAGCATCAATACATCATTGGGGGACCCCGAATCTAGGCCCTTGTTGGTCCAGGACGCGAGCCGTAGTGGAGGTCTAGATCTGAAGGAAGGAGCAGTGGCCCACTTGGTGTCGCGGGGTTCGGTGATATAGAACCACCACTGCTGCCACACCTTGATGGTGTCTACAAATCTTCCTTTGGGTCAGGTAACCTTGTTGAGCTTGCTCACCATGGCGTCGTCGCACTCGACATGTTGGCCTTCGACCACCTTCGGCTTCACATTAAAAACCTTGAGCCATAAGCCGAAATGTGGAGGGACGTGGAGGAATGCTTCGCACACGACGATAAACGCCGAGATGTGGAGGAAGGAGTTCAGGGCCAGATCGTGGAAATCCAGCCCGTAGTAGTACATAAGACCTCGGACAAATGGGTGAAGGGCGAATCAGAGCCCTCGGAGGAAGTGGGGCATGAAACCACCCTTCCGGGCTCCGGGGTGGGGATGATCTGCCCTGGGGTCGGAAGCCTATGTTTTATCTCCGCCGTCAGGTACCTCGCCTCCCGTAGATCTTGGATGTTCTTCTCCATCACGGAGGAGGCCATCCACTTGCCTTGAAAGCCAGATCCGGCCATTGCTAGAGAAGTTGGGGCGGAAGAAAAAGTTTGGAACTTGGGCGCTGGAGCTCGGGGGATTGGAAGGTGGAGTAAGGAGAAGGCGTGGGGTGAACAGATGGGTCCTTCTGTCCTCTTTTAGAGGCAGCGAATATCAAGCGCCCCCTCACGAGCCTTAAATCTCGCCTATTCCCAAGGGGACGTGCGAATGGCACGATTGGATTACCCAAAACCCCTATTGATGAGAATCCCGTAATAAGGGGACACGATCTCTACTTCGACAAGACGTGTCACTGGCCATACCTCGAAATCCAAAACGGGGCTGTAAAATGGTTCAGAATAATTATAAAGGCCAGAACATAACGTCTCGCCGAAAAAGTGGCTCATGGACGTGACTTATTTTTAAGTATTGTTACTTTTTACAGCTTAGGGTTGTACGTGTTAAGCAAAGCTGGACACAGCTCTTGTGTGCGGAAAACTATGTTGAAGTATTCGGAAAAGGGGAACCCGCCTCTCAATGTCGAAGACAGTCTGTGCGTCGGATACATTGTCATTGAAGCCTGGTTCAGGGGCTACTAAGGGAGTCCTGTACTAAGGGGTCCTCGGGCATCCGGGCTATGTGATATGGGCCGGACTGATGGGCTATGAAGATACAAGATAGAGGAACCTTCCCCGTGTCCGGATGGGACTCTCCTTGGTGTGGATGGCAAGCTTGGCGTTCGGAGCGCATACTTTCCTTCCTTTCTAACCAACTCTGTACAACCCTAGATCCCTCCGGTGTCTATATAAACCAGAGGGTTTAGTCCGTAGGGCAAGAACACAATCATACAGGCTAGACATCTAGGGTTTAGCCATTACGATATCGAGGTAGATCAACTCTTGTAACCCCTGTATTCATCATAGTCAATCAAGCAGGAAGTAGGGTATTACATCCATTAAGAGGGCCCGAACCTGGGTGAACACCGTGTCCCCTGCCTCCTTGTTACCTTCGATCCTTAGACGCACAGTCCGGGACCCCCTACCCGAGATCTGCCTGTTTTGACACCGACATCCATCATCAACCAAGCAGATGACCTCGAGGACTACACGGGTCCGCAAGAGAGGTCACACTCTTTCGTGTCTGCTTACGTTATGCATCGCTTAATATTACATGCTACTTTATCGTCCTGTTCACCGATTAGACTCTGAGTCAGCTCCAAACTAATGGTCGAACTTGAGTTTTTAAATGCTTGTGGGGTAAATATCGGGGCCGCAATCAATAGTATCTATCTACTATCTGGTTAATCTCTGGTGTCTATTATGACTTTCATGTTGGTTGGGAAACAAACAGTAAAGAAGCCATTATCTGTATTTTTAACTGAAGCCATTATCTGCTTGCTATCATTGGTTTTGGGTCTATCCACAGGTTGCTACCATCACTCTGGATTTCTGCATGCACTCCTTACATAATCTCACTATGTTTTATTCCTATACATGTCAGTTATTGTACACAATGGAACTAACATGTAGAGCAAAAGAGACGAGCCTTGTGTGGCAATAAAATTTCATGCAGACGTCGATCCATGGTAGGCGCAAAGGCAGCCCTCTCTCCACCCATTTCGGATTGTAATCGAGAGGAAGATATCTATTCTGAGGGGGATTCAGAAGGAGAATACTACTCCTATTTACCCCCTGAGGTCTTCTCTCTAACTTGGCATGCTGATGTTGGTTATATCATGCATATGGTGCCTTGCATTGCTTACTTTATACATCAAATATGTCATCTGCTTAGTTTAGACATGCTTTGTGTGAATGCCATTTGTTTAGTTTATTCATCGTTTATGTGAATTATGCAACGCCATCTTGTTTAGCCAGGCATCATATATGTGAATTTTGCAATGCCATCCTGCTTAGCCGGTCATCTTATATGTGAATTATATCAGGCCATCCTTTTTTTCATTATGTATTACATTTGTCAACAATGTTAGTACATTCAACTACTCTTCGTGTGCATCAGCCATTTGACACGATGATGGAAAATTCTGGAGTGAAAACAAGGTCTTCAGAGCAGACTATGCTATCTGACGAAGCGCATATCTCATTGGTTACGGATAGCTCCTCAGAGGAGGATTCAAACACAGATGACAAGTCCTATCCCCCCCGCCGAGGTGTATGCTCTAACTTGGCAGGGTTATGTTGCCCATATCATGTGTATGGTGTCTTGCATTGCTATTTCATTTGATTAGTTTAGACATGCTTTGTGTGAATGCCACCTGTTTAGTGTCTAATTACCATATATGTGAATTATGCATTGCCATCTTGTTGCAAGACATTATATATGTGAATTATGCAATGCTATCTTGTTGCAAAGGCATTATATATGTGAATTATGCAATGCTATGTTGTTTAGCCAATCATCATGTATGTGAATTATATCATGCTATCTTTTTTTGTATTACGTGTTCCATTTGTCGACAACGTTTGTATATTCAACTACTCTTCCTGTGCGTCAGCCATTTGAAGCAGTGATGGAAGTATCTAGAGTGAAAACAAGGTATCCAAAGCAAAAAATGCTACCTGCTGAAGCAGACATCTTGCTGGTTACAAAGAGCTCCTCAGAGGAGGATTCGGAGACTGATAACCAGCCCTATTTCCCCCCTGAGGTATATGCTCAAACTTGGCAGGGTATATTACCCATGTCATGCAGGTTGTCTTGCATTGCTTAGTTTTTACATCATATATGGATTGCCATCTGCTTACTTGCTTACTATGTAAATCATATATTTGAATTATATCATGACATCATGTTTACATACGCAACATCTATCTGAATTATGGCATGGCAACCCATTTAATAAAGACATCATATAGTTATATCATCTCATCATGTTTAGTGTTTACAGTCATCATATTTTGAATTATGCCATTATATCCGTGAATTATATCATGTTATCATGTTTCCATAGGTGGCATGTATGTGAATTATGGCACGCCAACCTATTTAATAAACACATTATATAGTTATATCATGTCATTCCGTTTACATAGTCATAATATTTTGAACTATGTCTTTCCATCTTCTTTAGTTAGCCATCATTATGTGAAATTGTGTCATGCTATCCTGTTTAGTTAGCCATCATATATGTGAAATTGTGTCATGCTATCCTGTTTGGTTAGACAACATAAATGTGAATTATTTCATGCCCTCTTTTATTCCCCACTTTCCATTGCACCCGTCTATCATACAATGCCATTACATTCAATTAC
The DNA here is from genome assembly GCF_018294505.1 of Triticum aestivum. NCBI lineage: Eukaryota > Viridiplantae > Streptophyta > Magnoliopsida > Poales > Poaceae > Triticum > Triticum aestivum. The sequence continues at coordinate 231,719,935 of NC_057795.1, forward strand.
TTTTCTTGTTTATCAGCCATTTGAATTGGAAGGGTGATGGCAGTATCTAAGGGAGTAACAACACTGTCTTCAGAAAAGAGAGTGCTACCAATTGATGCAGATAGAACCACGGTTGTACTTGCCCAAGAACCATCCCCACCACACATAACCCAGACTCTCGCAGATTGTACCCCTACTCGGTTGGATAGAGAACCGGCTACACCCCTTCTAACCCCAACCCCAGCAGATAGTAACCCAGTTCCAGTTGACACAACATCGTCTCCACCATAGAGCACCCAAACACGGGCAGTTAGTAAGGGAACTGCAGTGCCCAAAGCACGAGGACCACCACTCTGAATCCCAACTCAATGCTTAAAGGAGAAGAAGAATTGTTGTCAGGTCAGGTTCTGTAGCTATGGTTCATACTCCTTTGCTCTTGCATCACTGATTTACTCATACCAACTATTTTCAAATTTGAAGGATGGAATTGAAACTCAAATGGCGCAACAGGTATGTGTTAAACCAGTTTCTTTAACTGGTTTGCTGTTGTAACTTGCTCTATGTTAATTTCAGTTTCAATTGAATAAACAGTTATGTTCTCATGTCATGCACATTACAAGTGTTGTTATTGCTCTATAGTTTCGCATACTTATATTCTGTCTATTCTGCTTTGTCTTCAACAAATATTATTTGAACTGTGTCTCTATCTTGATTTGGCAACAAAAACTAGAATGAAATAGACCATAAAGTGACCATGGTACATAGATATATGTTTGTTTCATGCTGTTATCCTATCCACTTTACTACTGAACTGATTTACCAAAATGAGTTTCATATACAACAGGGTAAACCTGTGACGTGTCTGCTTGTTTCTCTTTTAGAATGCGGACAAAATATTGGAGAACAGTACCCTATTATGCAATGGTAAAGGAAGTAATGCAGATAAGGTTCAAGATAGTGAGAGATCCCTGTTGGTCTCAAAGAAAGCTGATAAAAGCTATCTTGACGACAGTGAGAGAACCCAAAAGTCCTATCTTGATGTAGTGTTCTAGTTACTAACCACTACTGCTGGCATGAGCTCTTCGAACTCGCTGCCTGAATCAATTCGTCTTCTTGAGTCTCAACTTCAAGTTGAAAGACATCAATCAGATGTGCTGTGACAGGAAGTTGAAGGACTGAGGAAGTCCCTGCCGAATTCAGATGCATACTTTCTGGTGCAATAGCAAGCGCTGGAGGATTTAAGCGCCAAACAAGAGAAAGTTAATAAGCTTGCTAAGCATCTTGCCAGCATTATGGGTACCCAGGATATTGTTTCTTGAGATCTTCTGAAGTGGTTTTAGTTCTGGACTTGTTTTGTTGCGGCGTTTATTTGCACTGGTCACCAACTTTGACAAACAGTGTATATGATATGTTGCTTTGTTCCCTATATTTGCACTGGTGGCAAACTTTGATGCCCAGTGGATGTAATATGTGTAATAGCCATGATAGCCTAGCGTAAGTTGCTTGCTTATTTATTTCCTTGTTGTCTTGTTTATTTGTTTGCTTGTAGTTAGTGTAGTTCTTTTTCCGCGGTTTGCTAGTGGTCGCAATAACCTATTTTTTTAAAACTAGGCCACAATAACCATGGGCTACATATTTACTGTAGTGACACTGGGCCTCCTACGGGCCGTAGAAACACTGGGCCTCCTACGGGCCGTAGAAACAATGGGCCTTCTACAAGGCATAGAAACAACGGGCCTTCTACGGGCCATAGACACAATGGGCCTTCTACGGGTCGTATCATCAATGGGCCTTCTACGGGTTGTATGATCGATTGGCTAAACATGGGCCAATAACAGACCGCACTATGGCCGTAAACGGGCTAGAGTTGGAATCGTGCGTTCATGGGCCGACCATAACGGGCCATCGTTAATCGGCCGTATTTGATGACGCTATGAAAACGGCCCAACGTATTAATGGGCCATAAACGGGCCGACTGTAACCACAGGCTGAATTTGGCCCACAAGCAGAAAATTATAGTAACAGGCTGTAAGTAACCGAATGCTGAAAATGAGCCCAAGAATAAATGGGCCCTGAGAAGGCCGAAAGATAACATGGGCTGGAAACGGCCCAATGGAATAATGGGTTGTTAATGGGTATAAAGTGATACACTGTTCATTATGGGCCAATTTCACCATGGGCCATTAATGGGCCAAGAGTTACAAAGGGCCTCATATGGGCCGAAAGACGTCATGGGCCATACATGGGCCAGAAGTTAAAACGGGATGGAATCATATTGGACGGCCCAGATGACGCTACTGGGCCTAATTCGGATAGTTCGTAACGGGCCCTGGGTTAGCGCGTTGTAAATGGGCTATATGCGAAAAGGCCGATAACAGGCTTTCCGTGGGCCAGCCCGTCACCTTTTGACCAAGTCAAACGGGCCAGCCTTTTCATAGGAATGCGCCTCTATTGGGTCGTGCCACGTGTCGATGTATCATAGGCGCCTTCGGTCCAATGAGTGGATGACATCTGTCCCAACATTGAGCCGACACATGTTTCCTCCAGCCAATGATGATTTCACACAAGGAAAATCCCCATTGGTCGGGGCTGTTAACGGGTTATCATATCCAAAACCGGACCCGATAGCTTAACAGCGAGCCGTTACGGTGGATTCCACGTGTCGGTCACCCTTGATGAAAGCACTTCTATGACACGCGATTTATCGTCATGGAAGTGGACACTTCCGTGATGATAGTTTGTGTAATGTCATGGAACACTTCTACGATAGCACAAGTATGACTATCTTGATTCTGCCATAAAATCGTCATGGATGTACATGCATGAGAAAAAACGTGACCTACTATGACAAACACGTATCATCACGGAAGTGTATTTTTTTTGTAGCGTAGCCAGGCCATTCCTCTACTCACCCACACCTCCTATTATTTTTCGATGATGGCAGCTGAACCAGTAAACCCTCATACTCCCCATCGCATGGGCAACAACTGCCGAGTCTTCCCCGGCTCTGGGCCATTCCCTTCCTAGGGCTCACTGTCGTCCACCGCCCTGGTGCTATCGGCGTAGCATGGTGAACATGGTCAATGAATGACATCCATTGGAAGAGGATTATACGTGGAGATGCTGACAGCTGGGTCCACGACCGTACGCAAGGAAGTGCCTCCTTATTACGTGCAAAATAATGATTCCTCCACCTGACAGTGGGGACCCACCGGAAGGGCCTCTGTATTTCGCGAAAAAAATGTTCCTCCCGCTGACAGCTCGGACCCACTAGCTATATCTTCGCACGCAAGGAAGTCCCTCCTTATTATGCACAAAAAAAGAATACTCCCCCTGCTAGCTGGGACCCACCATAGTTGGAGGTTCACTTGTGGGCCTACTAAGTTGACGCGGATGGAGGGCTTTGTCAACTTAGTCAATATGAACAACTCTAGCTTTAGTGACCGTGTGATGTCCATCCAATGGCTATAGTGCTTCTTCAACTTCTGGTCTTCTTGCTCCAGCAGCCCAAACCAGCATCGGTCGTGCCGCCTGCTCCTGCCTCCCATGGCTGGCTCTGCTGCCACACAGGCCTCACCACCCCATCCTACTCTCATCGTTGATCTGGCCATCCCTATAATCACCCAGACCTCATGTTATTCTCCGGCTACAGCAGCCTCACACTGCAGCCCAACCAGTAAACCCTCGTACTCCCCTTCGCGTGGGAAACAACTGTCGAGTCTTTCCCGGCTCCGGGTCATTCATTCCCTTCCTAGGCCTCGTCGTTGTCCACTGCCTTGGTGCTCTCGGTGCGGCATGGTCAACGTGGTCAAGGAACGACTTACATCGGAATAGGACTGTATGTGGAGAGGCTAACAACTGGATCCACGGCCGCAGCAAGGAAGTGCCTCCTTATTACGCGCAAAATAATGATTCCTCCACCTGACAGTGGGGACCTACCGAAAGGGCCTCTGTTTTTTGGCTTAGCTGTATTTTGCAAAAAAACATTTCCCCCTAATAGCTGGGACCCAACAGCTATATCTTCGGATGCAAGGAAGTGCCTCCATATTAGGCGCAAAAAAATGAATCCTCCCCCTGACAGCTCGAACCCAACAACAATAACTTCGCACGCAAGGAAGTGCCTCCTTGTCCTCCCTGACAGCCGGGACCCACCTGGTCGAAGCGTACGTAGAGTTGTCATTCTGGTCACGAACGTGTATGTACATACTGGTCGATCGGTCTCTCTACAACGATGAACCGTGGCCGAGCAAGCAGCAACATGTGCAGTAGTAGAGCCCCCGACGTAGCAGTTCAGGCATTCCCTTCTATATCGTGCACACGTATGTACAGCCACATGCCAAAAAATATGCCATGTACGTACATACGGGCGGGGTCTCGGACGCCTACTCGCTCATACGGACGGCCAGGGCTCATGTACATGGAGAGGCAACGGACAGCAGCAACGGCGTCCTGTTCATTGGGCAGCCAACTGGCTGGGTCGGAACGGAGAAACAACGTCCCGTTCATCGGGAGGCAACAGTCTGGGTCGGAATGTATCATGTTCATCGAGAGCCAACCGGCTTGGATGGAACGGCCGAAACGGGGTTCGGCGTACCGCGGTATGGAGGAAACGGCCTTCTATTCGATCGGCTATAGTCGAAACGGGATCCTATTCATCAGGAGGGGTCTAGTGTACCACAAAACGGAGGAAATGGACTTGTGTTGGAGCGTTACGGTCAAAACGGGGGTCCTGTTCATTGGGAGGGGTGTGGCGTACCGCAAAACGGGACTCCACGGGCTACATTTCACCAACCATCGACTTTCTTCAGCCTCCACCTGCACTGTTCATCCACCGTGTCTTCCTCCTGCCTCCACCAGCTACTGTTCATCCACGGGCTATGGTTCATCCAGCCCTCCATTGGCTACTGATCAACCAGCCCTCCACGGGGTCCTGTTCATCCACCCCCAACCAGCTCGGCTGTGGCGGCCTCCTCTCAAGGTCATGTTCATCCAGCGACCTACTACCACGGGGTCCTGTTCATCCAACCCCCACCAGGAACTGTTCGTCCAACCCCAATCCCATACGTCTCGACTCGTTCAACCAACCCCCACGTTCATTGTTTGTCAACAGGCAGCTGGTTCGATCAGCTTTAGTAAGCAGCAGCAGCGATCGATCGATCGCTCGGGTTTAGTTAGCAGCAACAGCGAAGGAATCGCTCGGCTTCAGTTAATAGCCAAGGGATCAATCGCTCGGGTTTAGTAATGTAGCTAGCTAGTGCAATCGCTCAGGTTCAGTTAGAGCCGAATGCCTCGCACACACGCGTACGTATACGAGAGAAATGCACAAACCTTCGTGCAGCGCTCGGCCCCGACCACCCACCATAACCGGGAACTCCCTGAAATTTTCCTCGCCCTCGCTTTTACCATGATTTTCTTTTTGTAATGGACGGCCCAAAGAATGTCATGCAGGTGCGTCTCTAGCCCACCCAGGACGAAAAGTCCATTTTCTGTCATGATTTTTTGTCATAGAAGTAGGAGCCCACCACATCTATGATGATACCGGGTTTTGCCACAATTATCGTCATAGAAGTGTCATAAGCATGACAGAAATTTTATTCGTTCGGGCCAAAATGTCACGGATGTATATTTTGTTTTTGTAGTGTATGATGTCGGTCTTCGAGATCTTATTCGACCGAGAGTACTTCGACCCACTTTTAGTTCAATGCATTTGTATTGGCTTGCAACAGCTGCTGCTTGGGTTTCATGCTTCGAGCGGTGGCAACGAGGCGCCGCTGGAAGTGCTCTTATTCGAAAGGGTCTTCAGGCACAATGTAGTCCTCGGTGCCGAGTCTCTCATCTTCCTCGGACTCTGACATATAATTGTCGTTGGCCCTTTCAAAGAGGTCGTCAGGATCCAAGTCCTCGAGATTTCCTTCAGGACTATTATTCCGTACTAGGGAGGCTTGAAATTCCTCTCCAGGGTTACCGACGTTGTCGGCTGTTGCGTTGCCGTTATTGGCGGTGACGTTGTTGCCGCTGGGTTCTCTGTTGGTACCCCTTATGTGTCTGCGCTAACGTCTTGGAGGTCATCTGGGAGTGTCAACCATGTAGACATCATAGGTGGATGTTGCAATTCACTTGCCAGTGTTTACCAAGAGCGATGTGTGTTCTCTGGGGCTATCGGCATCTTCATCCATGTCCGTGGCCTCATCATAGTCCAACACGTCAGTTAAGTCATCGACCGTGGCAACTAGGTGGGTGGTGGGTGGGATGTCAATTTCCCCATCGTCGGCTTTAAGTCCGATCTTGTTGTAAACCGAAGCCTATCGTCCGAGATAGACATGCTCTGGATAAGATCAAGCATCTCGTTCAGGCAAGATAATTCTTCGGAGTTCATGGCCTAGCTATAAGCGGGGCTGACTTGAAGTACGCCTGGCGTATAGCTTGGCATGTTTTTGACTTGGAGAGGTTCCGAGAGTGATCCTAAATCCCGCACCAAGGTCGGTTCTATGTCCGACACAGTTTCAGAGACAGGGGTCAGGTCTGGGCCCGGACCGGTGGTCAAGGGGAGATCGTCATGAGTCATTACGTCGGGATTCTCCGGTGATGCCATGGAGTCTGATTCGATGTCCTCGAAGAAGATCGGTTTTAGAGTTGAACCTCCCGTGTTGGACAGGTCTTTAATTTGGTCGGGTCTCCAGCCTGACAGGATGAGTTCGGCATGGGAATCCGTGGTGTACTCTAGGCCTCCAAAGGTCACAATCTGACTCGGGCGTAGTTCTCAACGGAGGCCAGATGGCCAGCCGAGTTGGCGCAAAAGATCATGTTGCCAAACACGAAGCATTGGCGAGGGACGCAAATGTTCCCATTGTCGTTGTTGTAGTTGATCTGTGGATGAGCCATCGATCCTTTTGTTGATCTCATAGTGGAACTCTCAATGAAAGCACCAGTGTCGGTGTGAAAACCAATAGACCTCGGGGTAGGGGGTCCCGAGCTGTGGATCTCGGACAGATGGTAACAGGAACAAGGAGATGATGTTTACCCGGGTTCGAGCCCTCTTGATGGAGGTAAAACAGTACGTCCTGCTCTTGTTTATATTGATATAGATGTATTGAGTACAGAGTTGATCTACCTCGAGATCGTCAGATGTGTTCTAACTCTAGGGCTGGGTGAATGAGATTACGTTGATATTCCCTCTACGGGCTAAACCCCATGGCTTGCATACACGCTAGGTAGGGTACCTAGGGCTACAAGGTCGGTATATTGGCGTGGAGGTGGCAGGAGAAGTCTTGGAGTATACGACAAGTCTTCGGTAGATGCAGTCCTAATCACGCCTCCAGCGTACAACTTCTGGAGTCCACCTTGAGAAGAATGAGGGCCCGTCAGCCCAATCCAAGGAGCATGGACCAACTAGGTTAGTACTCCTTAGTCCAGGACACCGTCACTATGGGATTGATACTCTTACTTCGAAAAGGCTACAACTAAACCCTATGCACTTGCAGGCTATCACTATGATCATTGGTATCCCCATACCTAGTTCAATCTCGTTACCAGCAAGTATCTTTACTCATTCCGTAATACAAGATCCCCATGACTAAACTCATTAGTCACATGGTTGCAAGCTATTCATGATGTTGTATTATCAAGATATTGCCAGTTCTCGCTTATTATGAAAGTCCGTTTTCATCTTTCTTCACCGAGGTACTTAACCAGGTGAGCTAGAAGTACAATCACAGTGGTTCTCCCTTTACCTTCTTAGCCGAACAATGCAGAACATAAGAGGGCAAACACAGGAGCCAGGCAATTCAACTATTGACCAAAGACATAATTTGGAACTAATTCACATAATGCAATATTCATGACACCGAGCACATGAGGAGAAAATAGTGTCGAAATGAGGCTTATGGTAGGTCTGATAGTCAAGCCCCCGGTCTAGCTGACCGTATCTTAAAAAGCGTGTATTGAACTAGTTTGTTTCGACATGATAAAGTGGAAAAAAGTGTGCAACATAAATGACTGCAATGGGACCATGAAAAATGGTATTTATTTCCAATGGATTTGTTACGACCAACCATACAATTCAAACTGCCTAAGCAACTATTACAGATACTTAAAAATATATTTGATAGAGGAAAGGTTTACATGGGACCTCCATGAGTGGTTTGACGTTGCTACTGCACCCTACTACACGTCTACACCTTTGCTCTTTGAGAGGGTTCCGTAGACAGGAAATAGTGATAGGCGGGTGGGCCCTTGAGAGAGGGTCTTGAAAAGTCACGGTGGTATATCAGCTTTACGCTAATTAGGTCCTAGAGGGAACCTTTTAATGGTTCGTAGACGTGTTTGGACGTGGCTCGGTCGAGCCGAGTACTTGTCCCTCGGACCATTTTGCCCCCACAGCTGCCCATGGAATTTTAAGCATGAAATTGTGCACACGAAGTATGTATTTCACGGCTGGAAAGGCTGTCCTATGGGGAACGTATCCCTATTTCGGGTGAGCACGGGAAGGCTCTAAAAGCAGCACTGTAGCTCGGGCTCATTTGCGCGCGTCCAGCGTCTTGGGGTGGGACTAGGTTTTTTATGCCCCTTTGCCACCCTCTACTTCGGCTGCCAGGGCCACCGTGTGCTCCTCAGTTTAGAGCGAGCGCTCGATGTTGCCGTTGACGATAATGACACCCTTAGGTCCAGGCATCTTGAGCTTCAGACATGCATAGTGGGGGTGGTGTTAAAGCGAGCGAATGGTGTATGACCGAGGACTGCGTGATAACAGCTGCGAAACAGGATGATGTCGACGATCAAGTCTTTGCTATGAAAGTTGTCGGGTGAGCCAAAACTACTTCCAAGGTGATAGTGCTCGAGCAGCGTGCCTCGACGCCTGGGATTATCCCTTTAAAGGTGGTGTTGCTAGGTTTGATCCTTGATGGATCGATTCCCATCTTCCTCACTATATATGAGTAAATCAGATTGAGGATGTTGCCTTCGTCCATAAGGACTCTCGTGAGGTGGTATCTATCCATGATGGGGTCGAGCACCAGAGTCGTCATTCCTCCATGAAGGATACTGGTCGGATGGTCTCTGCGGTTGAAGGTGATCAGGAAGGCCGACCATGGGTTGTATTTCGGGGCCACTAGTTCTACGGCGTAGACATCCTGAAGTGTGTGCTTTGGCTCCTTCTTGGGTATATGTGTGACGTAGATCATGTTCACAGTTTTTACCTCAGGAGGGAATTGCTTCTGTCCTCCATTATTCGGCCCATGGGGCTCGTCACCGTCCTTGTTGCGGGGACCCTTGCCTTGTTCCTCGGCTGTAAGCTTGCCAGCCTGTTTGATCACCCAATGGTTACGATTAGTGTGGTTGGCGGATTTGTCTGGGGTGTTGTGGATCTGGCAGGGTTTATCCAGGATCTTTTCTAGCATGGTCGGGCCATCCTGGTTCCCTTTAGAGGGCTTCTTCCACGGTCATGATTTGGAGTTGCCGAATCCAGCGTTCACTGTCGTATCATCGGCTTCACCGCAGTTGTGCTAGCGCTTGTTCTTGTTGTGTCGTGGTTTCCCGTTCCCGCCCTGCACTTCTGAGGTGTCGGGTTTGTCCGGATGGTTACTTCTACGAGCTAACCAACTATCTTCGCCCGTGCAAAAGCGGGTTGTCGATGGAAAACGACACCTATGGGATCACTGGGAGCCCTACTACGGTTAACAGGCGTGAGGTTGTGGAAAGAGCGGGTCTAGGAGCCAGCACAAAGATCTTTTACCCAGGTTCGGGCCGCGAGGATGCGTAATATCCTAGTCCTGTATTGGTGTATATCTGAGTGTTCTTGAACTAGCTACAGCGTGTGCATAGTCCAAAAGATCTGAATCCCCCCTCAGTATGCTTCGGGCCTCCCTTTATAGTCAAAGGGGTCGCCACAGTGGCACACATGAGGTGGAAAGGTATACAGTGTACAACCTTATCGCCTGTCATTATGGGACAAAATGCATTAAATGCACTCCTTAGGTGTCCCCTAGCTTTACTGGGGACAGTAACGAGGCCCATCCCGTCCGTCGCCGCTCCATCTTGCTTCGACACGTGTCTAGGCCAACGAGGCATGCAGTGCCATGTAGGCTGGCAGGCTGCTGAGCTGGTGCGGTGGCAGTGTCTTCATGAAGATCCGCATGCCACCACGCAGGCGCTTGCTGAGTTAGTCTAGAGGTCGCACGTCGCCACGCAGGTGCTCGCCTAGCTGGCTGAGCTAGCAGCTGCATGAGAATGGCGGTGGAGTCTTGGCAGATGTGGGCCTGGCCGCGGCCCCACAGACGTCCTTGGCAAGGGTCTTGCCGGGGTCCCGACAAGGGTCTTGCCGTGACATCGCGGTTGTCCCTGGCAAGGATCTTGCCGGAGGTCTCGTGGATTTCCTCGGCAAGGATCTTGCCGAGGATTGTCGTCTCCTGGTCCTCAACTAATCTTGTGTGTTAATGATCTTCATGAAGATCTGCATGCCACCATGGAGGTGCCTCCCGAGCCTTGGTTCCAATGTTGTTGATGGCATTGGAACACTTGGGCTCAAGGGTGGCACGCTCCGCTGGCGCTGGGCAAGTTGCCCCGGCAAGGCTCTTGCCGGGGCTGCGGAGGCTGCCCTAGCAAGGGTCTTGTCGGGGGAGTCTACCTCGCCCTCTTGCTTTTTGTGTCTCTGGTCTTGGTGTTGCTTTGATTGTCTTGCGCCTTTGGCTTCCCTCCTCTTCCCTGCTAAGTGTGGCCGCGGGTGCGGCTCTGACTGCCCGTGCACAAGTAAAGGGGTAAGAAAGAGAGCCCCTACTTTTGTACACCGATAGGAGCCCCCGGGCCTGGGCCACACATAAGCGCGACGCGTTGTTGGGCTAGTCCCAGAACGGTGTGCGGGTAGGCGGGGCGGATTTTTACCGCGGTGACTTCTTCGTCCGCTGCGCTTCCCCACGACTCGCATTGAATGCACGACATGGAGGGTCATGTGTGGGATGGTTCCATCCCTCATGCGTCACATCATGGTAAAGAGGCGGCTCGTGCCTTCCCCATAAAAAGAGTAAAACGTAGGGGCGCGGCTCATTTACTGAGTGGTCTCGGGCTGTGGCCTTCAAGGCGCCCGTGCCCCACGATCACGGGGTGGAAAACAGTCGCCTCACTTGTTCTCTTGATTTCTGCTTGCTCGCCACGTGTCCCCCATGCCTCAGAGATGGTAGGTGGTGGGTGCGAGGGGGGTGAGAGAGTCCTGGATTAGGGGGTATCCGGACAGCCGGACTATATACTTTGGCCGGACTGTTGGACCGGGAAGATACGAGACTCAAGACTCCGTCCCGTGTCTGGATGGGACTCTCCTTTGCGTGGAAGACAAGCTTGGCGATCCGGATGTTAGATATCCTTCTTTGTAACCGACTCTGTGTAAACCCTAGCACCCTCCGATGTCTATATAAACCGAAGGGTTTAATCCGTAGAGGGACAATCATAATCATCATAGGCTAGCTTCTAGGGTTTAGCCTCTATGATCTTGTGGTAGATCTACTCTTGTAATACTCATATCATCAAGATCAATCAAGCAGGAAGTAGGGTTTTACCTCCATCGAGAGGGCTCGAACCTGGGTAAAACATCGTGTCCCTTGCCTCCTGTTACCATTAGCCTTAGACGCACAGATAGGGACCCCCTACCCGAGATCCGTCGGTTTTGACACCGACATTGGTGCTTTCATTGAGAGTTCCTCTATGTCGTCGCTGCAAGGCTCGATGGCTCGTCTCATTGTCAAGGATAACATCACCTCTGGGGGAGCACTGGTGGTAGGCCAAACTCTCCGACTAGGCGGCTTCGTCATGGCCGCCCGATCGGCTGACGCGCCGATGATGACCTCTCGGGTCATCAAAAACGGCCTCCACGTCAATTCGAAACTCGCCTAACAGATGGATCCAATGGAGCTCTCCTCCCTTAATGAGATCTTGGATCGCATCGCCGCTCTGGGAGTTGCTACAGACTACGATCGGATTGGGTTTAAACCCGACCAAAGGGATATCAAATCCCCACCGGTCACCCATGAGATAGCGGCAGTGGAAGAGCCACACATGGATTATCCCTCTACCTTGAGGACGAACTATGTCGGATTACCGAGCTCTCTGCGCCGGATACCCGCTCGCGGGAGGACATGACCCAGACCCTGGACTTAGAATCGGGTAACGGGCCAGAAAAATTGGGCAACATCCCGGAGTCCGAGCTGCCGAGCCCGGAAGCTCCTCTGCCCCTGGATGTCAAATCGGGTCAGAATTCGGACTTAACTACGCCCACCCACCAAGACTTATGTCATCTTTCCCATATCAGACAAGAGCCCCAAGAGACAGTACATCGCTACTGGGCCAGATTCCTCCTTGTGCTAAACAGGGTCAAGGACTGTTGTGAGGAGGACGCAATCTCACTTTTCTGCAAAAACTGCACGAACAAAGGGATCCTTAATGCTATAAGTCGCCGTGACATAGTACACTTTGTTGACTTAGCAGCCATAGTACAAAAGTATTGTGTGACGGAAAGCACCTGGAAAACCCAAACAGAATTTTGTGATAATCTGGCTCTCACTAAACCCTTTGTCCGAGCTAAAAGGGCAAACTCTCGTAAGTTACCCGATCCAACTCCCAAAAAACCAAAGCCCACTCCAGGGCGTGGAACCGTATTGGAAGAATGGCTCAATGGGCCATGCAAAATTCACAGCACGCCGGATACCACGCCGACGCATAGCCTTAGAGCATGTTGGATACTCCGGCAGGTAGCAAAAAGCGGCAAGGATCTTCTTGTAAACCATAATGTAGAGCAACATCCCACCGAAGAAAACAATGTGGTACTGACAGTCTTCGAGACTTTCTCCTCAAATAATAGGTGCAAGCGAGCTCATCGAAATTTCGCTGAAATCTGCCACGTGGCAAAAATAAATCTGTGGAGCAACACTGCTATAACCTTCAGTGCCAGTGACGAACCTCAATTCCAGACAGTCCGGGCACCAGCCGCTCTGGTCCTTAGCCCAATTGTGGACGGCTTTCGGCTCAGTAAAGTACTCATGGACGGCGGAAGCGGATTAAACCTGATCTATGAAGAAACACTCAACAAGATGGAAATTGATAAAAGCCGAATTGAGCAAAGCGGCACGACCTTTAGGGGAATCATCCCTAGTCGGGAGGCACGGTGTGCGGGAAAAATCACACTCGATGTGGTATTTGGCACCCCGGAGAATTATAGGTCTGAAGAAATCACGTTCCAAGTGGCCCCATTCAGCAGTGGATACCATGCCCTTTTAGGACGGGATGCATTCACGAGCTTTCAAGCTATACCCCATTACGAGTACATAAAGCTTAAAATGCCCGGACCCAATGGAATCATCACTCTAGCCAGTGATCCGGACGTCGCACTCCGCGCCGAAAATAAAACTGCCACACTAGCCCTGGAAGCATTATCCGAAGCCCTAGCGGCCGAAGAACTAACAACGTTGCACGCCACAATGGACAGGGACAACGTGATACTCGACAAATGACCCAAGTCCACCTCATTCAAGCCCGCAGATGAGATAGTCAAATTCCAGGTCCATCCAATGGACCCCACGAAGACAGCTTCCATCAGGACACAGTTGAGCCCCACAATGGGCGCCACACTACAAGACTTCCTACACGAGAATTGGGACATTTTCGCCTCGCATCCTTCAGACATGCCGGGCATCCCATGCAGGCTGGCTGAACATAGCCTCAATATACTGAAAGGATACAAGCCAGTCAAACATACTCTTAGGTGCTTCTCAGAGCCTAAACGGAAAGCCATGGGAGAAGAGCTAGCCAAGCTACTTGAGGCCGGATTCATCAGAGATATAAAGCATCCGGATTGGCTGGCAAATCTGGTAATGGTACCAAAGAAGGACAAATCATGGCGCCTATGCATCGATTTCAAAGACCTCAACAAGGCTTGCCCCAAGGATCCCTTCCCCCTCCCTCGCATCGACCAAATCATCAATGCTACTGCAGGACACAACTCACTATGTTTCCTCGACGCATGCTCCGGATACCATCAAATAAAGATGGCAGAGTCCAACCAAGCCGCAACAGCCTTCATAATGCCATATGGTCCCTTCTGTTTCAACACTATGCCTTTCGGACTCAAAAATGCCGGCGCAACCTATCAACGCATGATTCAAACATGCCTGGAGAAGCAAATCGGCAAAACAGTGGAGGCATATGTGGACGACGTGGTCATAAAAACAAGACACGTTGAAACCATAATAGATGACTTGAGACTTATGTTCGACAACCTCCGCATACGACATCAAGCTCAACCCGGAAAAATGTGTTTTTGGCGTACCCTCCGGGAAGTTGCTTGGCTTCATCATTCCAATAGAGTAATCGAAGAAAATCCGGCAAAAATCCGAGCTCTATCATAGTTGGCTATCCCAACAAACCTCAAGCATATCCAGAAACTCGCTGGATGCGTGCCTGCCTTAAGCCGCTTTATCTCCCGATTAGGAGAAAGGGCACTACCTCTTTACCGCCTTCTTCGACGCACTGAACACTTCATGTGGACGGATGCAGCCGCAGCCAGACTGGATGAAAGAAAGACCCTATTGGCCAGCAATCCTGTCCTGGCCGTGCCAAATACTGGCGAACCTATGCTATTATACATAGCTGCAACACATTAGGTTGTAAGCGCAGTGCTCGTCATCAAACGAGAAGCAGAGGGATACAAGTTCCCGCTCCAAAAGCCGGTATATTATGTGTCCACTGTCCTCACTCCATGCAAATACCGATACCCACACTATCAAAAGATAGCATACGCGGTCTTCATGGCATCTCGGAAGCTACGACACTACTTTCAAGAGTGTTCGATTATGGTGGCCTCCGAGGTACCACTCAACGACATAATAAACAACCGTGACGCCATGGGACGAATTTCTAAATGGGCTATCGAGCTCCTTCCGTTCGACATAACATACAAACCACGACGAGCCATTAAGTCGCAAGTACTTGTTGACTTTGTCGCCGAATGGACAGAAGCCGAACTCCCTAAAGAGTACAGCGCGTACTCCAATTGGATCATGCACTTCGACGGCTCTAAAATGCTGGCCGGATTGGGAGCGGGTGTAGTTCTGACATCCCCCACCAGAGACACGGTCCAATATGTACTCCAAGTATTATACACAGACTCCAACAACGCAGCCGAATACGAGGCCCTGTTGCATGGTCTTCGGATGGCAGTCTCTATGGGAATTCAACACCTACAAGTGCGCGGGGACTCAATCCTCGCAATATCACAAATAAACGGAGATTTCGATGCCAAGGATCCGAAAATGGTGGCCTACCATAACGCCGTCCTCAAAATGTCAACTTGGTTTGAGGGGCTCGAATTCCACCATGTGGCCCGAGAAAACAATCAAGCAGCGGATATCCTCGCCCGCATAGGCGCTAAACGCGACCCCATCCCACCTAATATATTCTTGGAAAGGCTGTTCAAGCCATCCGTGGTATGGGAAGGGAGTCCGACAACACCAGTCCGGCTCCGAATACAACCCCAGATGTTGAACCATCTGACGTAATCGGGGGCTCCACCACTGAAATAACACCTTCGGCCCACGAAATCATGGTTGTAATTGCCCCATGGACCAAGCCTTTCTTGGCCTACCTAAATAGGTAGGAGCTCCCTGAGGACCAAAATGAAGCACGTTGTATTGTGTGGTGTTACAAGGCCTACAAAGTCCATGAGGGAGAACTCTATAAGAAAAGCGCCACCGGAGTGCTCCAGAGATGCATCTCCGAAGAGGAAGGGCGGCAGCTCTTGGACGAAATCCATGCCGGACTCGGCGGGCACCACGCTGCGGCTCGGGCACTTGTCAGCAAAGCCTTCCATACAGGTTTTTATTGGCTGACAGCCCGGGCAGATGCACAGGACCTTGTCCAACATTGCGTTGGTTGCCAGCTCTTCGCCAATCAGAGCCATATGCCCCCTACCGCTCTCCAAACAATCCCCATAACTTGGCCCTTCATGGTCTGGGGGCTGGATATGGTCGGACCTCTTAAAGGGGGAATCCATAAGAAAAAATACTTATTGGTCATGGTGGACAAGTTCACCAAATGGATAGAAGCAAAACGAGTTTAAACGGCCGAATCCGGACCAGTGATAGACTTCATATCAGGGGTCGTACACCGTTATGGCGTCCCCCACCGCATCATCGCTGACAATGGCTCAAACTTCACAGCCGATGAAGTGAAAACTTGGTGCCGCAACATGGGCATTAAGCTCGATTACGCCTCCGTCTACCATCCCCAAACAAACGGCCAGGTCGAACATGCAAATGGTCTCATCATGAGCGGCATCAAACCTAGACTAGTGCGATCCTTGACAGAATCGGACATGCACTAGGTCGAGGAGCTCGACTCCGTACTCTGGGGGTTGCGGACCACGCCGAATCGCACCACCGGATACACACCATTTTTCATGGTGTACGGTGCAGAAACAGTACTACCCTGCGACATAATCCATGACTCACCTCGTGTGCGCATGTACGAAGAGAAGGAAGCCAAGTTAGATCGGTAGGACAACTTAGATGCCCTGGAGGAGGAGCACGACGTCGCAAAAGCCCGTTCTGCATTCTATCAGCAGCAGGCTCAAAGGTATCAAAGCAGAGTAGTGCGGGCCAAAACTTATAATGTTGGCGAACTCGCTCTACGCCTACCAGAGAAGAAGAAGGACAAGCTCAAACCTAAGTGGGAGGGTCCCTTCATTATTGATAAAGTTCTCACCGGAGGAGCGTACCGCCTGCGTAATGCATCCGATAACAGAATCGGGCCGAACCCATGGAACGCGGCCAGACTCTGGAGATTCTACGCCTACTGCCGAACTCAGTGTTCGTCTTCTTACCCCCGCTCTTTTAATTATGTTCCTCCCTTTTTTTCCTTTCTCGCCCTTTTTCCCTTCTTCAAACAAAGTATTCAATACAGTGCGGATGCTCGTATCACTCCGGTCGCGCTATGTGTGTTCACCATACCTGGGGGCTTCCTATACGGAAGCTAA
This sequence comes from Triticum aestivum, assembly GCF_018294505.1. NCBI lineage: Eukaryota > Viridiplantae > Streptophyta > Magnoliopsida > Poales > Poaceae > Triticum > Triticum aestivum. The sequence goes on from NC_057795.1 coordinate 231,736,922, forward strand.
ATATAATTACTTTTATGGCTTCCTACCTATCACATATGCGTCCTTTATCCATATGTGCATTTTCTTCACCATTATGTGCATCGATATGACTTAAGATGTGGCCATGTTGGGTTGCCTGGCTCTTGTGTTTATGCCCTACGTTCCCATTAATTCGGCTAGGGCATAAGGGGAGCACCTCTGTGATTGTTACTGCCAGTTCAGCCGGATGTGTACCTCAGACTGGGTGAAGCCGAAAGCTAGCGTTCTTAAGGGAATATTCGATCGGTGAACAAAAGATGTTTCTTTCGTTTATTACAACATGAATCCCCATATGTTTTGTATCCTACGTTTTTGTTCGCAGTTTGGACATGTACATCAATGCATGCGTACCCAGGGAAAGGAACCCCTAACGGAACTATTCTCCCTGGAAGATGTTTCTTACTACCCATGTAATATAACATAACTAGTTGGGTACTTGTCTGTTCAAGCACTTATGACCCCTACACCTGGTCTCCACGCATACCCCGGTTTTGCATAATTGAGCGTGTATTCGGATACACCCCGGACTGTCGGATCCGGGGGCTGAAGCGAAAAGGTCTACCATGACAAAAGATTTTTAATCTGGCTAGGGACTACATATGTCCATTGAATTACATAGTCACTTGGACTGGCTATATTCTTCCTCTATACCATCCAACAGGCTATCTAGCTTGCAATCCTGTTGGGAATACTTTGCGGCTAATGCTACCTGGTCATACACCAGACTCACGGGAATCTCTTGCCCATCTGGCCCCGCCGGTCCGACTCCGGCCATATGGTTCGGGTCAAGCTTGGTGTAGCGCGTCTTCACCATGGCCCAGGCTTCCCTTGCACCTTGTCGGCAGGCTGATACCTTCCACAATCGGAAGCGCCGCCGTGCTCCTTGGAGCATATCCACGAGCTCTCCCATGCCTCTTGGCAGGGAATTGGATGGACACAAGGCCTGGGCAATACCCTGCATCACCTGCCGAACTCATTCGTGCAGCTATGAGAGATCTTGCAGTAAATCGCCTACGGACCCGGGCATCTCCTCTTCAGGACGGCTCGTCAGCATACCTACAGATATAATCTCTTTAAATTGCTTCCTCGTTGAACTACACTACAGTTCGTTTAGGCACTTACCATAAATGCCGCAACGAAGCCTCCTGTTCTCCTTCACGGAGTCCGCCAGCTGAGCTCGAACATCTGCTAATTCGATGCGCAGCCGGACGTTGGCATCTTGGAGATTGTTTTTCTCCTGCCTAACCTACGTAAGCACACGCTCACCAGGCTTTAGCTGTCTTTGGAGATGTGACTCGCTATCTCTTACGATCTCCGGATTCTTCACGGGATTGTCTGCAGAATTTTCTATTAGACTTATCAAGCAAGCCAATGACTAACTAGTATATTCCCCTAAAATTTCTCTATTGAGACAAATGTTACCAGATGAGGCCTTCTGGGGTTCCTCTAGTTTGGCAACCGCGGCCCTCAGCTGGGTCTTGCACTCCTCCAGCTCTTGAGACAAATGGGTATTCTTCTGTGCAAGAAACTATGCATAAAATGATCCTTAAATCAGTTGTTCCAACCGTTTCAAGTCTCAGGGGCTACTGCTATACATGCTTATCAAATTTTCTTACCCGTATATCTTTCGCATACTGGTCCGTCGCTCGGGCGAGCCCGCCTTGGGCAGCTTGGATGTATGCGTCTCCCGAATTGAAAGCATTGAATGCCTCTTCGAAAAAGATGCCATTGCGAAGTACGGCCCGTCGGTGCCGGTGATTCATGGCACTCTCTACTTTGGAATTTGTGGCGGAGAGCATATCCGCATCCTCTGTCGGAGGACATTTCGGCATCGGCCCCGCATTGGCCTCCTCTCTCGAAGCCGGTTCTGGAATCCGGCTGGTAGAAGCGTGACCGGCAGGATCTCCGGATATAGTCTGGCGACTCCTCTTTCTGCCGGGATACGAAGGACGCTGTTACATTTCAAACACGATAATCACAGAGAAGGTTTTAACTATACCTCTGTAACGGCATTTCAGCCCTAACCGCCTTCCTCTTCAGCCTGCCTGGCCCGGACGCCCTTTGCTGATGAGACCCCAGGGGCTCGGTGCCGCATTCCGATGGTCGTCTCTATAAAAATACGATATTTTATGCATAAGGCATGGTATAAGAAAGGAGTCCTCTTCAGAGTGTAAGGCTTCAGCTTTGCTTACACATGACGTAGGTAGCAGTCCGGGATAGTCGGCGATAATAGCCACCGAGGCGCCATCGCAGCTAGCCTGATAAAATGTCCCGTCGACAAGCTCCATAGATATATCCAGATCTTCTTCAAGGCCGGGATCGAAGGCCCTTCCGGGGTCCTCTGGCTGCAGGGAGGGGCTGTTGAATCCTTCCATGGCCCTCCTCAGTTCCTGCTCGGAAATATCAAGGTAAATGATTGTGATGAAGGGCGCCAAAATGGATAGAGTGAGGTAAAGAGTGACGACTTACCCAGCTTGGGGGGTTGTACATGGAAAATCCATCCCGTGGTTTAATACTGAAAGTGCAACTATCCCTAGGTGGTTTTGGTAATTCATAACAACATATAGCTCATTGAGCTAATGCTATTCCAAGACAAATATTTCAGGAAAGCTCAATGAATGGCATGGCATGGACAATGAAAGTGGATCCCTCAAAATATCAAGTACAAAGGATTGGCTCAAGCTCAAAAGTTCAAGACTCTTCATTTTACATTTTAGTGATCCAAGATCAGATTGAGTCTATAGGAAAAGCCAATACTATCAAGGAGGGATGAGGTGTTGCTTAATGAGCCTCTTGCTTCAAGTGCTTAGTGATATGCTCCAAAAACCCTCAACTACTTTCTCACATCCACATATGACCTAAACCCAAAGTCAAACTCGGCCACACCGATTCTTTCTATCCGGCGCCACCGAGTTCAAATGTCATAGCCACTGCCACAAACCCTAGGAAAATCGGTCTCACCGATAGGGATCTCGGTCTCACCGAGATGGGATTGTAATCTCTCTGTTTCCCTTCGTAACGTTTCGGTCTAACCGAAGTGAGCGATCGGTCCCACCGAGATTGCAATGTAAACTCCCTGTTTCCCTTTCGTAACATTTCGGTCTGACCGAAATGAGCGAATCGGTCCCACCGAGTTTATCTAACCAACTCTCTGGTTAGCTTATTACCAAAATCGGTCTCACCGAGTTTGTGTAATCGGTCTCACCGAGATTACGTTATGCCCTAACCCTAACCATATCGGTCCTACCGAGTTGCATGTCGGTCCCACCGAGAATCCTAACGGTCACTAGATTTGTTGAATCGGTCCGACCAAGTTTACCAATTCGGTCCCACCGAGTTTGGCAAGTTGTGTGTAATGGTTAGATTTTGTGTGGAGGCTATATATACCCCTCCACCTCCTCTTCATTCGTGGAGAGAGCCATCAGAACAAACCTACACTTCCAACTTACCATTTCTGAGAGAGAACCACCTACTCATGTGTTGAGGCCAAGATATTCCATTCCTACCATATGAATCTTGATCTCTAGCCTTCCCCCAAGTTGCTTTCCACTCAAATCCTCTTTCCACCAGATCCAAATCCCATGAGAGAGAGTTGAGTGTTGGGGAGACTATCATTTGAAGCACAAGAGCAAGGAGTTCATCATCAACGCACCATTTGTTACTTCTTGGAGAGTGGTGTCTCCTAGATTGGCTAGGTGTCACTTGGGAGCCTCCGACAAGATTGTGGAGTTGAACCAAGGAGTTTGTAAGGGCAAGAAGATCGCCTACTTCGTGAAGATCTACCGCTAGTGAGGCAAGTCCTTCGTGGGCGACGGCCATGGTGGGATAGACAAGGTTGCTTCTTCGTGGACCCTTCGTGGGTGGAGCCCTCCGTGGACTCGCGCAACCGTTACCCTTCGTGGGTTGAAGTCTCCATCAACGTGGATGTACGATAGCACCACCTATCGGAACCACGACAAAAACATCCGTGTCTCCAATTGCGTTTGAATCCTCCAAACCCTTCCCTTTACATTCTTGCAAGTTGCATGCTTTAATTTCCGCTGCTCATATACTCTTTGCATGCTTGCTTGAATTGTGTGAAGATTGCTTGACTTGTCCAAAGATAGCTAAAATCTGCCAAAGTCTAAAATTGGGAAAAGGTTAAGTTTTTAATTGGTCAAGTAGTCTAATCACCCCCCCTCTAGACATACTTCAAGGTCCTACAAGTGGTATCAGAGCTTTGGTCTCCATTTGCTTTGATTTCCATAGCTTTTGGTGGTCATAGCCTTGGTTTCACAACCTAGGAGAGTATGGCGTCTAGCGAGGGAAATTATCACCGTAGAGGTCCTTACTTTGATGGTACTAATTTTGCTAGTTGGAAGCATAAGATGAAAATGCATATTCTCGGACATAACCCCGCCGTTTGGGCTATTGTGTGTATTGGCTTGCAAGGTGAATTCTTTGATGGGAGAGAGCCGAACCGTGAAGCTAGCGCGGAAGAATTGAAGATGCTGCAATACAACGCTCAAGCTTGTGATATCCTCTTCAATGGCTTGTGCCCCGAAGAATTCAACAAAATCAGCCGTCTTGAGAATGCAAAGGAAATTTGGGATACTTTGATTGATATGCATGAAGGTACCGACTCCGTCAAGGAATCCAAGTTGGATGTGCTCCAAAGTCAGCTTGACAAGTTCAAAATGAAGGATGGTGAAGGTGTCGCTGAAATGTACTCTAGGCTTGCTCTTATCACAAATGAGATTGCCGGCTTAGGGAGTGAAGAGATGACCGACAGATTCATCATCAAGAAGATCCTAAGAGCATTGGATGGAAAGTATGATACCGTGTGCACATTGATCCAAATGATGCCAAATTACAAAGATCTCAAGCCAACGGAAGTCATTGGAAGAATTGTTGCTCATGAGATGTCACTCAAGGATAAGGAGGAACTTCACAACAAGTCAAGTGGTGCTTACAAAGCCTCATGTGAAGCCCCCACATCATCAAGTGAGAAACAAACCTTCAATGAAGAATTGAGCTTAATGGTGAAGAACTTCAACAAATTCTACAAGAGTAGAAGCAAAGAAAGAAGCTCTAAGTCAAGGTCCTACAATGACAAAAGATCTTCTAGTCGAGAGCGCAATTGCTACAATTGTGGGAGACCCGGACACTATTCCAATGAGTTTACGGCACCCTACAAAAGAAGAGAAGATTCTCCAAAAAGAAGAAGCAAAAGAGAAGAATCACCACCAAGAGAGAGGAGGAGTAGAGATGATCGTTATGAACGAAGACCCTCACGGAGAAGCAAGGATTCGGAAAGGAAGGACAAGTCATCAAGGAGCTACACAAAACGAAGACATCAAGCTCATGTTGGTGAATGGGTATCCGGCTCCGACTCCGACAATCACTCCGAGAGAAGCTATCACTCCGACTCCGAATATACTCAAGATGAAGGTGTTGCCGGTCTAGCACTTGTGTCAACCAACTCCTACGACATATTTGATTCACCAAATGAAGGAATTGGAAGATGCTTCATGGCCAAAGGTCCAAAGGTAACACACCCCGAGTATGTTGATTTCAATAGTGATGAAGATGACTTGCTAGGGGATGATGATTTACTTGTTGACAACTCTAGTGATGAATACTATGATGAAACGTCAATTAATCATGCTAATCAAGATAAAACGAATGACAATGATAAGGAGAAGATTGAGCTTCTAACTAAAGAACTAAACACTCTTAAGTTAGCTCATGAAACTATCTTCGAAGATCATCGAGAACTTTTAAGGGCTCATGAGAAGTTACGCTTTGAAAAGCTCAATCTTGAGCAAGAGCATGAGTTCTTAAAGGCAATCAATGATGATCTCCGTAAGAAAAGTTCTTCTTACATTGCCAAGCGTTTACTCTTATCTACTTACATGCCTCAAGTCAAGTCTAGTAACAAGTACAAGAAAGATCCTTCCTCTAGTAGTAACAATAATAATGCCAAATCCAATATTGTTGCTTCTAGTAGTTCTATTGATTCCACTAATGATTCTCTTAGCCAAGTTACACTTGAGCAAGAAAATAGCTTATTGAAGGGAATTATAGAGAAAGGTGTATACAAGAGCCTTGCCGGGAGTAAGCAATTCGAGGAAATTGTACGCAAGCAAGGAAGGCACCGGAAGAATCAAGGTGTTGGTTTTGAACGAAAGTTCAATGCCAATGGAGTTGAGTGGGAAGAAGATCAATACCCCAAGACGAAGTTTGTTCCTCAACAAGAGAAGTATGATCCTACTTCCTTCAAGGGAACACAAGCACAAGATGATCTTCCACCACAAGACCACAAGAACAAAGGCAAGGACAAGCTTCAAGAGGAGATTGATGCATTTGAAGAAGCACCTAAGGCCTTGGTCAAGTGGGTTCCCAAGACTACGTCAAGTTCTACTTCATCAAGTACAACTACAACTCCAAGGATTCCCATCAAGATGATGTGGATCCCGAAGAAGAAGAACTAGAGAGTTCTTGAGGGTGACTCCGCCAACATTCTTCACTCATATCATTATGGCAAGGACAAGTGCAATCAACTTCCACATCTTGCACTAGTTCAAGGAGTCACAAACCCTCATGTTGGTAAGGCAAGGGACAAGGTAACCTAATGATTTCATGGACATCATCTTGTGTGTGCATCACTCCATGTCTATGATATTCTTGTTTGTTCCTTGTGGGACTAACCCATGTAGGTATTGAAAGTGCAACTCACTCCAAAGGATTGCTCCAAATGATCTACATCAACATTGAGCATCCACATCTTCAACACCTACATGAAGTCATCATCGACAAAACCCAAGGTTAGTTCATCCCTCTAAGGGGGGATCTCACATCTAGGGGGAGCTTAACTCTAAGAATTGAGTCAAAGCAACTCTAATGATGTGAACACATCAATGCATTATGTAAAAGTGGTAACCCCACTTGAGCTTAAACGATGAGTATGACCTATGATCAAATGTTCTCATTTGACTCCTAAGTCAATATACTCATATATAGATGACCTAGTCATCGCCAATTGTTTGATAGATGCTAGAATTGGTTGTGCATGCTTTGCCACATATTTCATTTGCCATTTTATTGTGTGAGCATGTTGGATGCATATTTTACTCATTCAAGGACATCCACTTGTTGCTTTGATTGATTGGCTTCTTTTTCTTTGGCCAAGTGGATGGACAAGAATGCCTAAGAACCTTCTCTAGCTATCTATGCTTTTCTCGTCTCAAACTCTATTCATGCTACATCACAAAATTTGATCAAGTCAGATTCGAACCACTCTGTGTGAGGAGCACTCGGAGTCCCCGATTCGTCATAGACTTAAACTTCCAAAACTTCTTTGTGATTCTCGGTCTGACCGATTCCTCCATTTCGGTCCTACCGAGATCACTAAGTTGATCTAGGTTTTCAATCTCGGTGCAACCGATTTGAACTTTTCGGTCACACCGAGTTGCTGTAACTGTCAACAGTTATGCATCTCGGTGCCACCGAGTCGTTCCACTCGGTCACACCGACAGTGTCGGGCTATATATACACACGGGCAAAATTTGGAAAACTTTCTCCAAACCTCTTCGCCCGCGCATAGCTCGCTCTGCCTACTAGGTCTCCGGATCGTCGACTTCGTCGCCAGCCGCCTCCTGTCGCTGGTCTCCGCCGCCGTCAACGGATTTCTTCTCCGCCGTTGCCGCCGTAGCGAGTTCATCGCCAAACTAGGGTATGAACTCGATCACAGTGCTATCCTCGTCTGATTCTCAGCACATTGTGTTCATTATGATTCTTGCCACGATTGAAACACTCCTATCCAGTCAAAACAATCCTTAGAATAGATGCGATTTGAAAATTTAGGGTTAGGTTTCCGCCGAAACCATCTCGGACCCACCGAGTTGAAAAACTCGGTCCCACCGATTCGGCTAACGCCATTGCACTAGTAACTCTCGGTCTGACCGAGAATTGCTAATCGGTGTGACCGATTTTAGAACTTTGTGAAACCCTAGCAGTCTCGGTGCCACCGAACTGTGACTCGGTCTGACCGAGTTCACTAGTTTAGGTTCCAAAACTGCTTCGGTATCACCGAGTTTGAAAATCGGTTGATCCGAAATGCTTTCTGTGGAAAACTAAAACTAAGTTTTTGAATCATTCTTTTGCAAAAATCTCTGCATTTTGTGATGCTCATCCACTCTATCTCATCTATAACTATTCACAGGGTCAGCAGTCAGTGTTTGCAGCATGTCAGACCAAAGTGATAGTCAGAACAGGGAAGAAGAGCAGAGTCACATGAGTGAGGGCACTAGTCCCTCAAGTTCTTCAGATGATGGCAGCAGAAGCACTCCTAGCAATTTGCCTAAAGCAGCCACAAGAGCCAGAAGGAAGAGAACCTCAGACTCTAAGGATGAGGACTATGTAGTAGCTGAAGATGAGGCTACTTCCAAGAAAGTAGTGCTAAAAAAGGAGTATGTCTTCGCAAAGAACACAAAGCCTGGACTCAATAGGAAGGTCCCTGCCAAGAGGACACCTATGCTGAAGGTCATAGGATCAACACAAGTACCTGAAAAGCCTGATCCCAAAGAGGCACCTGTAAGAAGAATTACCACTTCCAAACCCAAGAAGGTTCCCACTGGAGAAACCATGAAGTTTACCATTGAGTCAGAAGATGAAGCTACTGGTCAAGATAAGAAAAAGAAGAGAGCCAGAACCACTACTGCCAAGGTTTTTGGCAACCCCTCTATGAGGAGAGACTCTGAAGAAGAGGAAGAAGAGGTTGTTGCACCAGCACCCAAGGCACAAAAGCTGATGGGTGATGCTATAAAGTCAGGGGCTGCAACATCAAAGCCCAAGGAAGCACCCAAAGCTACCCCCAAGCCCAAGAGTGCACCAAAGAGGAATACCAGGAGAAAACCAGCTGCTGAGAAGAACAAGGCCCCAGTGCTTGAAGTTGCTAATGAGGAAGATGATGAAGGACAAGTCCCGAGGAAGCTAAAGCCAAAGATTCCAGACCACAATGATGCTCATCCTGTGGCTGAGAACATGAAGTTAAGAAAGGATGCAGGACTCAGACTATGGAGGTTGTCAGATCCTTATGCTATCGGGAGGAGGACTGCTGTTGACTACAGGTTCCACACTAAGGAACAGCGAGATTTCTATGAGACAGTGCTGTTGGACAAGAAGCCTATAGTGTGTGATATGAGGTGGGTCGACTGGACCTACATGAAGGAGAATGAAGAACACTATCCTTGAGTGCAAGACAGTTTCATTGCTTGTGGAGTTGCAGACTTTGTTGGGCAGAAGCTCACAAAGTGGAATGATGAGCTCATTATGCAATTCTACTCCAAAGCACATTTCTATCCAGATGGCAGGATAGTTTGGATGTCTGAAGGTACAAGGTACCAATCAACCATTGAGGAATGGGCCAATCTGATCAATGCACCCAAGGAGCAGGAAGATGACTTGGATGTCTATGCCAAGAAGAAGATGGATCACAATATCATGGCTCATATGTACAAGGAAATCCCAGATGCTGCAGTTGAGACACATAAGTTTGGGTCAGTTCATTATCTTCTGTCAGGACTCCCAACGATCAACTGGATCCTAAGGAATACTCTATTGCCCAAGTCAGGTGACCACAACATGATCAGAGGCCATGCTATAAACTTGCTACACTTGTTTGATGTGCCACAGAAATTCAAGGTCATGAGCCTCATGTTGAGACTATCAAGAGGACAGCAGCAGACCAAAAGAGAAGTTGTGGATATGCCCCACAGATTCAGGAGCTGATTAATTCAAAGATGGGCACAGGCACATACTTGCTGGACAAGGAACATTTTGCTATCTATCCAGAATTTGAGGACAATCAAGTTGTGATGAATGAGAATGAACCATCATCAGTACAAGCTCAAGAGAAGAAGGAGAAAGCAAAGAAAGAGAAGGCTGCCAAGATGCCAACTCAAGAGGAGGCATCTGAGTACTTTTTGAAGAACAAGCAGGAGCAGCTTGGTTACTTGATAGCATCAACACTGAGGATTGAGAAGGGGTTGGCCACCCTAACTCAAAACCAGGAGAGCCTGGAAAGAATCATGGAACAAAAATTCGATGATCTAGATGTCAAAGTAACTGAGATTCAGTCAGTTGTGGAGCAGCTACAGGATGACATGCAGGAGAGGAAGGGCAAGACAACCACTGATGCATTTGCCAGAGTGCCTAGAGCTCAGAGATCAGCTGCAGTGCCTGTGACAGACACTAGAGCCACTTCATCTGCACCAGCTACAGCTCCTACAGCTCCAGTGCAACCAGCTCCAGCACCAACTCCTCCAGCTCCATCCACATCAACTGAAGCCTTCGTCCAAGGAGCCATCTCTACACCACCACCTGAAGATCAAGCCTGAGAGTCGATCTAGTACTATGCATTTTCTATGAACTTTTTGGTAACTTGTTGCCAAAGGGGGAGAAAAATGTATAGATCATAGGCTTCGAGAGAGAGTGTTGCTTTTTGTTCTCTCTTGCTTTGGTGGTTAAACTTTGTTTGCTTTTGATTGCTTGAGATACTATGCTATTATCTGTGAGACATTGATGATCATGTGTTGGATCATAAGCTACACTTATGCTTGTTAGATGATATTATCTTACCTATCCTTATATGATCATTCACTTTGCTTGGTGATGAGTGCATGTATTCAATCTTTATTATTTTGAGCGCTCCACCAAGATGTATGTGACATGGAAGAGTAACCCATGAGCCTAATTCCTTGTGCATTTGCAGTCCAAAGCAAATCTTAAACTATGCACAAATTTAGGGGGAGCTCTTGCTTATCACATACTTCTCAAAGCGACGATGTTTTTCAATCTTATTATCATTTGTCGAAGCTTTGATCTATATGTTGTCATCAATTACCAAAAAGGGGGAGATTGAAAGTGCAACTATCCCTAGGTGGTTTTGGTAATTCATAACAACATATAGCTCATTGAGCTAATGCTATTCCAAGACAAATATTTCAGGAAAGCTCAATGAATGGCATGGCATGGATGATGAAAGTGGATCCCTCAAAATACTAAGGACAAAGGATTGGCTCAAGCTCAAAAGCTCAAGACTCTTCATTTTACATTTTAGTGATCCAAGATCACATTGAGTCTATAGGAAAAGCCAATACTATCAAGGAGGGATGAGGTGTTGCTTAATGAGCCTCTTGCTTCAAGTGCTTAGTGATATGCTCCAAAAACCCTCAACTACTTTCTCACATCCACATATGACCTAAACCCAAAGTCAAACTCGGCCATACCGATTCTTTCTATCCGGCGCCACCGAGTTCAAATGTCATAGCCACTGCCACAAACCCTAGGTAAATCGGTCTCACCGATAGGGATCTCGGTCTCACCGTGATGGGATTGCAATCTCTCTATTTCCCTTCGTAACATTTCGGTCTAACCGAAGTGAGCGATCGGTCCCACCGAGATTGCAATGTAAACTCCCTGTTTCCCTTTCGTAACATTTCGGTCTCACCGAAATGAGCGAATCGGTCCCACCGAGTTTACCTGACCAACTCTCTGGTTAGCTTATTACCAAAATCGGTCTCACCGAGTTTGTGTAATCGGTCTCACCGAGATTACGTTATGCCCTAACCCTAACCATATCGGTCCTACCGAGTTGCATGTCGGTCCCACCGAAAATCCTAACGGTCACTAGTTTGCTAAATCAGTCCGACCGAGTTTGTTGATTCGGTCCCACCGAGTTTGGTAAATTGTGTGTAACGGTTAGATTTTGTGTGGAGGCTATATATACCCCTCCACCTCCTCTTCATTCGTGGAGAGAGCCATCAGAACAAACCTACACTTCCAACTTACCATTTCTGAGAGAGAACCACCTACTCATGTGTTGAGGCCAAGATATTCCATTCCTACCATATGAATCTTGATCTCTAGCCTTCCCCAAGTTGCTTTCCACTCAAATCTTCTTTCCACCAGATCCAAATCCCATGAGAGAGAGTTGAGTGTTGGGGAGACTATCATTTGAAGCACAAGAGCAAGGAGTTCATCATCAACGCACCATTTGTTACTTCTTGGAGAGTGGTGTCTCCTAGATTGGCTAGGTGTCACTTGGGAGCCTCCGACAAGATTGTGGAGTTGAACCAAGGAGTTTGTAAGGGCAAGGAGATCGCCTACTTCGTGAAGATCTACCGCTAGTGAGGCAAGTCCTTCGTGGGCGACGGCCATGGTGGGATAGACAAGGTTGCTTCTTCGTGGACCCTTCATGGGTAGAGCCCTCCGTGGACTCGCGCAACCGTTACCCTTCGTGGGTTGAAGTCTCCATCAACGTGGATGTACGATAGCACCACCTATCGGAACCACGACAAAAACATCTGTGTCTCCAATTGCGTTTGAATCCTCCAAACCATTCCCTTTACATTCTTGCAAGTTGCATGCTTTAATTTCCGCTGCTCATATACTCTTTGCATGCTTGCTTGAATTGTGTGAAGATTGCTTGACCTGTCCAAAGATAGCTAAAATCTGCCAAAGACTAAAATTGGGAAAAGGTTAAGTTTTTAATTGGTCAAGTAGTCTAATCACCCCCCCCTCTAGACATACTTCAAGGTCCTACAAATACGAAGGAATTCTTCTTCTTCTCCTTTATACAAATCTGACAGTATTCTCGCCAGAGCAGTGGCGGGGTCCGAACCTTTACGACCACAGCGGGTGGCATCGTCTTCCCCGTTGAAGTGCCACATGGGCTTCCCCCATTATTGAAGTGGATGCACCCCCCGCATTATGCATATTGCTATAACCTCGACTATTGTCGGTCCTGATTTGGCCAGTATCTTTATCCTGCTCATCAGGAAGTGGACTTCTCTGGTATCTTTCTCTTGGGGGCTCCGAGGGCGCCAACTTCGGCGTTTCTTCAGTGGAGCGTTATTAAACTCAGGGAGTCCTGTTCGGATTGGATCCGAAAGGGGAACGTCATCAACATAAAACCACTCCGAGGGCCAGTTTTCATATGCCTTCTTGGGAGTACCGGATATGTATCTAGTCTCGACGACGCGCCATATTTCGGCTCCGCCCACTTGCCATATGGATCCCCCTGATTGCGAGGAACGAGGCAGAATAACTTCTTCCATAACTCGAAGTGAGCCTTGCAGCCCAGAAATAGTTCACAAAGGGCAACGTATCCTGCGATGTGCAACACGGAGGCAGGGGTGAAGTTGTGCAACTGGAGGCCATAGAACTCTAGGAGCCCGCGAAGGAATGGGTGGACTGGAAACCCGACGCCTCTTAGCAAATATGGTATGAGGCATACTCGCTCCCCCTGAGATGGGTTAGGAGATCTCTCCGCTTGCTCCCCGCCATTATAGGTGGCTAGTCCGGCTCGGACGGGGACCATGAACGCTGGTGGAAGAAACCCTTGGGTCTGCAACTCTACTAAACGGCTATGGGGAACATAACACTCTTCCCAATCACCTGCTTAGAGCTAAGGGGGCGAGAAGAGGAGCTGCGGCGACTAGCCATGTTGGAATGGTTTTTTCCGGATGCGCTCTGTTGGATGCTTACTCAAGGGAAGAAGGTGAGATTTGAATATGAGGATACCCGTCTCTTCAAATAGACGGTTCGCCTGCAGGGCCGGGGTGGCAAATGAAAAAAATGCTCCGGCTCCTTGTATTCGCTCGACACGTGGAGATGGCCATTATTGAAGCACAGAAGCCGAGGAGTACAACATTGATGGGAAGCCAGACATTGTTCATTACAATAGGTACTTTGAAGTATTCGGAGATGGAACCCGCCTTGCAATGTCGAAGACAATCTGCGCGCTGGACTCATCGTCATTGAAGCCTGGTTCATGGGCTACTGAGGGAGTCCTGGATTAGGGGGTATCCGGACAGCCGGACTGTATACTTTGGTCGGACTGTTGGACCATGAAGATACGAGACTCAAGACTCCGTCCCGTGTCCGGATGAGACTCTCCTTTGCATGGAAGACAAGCTTGGAGATCCGGATGTTAGATCTCCTTCTTTGTAACCGACTCTGTGTAAACCCTATCCCCCTCTGATGTCTATATAAACCAGAGGGTTTAATCCGTAGAGGGACAATCATAATCATCATAGGCTACCTTCTAGGGTTTAGACTGTATGATCTTGTGGTAGATCTACTCTTGTAGTACTCATATCGTCAAGATCAATCAAGCAGGAAGTACGGTTTTACCTCCATCGAGAGGGCCTGAACCTGGGTAAAACATCGTGTCCCTTGCCTCCTGTTACCATTAGCCTTAGATGCACAGATCGGGACCCCCTACCCGAGATCCACCGATTTTGACACCGACAGGGGGCACAGGCCTTGAATGATGAGGCGGGAAACTGGGTTGCCGCTGATTGGAGCAGCGGGTCGGTCTTGATTCCCCGCGCCCCTGATGCCCGGATTGGTTGAGTGGGGCGGCCGAGCCCCAACGCCGCCCTGTTATAAGGAGGGGGAGGGGGATGGCTCCTCCTAATCCCTCATCATCCATATCCTTCCACCTTGGCTCCTTTCTTCCTTGTGCCATGGCGAGAGGGCACACTAGCACTTCGACGGTGGCGTCGAGGGTCTTTGCCGAACAGCGCGTCACTCCTTCCCAAGAGCTCGTGACGGCGGAGCCGTCCACGAGAGGGAGGGGGAGGGGGCGAGGCTGAGGTCGCCGTGGTGCTCGGGAAGGAGGACGACGGGGCAGTGCTCTAGCCTTGCCTCCGCCAGCGGTCCCTCCCCTAATGGAGGGCCACGTCGGGGACCAGCCCCGAAGTTCTTCATCAGGCTGCACCGGCCAGTGTGCCATCGTCTTTGTCTCCCTACTCCATTCACTCGAGAGATGGAGCTCGACCCGTCGCAGACTCTGAGATTGCATATGAGGGGCTGCGGGAATGGCGGCACGCGGGTTGACATCGACTTTCCCGCCCCTCACGTTATGTATCTTCGCCGCGGATGGAAGACCTTTGCTCGTATCCACAGCCTGACGGAGGGGCTCATTCTCTACTTTAAATTAATGGAGAACGGCCTGCTCTCCATCAAGGTCTTT
Source organism: Triticum aestivum (assembly GCF_018294505.1). NCBI lineage: Eukaryota > Viridiplantae > Streptophyta > Magnoliopsida > Poales > Poaceae > Triticum > Triticum aestivum. The sequence continues at coordinate 231,751,962 of NC_057795.1, forward strand.
GGTGACTTCGGAACTCGCCTAAAGTGTTGCGTGGAGAGCTCCTCTGATGACGAGGACTCCTCCTCAAGCGGGAGTGACGAGGAGGATAGCGATAGCAACGATGAGGGCGTCGAGCGGGGGAACGTCGACTCCAACTGACCGCGTCGCGCCTCCCTCGGCCATGCACCCTGCCGGGGGCCTTCCTCGTCAAGCTCTCCATCGACGCGTTCCCCGTCACTCCCTTTTTGCCTTCACCTACCGCACCTAGGAGGAAATGAGCAAGAACGGGGATCATGGGCATCTTATCTCTTTTTAGTTTGTAAGCCTACGGGCCTTGGTTAAATTTAAAACTTGTAATCCCCTTGCTCATGTTTACATTCCGTATGAACCGTACCTGTATGGGGCGTATTAATGAAAAAAGGGTGCTTGTCGGGTTCTTTGTGCATGAGCGACACCCATGCCAAGGAATGAATCCTTGTTATTTTTAAGATAAACATTGTCACCCGTCAACAGGCCTTGCCGTCCCCTTACTTTATTCGACCATACTCACGCTCTTGGCGGAGGCAGGGGCAAAGTAGGGTTAGGCGCTTCGTTTGATTCCTTGTCACCGCGACTACAACCAAGTTCCGGCCCAGGGATTGGGTACATGAAAAGGGGAGCACGGTGGCCTAGGAATAAAACGAGGTTTCATATGTCCCAATTCCATACGGAAATGCACAACAGGGGATAAAGGACTTATCTGAATCTGCACCCCCCGGCAACCTTGGCTTGTCGTGGTTCGACCCTTGTGTCTATAGCCCCCGGCAGCCTTGGCTAGCCGGGATCGGAGCGTCGGCTTGTTCTCTTTGTTCCAAATAGCTCCGCAGAAATGTCCATGTACCCTGCGAACCAAAGAGGACCGAAAGGAACAGAGAGACGCACACTCGACCTCTATGCTAGGGGTTAGTCGCTGCTAAGCACTATCAACCTTAACCGAGGGAGAGACTCAACCTAGCATGCATGCTATAACTTAGTGCGCCAGCGCTTCATTTATTTATGCTCAGGGTCTACGCCTGGCTTTGTACAGAGGGTTACATGCCTCACCGGCAAGGCTTGTACAAAAGGTGGTCTGCCGGGGGGCCCGGCAACCGCGCCTTATGGGTAAAACTTGCCAAGATGTTCGATGTTCCAGGAGTTGCTCACTGAAATGGCATCTTCGGTCTCCAGGCAGACTGCGCCAGGCCTGGTGACTCGTATTACTCGATAAGGGCCTTCACACTTTGGTGTAAACTTGTTGGAATTCTTGGCCGATTGAACACGCCGAAGAACAAGGTCGCCTTCCTCAAAGCTTCGGGCATGAACCTTACGACTATGGTAGCGGCGCAAGGCTTGCTGGTAGCGCGCTGCTCTCACAGCCGCCCGAAGACAATTTTCCTTGAGGAGTGTTGCATCATCTTTCCACAATCGCTCTTGCTCAAGATCGTCATAAGCGAGCACTCGAGGTGACCCATATGTGAGTTCCGTGGGGAGAACTGCCTCTGCCCCGTATACCAGGGAAAGGGTGTCTGGTCGGTGGCTCGATTTGGCATCGTTCTGATCGACCAAAGAACCGCTGACAACTCATCAATCCATCGCCTTCCGCTCTTGTGTAGCCTGTCAAAAGTCTTTGTCCTCAGGCCTTGCAGTACTTCAGCATTTGCCCTCTCCGCCTGGCCGTTGCTCTGTGGGTGCGCCACGGAAGCGAAACAGACCTTGCTGCTGAGGTCTTGGGTGTATTGCATGAAGATGCGGCTTGTGAACTGCGTGCCGTTGTCGGTGATGACTCTGTTTGGCACACCAAAACGACACACTAGCCCCTTGAAGAATTTGACGGCTGACTGCGTTGTCACCTTCCTCACTGCTTCCACCTCTGGCCACTTTTTGAACTTGTCAATTGCAACATACAAGTACTCAAAGCCCCCGACAGTGCGGGGGAAAGGGCCCAGTATGTCGAGCCCCCAGACCGAAAATGGCCAAGAGAGAGGGATTGTATGAAGGGCTTGAGCTGGCTGATGAAGCTTCTTTGAATGGAACTGACATGCTTCACACTTAGTTGCTAGTGCCGTTGCATCCTGTAGGGCAGTGGGCCAGAAGAAACCTTGCCGGAAGGCCTTGTCGGTAATGGCCCTCGACCCTATGTGGGAGCCACATATGCCTCCATGTATCTCTGCCAACAGCTCCAGTCCTTCCTCCCGGGGAATGCACTTCAATTTCACACCGTTTGGTCTTTTTCTGTATAGAACGTTGTCAACGAACTGATACATGGTAGACCGACGGGCTACTTTCTCTGTTTCTTCCTGCTCCTCAGGAAGCTCCCCTGTTTGGAGGAATCGAACGGTATGTTGTGCCCATGCCGGAGCCTGGGGCTCGATGGCAAGGACTAAAGGCATTTCTTCTGCCATGGGAGCGGATGTCTCTATGGCCAGGGTTTGACGCCCTATCGGAGTCGGTTGCCCCATGGCAGGCTTAGTGTCCACGGCAACATCTTTGCCAGCGGCTCCGGGGAGCTCGGTGGGAAAGTACTTGCCGGGGTCTGATTTCCTCCGCTTGTTCTGCTCTATCGATGCTTCAACGGATGATTGAGTTAAACGAAGCACAAAATTACATGGTTCCATAGGTAGTTTGAAGGCAACGCGCTTGGACAGGTAGTCGACGATGTCTTTCTCCACTCGGGGAACATGCTCCACCTGTATACTGTCAAAACGCTCCTCCAGCTTCCTCACCTCATCTACGTAGGCTTCCATCAACGGGATTTGATAATCCTTGTTGACTTGCCTGACGACAAGCTGTGACTCACCCCTGACGATGAGCTTCTTGATCCCGAGGTCTGCCGCGATCCTGAGACTGGCAAGCAACCCCTCGTATTCAGCAGTTTTGTTCATCGACATCTCCCTGGAAAAGTGCATCTGGATTACATACTTGAGGTGCTCTCCGGTGGGTGCGACGAGTAGCACACCAGCACCGGCACCTTGCAGCAAGAAAGCCCCGTCAAAGTACGTAATCCAGTTGTGACTTGTTTCCTTGCCAAGAAGAGTGGTCTCCTGGATCTCTTCGTGAGGCGTCGAGATCCTCTCTGCAATGAATTCTGCCAAGACTCTGCTCTGGATCGTCGAAGTACTTTCAAACTTCAAACCAAAGCTCGACAGCTCCAAGGCCCATTCCACAATCCTCCTGGTTGTGTCTGGGTTGTGCAGTATCCGTTGCAACGGGAGGCGGGTGACGATGGTGATCTCGTGTGCTTGGAAGTAATGAGGCAGCTTCCTCCAGGCCATAAGGAGGTCGAATAGCAATTTCTGCACACCGGAGTACCTTGACCTAGCCCCCTGCAAGAGGGAGCTGACAAAGTAAACCGGGTGTTGCATCATCTTCTTCTTCTGCACCACTTCATCTGGTTGCGCGGGCCTTCTCCCACCAGCGTCAGGCCCTATCGGGGGCCTCGCCTTGCCGGTACCAGGCCTTGCCAGGGGAGCTCTGGCTCACCATCCGCCAGTCCTGCCATTGCCACTGCCCATTCGTCAACCTCCCTCTGCGCCACTAGCATGGCGCTGACCACTTGATTTGTTTCTGCTAGATACAGTAACAACGACTCTTGTAGTTTAGGCACAACCAGTATCGGCGTGGAGGATAGGTATTTCCTCAAATCTTGCAATGCTGCTTCGGCCTCTGGGGTCCATTCCATTGGGCCTGCCTTTTTCAAGATTTTGAAAAAGGGAAGGGCACGCTCAGCAGACTTGGAGATGAATCTGCTCATGGCGGCAATGCAGCCAGTGAGCCAACGCACATCCTTGATCCGCCTAGGCACCTCAATCTGCTCAATGGCCTTGATCTTTTCTGGATTCGCTTCGATCCCATGTTGTGACACAAAGAACCCGAGAAGTTTGTCAGACGGAACACCGAAGACACACTTCTCAGGGTTCAACTTGAGGTTGATCTTGCGCAAATTTGCAAACGTCTCTTCCAAATCTTGTACAAGTGTTTCCTTGTCCTTGGTTTTGACCACTATGTCATCCATATAAGCTTCCATATTTCTGTGTAGCTGGGGCTCAAAACCAATTTCGACAACTCTTGCAAACATTGAGCCAGCACTCGTCAACCCGAAAGGCCTCTGTAAAAAACAATATGTACCACACGGGGTGATGAATGTTGTCTTCTCTTCATCTTCTCTCGTCATGAAAATCTGGTGGTATCTTGAGTAGGCGTTAAGGAATGATGACAGGTCACACCCGGCCGTGGAGTCAACAATCTGGTCAATGCGCGGCAACGGGAAAGGGTCTTTTGGACAGGCCTTATTGATATCTATGTAATCAATACACAGCCTCCACTTCCCATTTGCCTTGCGCGCCACCACCGGATTGGCCAACCACGTTGGATGGAGTACTCCCCTCACCAAGCCTGCCGCTTCCAGCTTCCTGATTTCTTCTGTGATGAACTCCTGCCTTTCCAAAGCTTGCTTCCTGACCTTCTGCTTGACGGGTCGCGCATGAGGATAGACAGCACGATGGTGCTCAATCACCTCCCTGGGAACGCCAGGGATGTTGGATGCTTGCCATGAAAACACATCGACATTCACCCGCGGGAAAGTGACGAGCGCGCCTTCCTATTTGCTATCGAGGGTGGAGCTTATGGTGAAAGCCCCTCCCGTGCCATCCTCCTTGATGGACACCTTCTTGGTCTCTGGTGGTGCAGCTCTGGATTTCTTGCTCTTGCCGGTGGAACTCTCTGGCACATCCTCGACTGGAGCACAGCACTCTGAAGAGGTGCGCTTGCTGGAGTGGGTGTGAGAGGTCTTGTCGGTCTCCTTCCCTCCAGGGACTTCAGCAGCAGGAGCAAGTGCCTTGGTGGCAGTCGCCGCAACATTTTCCCGGTAGAGTTGGTCAGCGCAGATCAGTGCATCCTTCTTGTCAGAGGGGATGGTGATGATGGTCATCAGCCCAGGCATCTTCAGTGTGTTATAGGCGTAGTGTGACGCCGCCATGAACTTGGCTAGTGTCGGGCGGCCGAGGATCCCGTTGTAGGGAAAGGGGATCTCGGCTACATCGAAGACAATCCTCTCCGTCCTGTAGTTCAACTCGCCTCCAAACGTCACGGGCACCGTGACTTTACCCTTCGGCTGACTCCTTCCCGGGTTGACCCCTTGAAACGTGCCCGTCTCTTCGAGGTCTCCATCAGGAATCTGTGGCCTTTTGATCACAACAGGCGAGATCAAGTTCAGACCGGCCCCGCCGTCAACTAGCATCTTCGTCACCTTGAGATTCCGTATCGTTGGTGTAACCAACAATGGCAGACACTCGGACGCAGTTGTACGGTCAGGGTGGTCCTCGTTGTCAAAAATGATGGGTGTGCTGGACCACTTCAGTGGCTTCTGAGCGTCTGATGGCTCCGCTGCTGTGATCTCACGCGCCCAATGATTGAGCTGGCGGTGAGAGGCGTGCAGTGAGGCACCACCATCGTCGCACATGGCCTCCATAGCTTTCTGAAACTCGTGGTCATCGGACTCGTCGTCCTCATCATGATCATCGTCTTCCTGCTTCTTGTCGTGGCCCCGGGCGGGCATCTCTTGCTGATTATCCTTGTCGCGGTGGCCTCCTTAGCCGCCATGCTTCTTGCCGGATCCTTCGGCACCGTCCTGACCCTTCTCCTTGTCCCGCCTCTCATACTCAGCTTTTTGCTTCTCAGCAAGCATCTCAACTTGTCGGCAGTTCTGGAGGTCGGGGCCCTTGGTGCGGTGGATCTTGTAGTACTGCTTGTCAGAGCTTCCTGGCTTGTCGGCAGCCGCCAAGGCCCGGCAAGTGGCGCACCCAGCAATTTCCTTGTCAGGGGCGCTTGCCTTGGCCTTGATACGTCTCTGTCGTATCTACTTTTCAAAACAATTTTGCCCTTGTTTTGGACTCTAACTTGCATGATTTGAATGGAACTAACCTAGAATGACACTGTTTTCAGCAGAACTGCCATGGTTTATTTTTGTGTAGAAATAGAAGTTATCGGAATGACCTGAAAATCCATGGAGCAACTTTTCAGAATAAATAAAAAATACTGGCAAAAGAATCAGCGTCAGGGGGGCCACACCCTGTCCACGAGGGCGGGGGGCGCGCCCCCTCCCCTACGGCGCGCCCCCTGCCTCGTGGGCCCCTCAGACGTCAACTGACCTCAACTCCAACTCCATATATTTGCTTTCACGAAGAAAAAAATCAGAGAGAAAGTTTCATTGCGTTTTACGATACGGAGACGCCGCCAATCCCTAATCTCTCTCGGGAGGACTGATTTGGAGTCCGTTCGGGGCTCCGGAGAGGGGGATTCGTCGCCATCGTCATCATCAACCATCATCCATCACCAATTTCATGATGCTCACCGCCGTGCGTGAGTAATTCCATCGTAGGCTTGCTAGACGGTGATGGGTTGGATGAGATTTACATTGTAATCAAGTTAGTTTTGTTAGGGTTTGATCCCTAGTATCCACTATGTTCTGAGATTGATGTTGCTATGACTTTTCTATGCTTAATGTTTGTCACTAGGGCCCGAGTGCCATGATTTCAGATCTGAACCTATTATGTTTTCATTAATATATGTGTGTTCTTGATCCTATCATGCAAGTATATACTCACCTGTTATGTGTTATGATCCGACAACCCCTAAGTGACAATAATCGGGATACTTCTTGATGATGATCGTAGTTTGAGGAGCTCATGTATTCACTAAGTGTTAATGCTTTGGTTCGGTACTCTATTAAAAGGAGGCCTTAATATCACTTAGTTTCCATTAGGACCCTGCTGCCACGGGAGGGTAGGACAAAAGATGTCATGCAAGTTCTTTTCCATAAGCACGTATGACTATATTCGAAATACATGCCTACATTACATTGATGAACTGGAGCTAGTTCTGTGTCACCCTATGTATAACTATTACAGGAGGAATCGCATTTGACATAATTATCCATCACTGATCCAATGCCTACGAGCTTTTCACATATTGTGCTTTGCTTATTTACTTTACTGTTGTTACTGTTACAACTACTACAAAACTGCTACTGTTACTTTTGCCACTGTTACCGTTACTTCCATACTACTTTGCTACTAAATACTTTGCTATAGATACTAAGTTATCCAGGTGTGGTTGAATTTACAACTCAACTGCTAATACTTGAGAATATTCTTTGGCTCCCCTTGTGTTGAATCAATAAATTTGGGTTGAATACTCTACCCTCAAAAACTGTTGCGATCCCCTATACTTGTGGGTTATCAAGACTATTTTCTGGCGCCGTTGCCGGGGAGCATAGCTCTATTCTTTGAGTCACTTGGGATTTATATCTGCTGATCACTATGAGGAACTTGAAAGACAAAAGAACTAAGATTTTTCCCTCAACTACGAGGGGAGGTAAGGAACTGCCATCTAGCTCTGCACTAGATTCTCCTTCTGTTATGAGTAAACTTGTGACACCTAAACCTGCTACTGCTATTAATTCTGATATGTCGCATGTTCTTGATGATGCCACTTCTACTATGCATGATACTTATGATGAAACTACTTCTATGCTTGATACTACTGTGCCATTAGGTGAATTTCTTGATGAACAACTTTCTAGGGTTAGAGAGAATAAAATTATTGAAAATGAAATTATTGAAGATAGTGATGATGAAGGTTCTCCCCCTAAATATGAATTGTCTGTTGTTCCAGAGGGTTATGTTATGGATGAAGAAACTACTAGAGATATTCTTGCTTGCAATGATAGATCTGATCTTAAGAAGTTATTAGCTAAACTAAAGCAGAAATCTCTGAATGCTAGAATGAAATATGACCTTGCTTTTGCTACTTCACCTATCTTTGTTACTGATAAGGATTATGAATTCTCTGTCGATCCTGAGATAATTACTTTGGTTGAATCTGATCCTTTTTATGACTATGAATCTGAAACTGTTGTGGCACATCTTACTAAATTAAATGATATGGGCACCCTGTTCACTAATGATGAGAAATCTCGCTACTATTATATCCTTAAGATATTTCCATTCTCATTAAAGGGTGATGCTAAAACTTGGTTTAATTCTCTGGATGCTGGTTGTGTGCGTAGTCCCCAGGATATGATTTATTACTTCTCTGCTAAATATTTCCCTGCTCATAAGAAGCAAGCTGCTTTGAGGGAAATATATAATTTTGTGCAAATTGAAGACGAGAGTCTCCCACAAGCTTGGGGGAGGCTTCTCCGATTACTTAATGCTTTGCCTAATCATCCTCTTAAGAAAAATGAAATACTTGATATCTTTTATAATGGACTAACATATGCTTCCAAGGACCACTTGGATAGTTGTGCTGGTTGTGTTTTCAGGGAAAGAACTGTCAATCAAGCTGAATTGCTATTGAATAATATGTTGACTAATGAAAATAATTGGACACTCCCTGAGCCACTTCATGAGCCAATTCCTAAACCAACTCCGAAGAAAAGGGGTGTTCTATTTCTCAGTCCTGAAGATATGCAAGAGGCAAAGAAATCTATGAAAGAAAAAGGTATTAAAGCTGAAGATGTTAAGAATTTACCTCCTGTTGAAGAAATACATGGTCTTAATATACCACCTATTGAAGAAACACATGGTCTTGATAAACCGACACAGGTAGTAAAGGTAAATTCTCTCTATAGATATGATAAAGTTGAAATCCCGTCTACTAAGTTTCCTAGCCAATGTTTGGATGAACTTGATGACTTTATGGCTAGACAAGAAAATTTCCATGCTTACGTTGAATTAAAAAGTAATTCTTACATGATTGGACGCTTGAGTGATTATATGGCTAGAGTTAAAGGTGAACTTAAACTCATTAGTAAATATGCTTCTATGGTTACTGAGGGAGTCCTGGACTAGGGGGTGTCTGGATGGCTGAGCTATCATCTTTGGCCGGACTCCTAGACTATGAAGATACAAGATTGAAGACTCCGTCCCATGTCCGAATGGGACTTTCCTTGGTGTGGAAGGCAAGCTTGGCGATACGGATATGTAGATCTCCTACCATTGTAACCGACTCTGTGTAACCCTAGCCCTCTCCGATGTCTATATAAACCGGAGGGTTTTAGTCCGTAGGACGAACAGCAATCATAACATAGGCTAGCTTCTAGGGTTTAGCCTCTCTGATCTCGTGGTAGATCTACTCTTGTACTACCCATATCATCAATATCAATCAAGCAGGAGTAGGGTTTTACCTCCACCGAGAGGGCCCGAACCTGGGTAAAAAACATCGTGTCCCTTGTCTCCTGTTACCACCGCCTAGACGCAGAGTCCGGGACCCCCTACCCGAGATCCGCCGGTTTTGACACCGACATTGGTGCTTTCATTGAGAGTTCCTCTATGCAGTCGCCATCAGGAAGGATGCCTCGTCCCGTCTTTAAAGACGGCACCGTTGCTAAAGGAGCTTTGGCCATCGGCCAAACGATCCGGCTAGGCGGTTTTCTTATGACCGCCTGTTCGGCCGCCGCGCCGATGATGACTTCTCGGGTCATCAAAAGCGATCTTCACGTCAACACGGAACTCACCGAGCAGCTAGATCCGATGGAGCTCTCCTCCTTAAACGAGCTCTTGGATCGCATCGCTGCCCTGGGAGTCGCTACAAACTAAGATTAGATTGGGCCTAAAACCGATCTGAGAGAGATCAACTCTCCCCAGGCTACCCATCATGTTGCTATGGTGGAGGAACAACACGGTGACTCTTCTTCTATATTAAGGACTAGCTATGTCCAGATTACCGACCCCTCCATGCCGGATTCCCGCGGAGGGACGGACGTCGATCAAGTCCTGAACCTAAAGTCAGGCAACGGGCTGGATTCATTGGACAGTATCCAAAAACCCAAGCTTCCAAGTTCGGAAACTTTTCGGCCTTTGAGTCTTAGATTGGCCGGGGTTCCAAATTTAATTCCACCCGCCCACCCAAACATAAGCGATCTATCCCGAATCCGGCAAGAGCCTGCTGAAACAGTACACCATTACTGGGCCAGATTCCTCCTGGTTATGGACAGGATAAAGGACTGCCGCGAGGAAGACGCAAACTCATTTTTATGCAATAACTGCACAGACAAGGGAATCCTAAACGCCATAAGTCGTCGCGAAATTACACGCTTTGCCGACTTGGCATCCATAGTACGAAAGTACTGTGCGATGGAGAGCGCCTGGAAAACCGAAACCAAATTTTGGGATAATCCGGCTTCGAATACAACCCTAGTCCGAAATAAAAGGGTGCATCATCGTCAGGCACCTGGGTTAAATACCAAAAAGCAAAAACCCCATAAAGGGCATGGAACTGTACTGGAGGGATGGCTCAGTGGACCCTGCAAAATTCATAGTACAGACGGCGCCACTCCAACTCATAGCCTTCGAGCATGTTGGATACTACGGCAGGTGGCCAAAAGTGGCAAAGAGCTTCTAGCTCCAGAGAACCAGCCCGGCAATACCAGTATGGTATTAACAGTCTTCGAGACTTTCGCATCAAATAATATGCGGAAATGAACACTCCGCAGCCTTGCCGAAGTCTACCAAGTAGCAACAATAAATCCATGGAGTGACACGGCTATTACCTTCAATGCCAGTGACGAACCTAAATTCCGAACAGCCCGAGCACCAGCCGCATTGGTCCTCAGCCCAATAGTGGACGGCTTTCGCCTTACTAAGGTACTCATGGATGACGGCAGCGGATTAAACCTCATTTACGAGGAAACCCTTCAAAAAATGGAAATAGACTGGAGCCGCATTGAGCGAAGCAGCATAGCCTTTAGAGGAATAATCCCTAGCCGGGAAGCATGCTGCACAGGAAAAATCACACTGGATGTGGTGTTCGGTTCGCCGGACAATTATAGGTCCGAGGAGGTCACGTTCCAAGTGGCCCCGTTCAGCAGCAGATATCACGCTTTATTAGGATGAGAGGCATTCACAATTTTTCAAGCTATACCCCATTACGGGTACATGAAGCTAAAAATGCCCAGGCCCAACGGAATCATCACTCTTGCCAGTGATCCGGACATAGCACTCCACGCCGAAAATAAGACAGCTGCACTAGCCCTCGAGGCACTATCCGAAGCCCTAGCGGCCGAGGAACTCACTGCGCTGCGCTCCACGGTGAACAGGGACGATGTGATACTCGATAAGAGATCCAAGTCCACCTCTTTTAAACTAGTGGACGAAATAGTCAAATTCCAAGTCCATCCAACGGACCCTACAAAGACGACCTCCATTGGGGCACAGTTAAACCCTGATGTTGACGCCGCACTACGAGAATTCCTACGCGAAAATTGGGACATCTTTGCCTGGCACCCCTTAGACATGCCAGGAATCCCACGCCGGCTGGCCGAGCACAGCCTAAATATCCTAAAAGGATTCAAGCCAGTCAAACAGGCTCTTCGGCGTTTTTCCGAACCCAAGAGACAGGCAATGGGAGAGGAGCTAGCCAAACTTTTGGAAGCCGGATTCATCAGAGATATAAAACATCCGGACTAGCTAGCAAACCTGGTGATGGTACCAAAGAAGGATAAATCCTGGCGCCTATGTGTCGACTTCAAGGACCTTAACAAGGCTTGCCCAAAGGACCCATTCCCCCTCCCCCGCATCGATCAAATCATCAACGCTACCGCAGGACACAATTCATTGTGCTTCCTCGACGCATACTCCGGCTACCACCAAATCAAGATGGCGGAGCCAGACCAAGCCATAACGGCATTCATCACTCCATACGGACCATTCTGCTTCAACACAATGCCCTTCGGGCTCAAAAACGCTGGTGCAACATATCAGCGCATGATTCAGACATGTCTGGCAAACCAGATCGGCAAAACAGTGGAGGCATACATAGATGATGTGGTCGTCAAATCCAAGCATATCGAAACTCTAGTAGACGACTTGAGGCTCACATTCGACAATCTCCGAACATACGACATTAAGCTCAACCCGGAAAAATGCGTTTTCGGTGTACCAGCCGGAAAGCTCTTGGGCTTCATTGTATCCGGTAGAGGAACTGAAGCAAACCCAGCCAAGATCTGAGCTCTGTCACAATTGGATATCCCAAAAGACCTCAAGCAAATACAAAAATTGACTGGATGCGTGGCGGCTCTAAGCCGCTTTATCTCCCGATTAGGAGAAAAGGCATTACCCCTTTATCGCCTCCTCCGGCGCACCGAACACTTCGAGTGGACGGATGCCGCCACGGCCGGACTCGAAGAAATCAAAGCCATATTTGCAACAAATCCGGTCCAGGCCGTGCCCAACTTGGGCGAACCAATGTTATTATATATCGCGGCAACACATCAAGTTGTAAGTGCGGTGCTCGTCGTCGAACGAGAAACAGACGGACACAAGTTCCCTCTTCAAAAACCAGTTTACTACGTGTCCACTGTCCTAACTCCATGCAAGTCCCGGTATCCACATTATCAAAAGATAGCGTACACGGTGTTCATGGCATCCCGGAAGCTGCGACACTACTTCCAAGAGTGTTCGATAACAGTAGCCTCTGAAGTACCTCTTAATGACATTATAAACAACTGCGATGCAACGGGCCGGATTGCCAAATGGGCCATCGAGCTCCTCCCATTCGACATAACCTATAAACCACGGCGAGCTATCAAGTCGCAAGTTTTGGCTGACTTCGTCGCCGAATGGACTGAAGCCGAACTCCCTAAAGAGCACGGCGGATACTCCAATTAGATTATGCACTTCGACGGCTCCAAAATGTTGGCTGGCCTGGGGGCTGGCGTCGTCCTGACGTCCCCAACCGGAGACACAGTCCAATACGTACTCCAGATAATGTACACGGACTCCAACAACGCAGCCGAATACGAGGCCCTTCTACATGGCCTCCGGATGGCGGTCTCCATGGGCATTAAACGCCTAGAGGTGCGCGGGGATTCAAACCTCGCGATATCCCAAATAAATGGAGACTTCGACGCCAAGGATTCGAAAATGGCAGCTTACCGTAACGTCGTCCTGAAAATGTCAGCTCGGTTTGAAGGGCTCGAATTTCACCATATAGCCCGGGATAATAATCAAGCGGTGGACGTATTAGCATGCATCGGCGCAAAGCGCGATGTCGTCCCTCCCAACATCTTCCTGGAACGGCTTTTCAAGCCATCCGTACTATGGGAAGGGGAGTCCGGAAATAACAATCCGGACCCTACCGCACCGCCCGACACCGAACATTCTGACACAATCGGTGGTTCTGCCAATAAAATAACACCTTCAGCCCACGCAATAATGGCAGTCATAACCCCGTGGACCGAGCCATTCCTAGCCTACTTAACTAGGCAGGAACTTCCCGAGGACCAAAACGAGGCCCGCTGCATAGTACGGCGATCTAAAGCCTATAAGGTCCATGAGGGAGAGCTTTATAAGAAAAGCACAACCGGAGTCCTTCAAAGGTATATCACCGAAGAGGAAGGGCGAAATCTTCTGGATGAAATTCACGCCGGACTCGGTGGGCACCACGCCGCAGCCCGGGCCCTTGTAGGCAAGGCCTTCCGTACAGGATTTTATTGGCCGACGGCCCGGGCAGATGCTCAGGACTTAGTCCAACGATGCGTCGGTTGCCAGCTATTTGCTAATCAAAGCCACATGCCACCCACCGCCCTCAAAACTATACCCATCACCTGGCCGTTCGCGGTCTGGGGGCTTGACATGGTTTGACCCTTAAAGGAGGTACCCACAAGCAAAAATATCTATTGGTCATGGTGGATAAATTCACCAAATGGATAGAAGCCAAACCAGTTAAGATGGCCGAATCTGGACCCGTGATAGACTTCATATCAGGGGTAGTACACCGTTACGGCGTCCCCCATAGCCTCATCACTGATAATGTATCAGGACCCCGACTCAATGCCACATCGATCTAGCATGTAACACCTCATGTCACTTTGCGGCCTCACGCATGGTATTCCCACGGGTGTCGCCTTACCTTTGCCCGGGACCGTTTGCGCCTTTTGGCACACGTATATGACAGTGTCGCTAGCATCCATATGATAAGGAGCCCGGGCTGACATGGCTAGTCGTAAACCCAAAGCGGCACAGACTTACAGGGACAGGCATCCATGACCCAGCATCGAACGTGTCGGTCATCAGCGAGTGAATCCAGGCTGTAGCACTGGGCTAGCAGGACTCCGGTGAACAGGGCTGTAGCGGGCTAACAGGACTCCGGTATTCACCGCGTGACATTTCCCCGAAGGGACAGACACAGGAACGAAGAAGGACACATGCCGGCCAGCCTAAGTGTTCCGGAGCAGTAGCAAGCTACCATGGCTCGGTGGAAACACTAGGAGACATTTCCCCGTAAGAGAGGCTACTAAAGATAAACAACTAGATGGTCAGATCCCACACATACCAAGAATTTCAATAACATACACACAATATGCTCGATATGTGCAAATACAACATGGCATCACAACATGACTCTATGACTCAAGTAATCTATTCAATAGGCTCCGAGGAGTGAGATATTACAAACATGGGTCTCATGACCCAACACTCAGAGCATACAAGTCAAAGCACAAGCGGAAGCTATCATGTCTGAGTACAGACAACTAAAAATGAAAAAGGCTGAGAAGCCTGACTATCTACCAGATCCTGCCGAGGGCACAAGATCGTAGCTGAGGTATCAAGCTAAACGTCGAAGTCCAAGCGGAACTACTAGTGAGACTGAAGTCTCTCTGCAAAAACATAAAATAGGCAAACGTGAGTACAAATGTACCCAGCAAGACTTACATCAGATCTATCTACACATGCATCATTATCAACAAAGGGGATGGTGGAGTTGACTGCAGCAAGCCAGCTTTGACTCGGTGGCTATCCTGAACTACGACTGCAAGTAACTCTTTTGAGGTGGCGCACACAAGTCCACATATTCACCATATCAATACACCACTATGGATCCGCTCCCGTCTCCCTACGAGAACGCCATCCATAGCACTCATGCTTATCTTGCGTATTTTAGGGTATCCACTTTCACTTGTCTATGAACTGATATAAGCAACCCAGAAGTCCTTTTCCGCGGACACGGCTATTCGAATAGATGATGTTAACCCTGCAGGGGTGTACTTCTTCACACACGCTCTCACCACTTACCGCCGTTTACACGACATGTACTCGGCAACCTTCAAGCGGAATCCCAACGTGGGTGTCAGCCACGGCCTACCTAAACACTCGAGTCTCTAGTCCAGGTTTATCGCCTATTCGGGTTCCATCCATGAGGAGATCCGGCCGGAGTTTCGCTCACAGCCCCAAACGATGTGTACAGGGTTCCGTGACACCAAACGGGCGCCCGGTTTACCCGGCCACGTGCCTACCGCATCACAGCCCACCCCTACGGTCAGCGCTGCGCACGGCCTCCAGCATACTACAAACACCAGAAACTACTTGCAACTCCTGGACAGAGGACAAGGGTGATTAAGAAGCCGAGAGGGTCCATTGGTTTCGGGCCCAATGCGTGGTAGTAGCTGAATCATGGATCACAAACACAGAACTCAGTTCCTGAGGACGGCTGCAATGAGACAACCCACCATATACTCCTACATGGCCTCTCACCGCTACCTTTACCAAATCGTGTTCACACACTTAGCTCACACACAGTAGGACATGTTCACACACCTCTGATTCATCCCCGATGAATCAGACCCGACTCAACTCTAAGCAGTAGCAGGCATGACAAACAAGCATGAATGAGTAGGCACAACAGGGCTCAAACAACTCCTACTCATGCTAGTGGGTTTCATCTATTTACTGTGGCAATGACAGGTCATGCAAAGGATAAAGGGGTTCAGCTACCACAGCAGGTAACAGATGAATCGGTGTTGTCCTAATGCAGTAAAAGAGAGCAGGAGCGAGAGAGTAGGATTGTATCGGAATGAACAAGGGGGTTTTGCTTGCCTGGCACTTCTGAGGATAACATTGAGTCTTCATCAGTGTCAACGATCACATCATCGGTATCACGTCTATCGAGAGGGGACAAATACCGGCAACACAGAAGGGAACACAATCAATGCAATGCACAATATGATGCATGATCATGACATGGCAAAATGAATGTGTTTTGGGCTAATGCAACTAAAACCAGATTAAATGAAGTTGGTTTGAATCCAAGATTCAAATTCAAACTCCATATGTGATTATTCAAATGCCATGTAATTGATTTGTGCTAAACAGCAGCTATAAGTTGTTCTAACATGCATGAAAATGGTACAGATGGATTCCTTGAATTTTTCTGATAATTTTTCATATATAAATTATTTAATTTGGAGTTACGGTTAATTTTCTATGAATTTTATAAGTTTATATTCATTTTCTGGAATTTTAGAATTAAATTAAATCCAGAAAACATTACTGCGTCAGCATGACGTTGGCATGACGTCAACAAGTCAACAGGGGCCGGCTCAGGTCAAACCTGACGTGTGGGGTCCACACGTCAGTGACACAGGGGCTAATCCCGCGTTGACTCGGGCTTTGACCCGCTACGGGGCCCGCTGTCAGTGTCACAGGGTTAGTTAGCAGGGTCATTAGCCCCTAACGACGATGCCACGTCAGCACGCCGGAGACCAGCCGATGGCGACCACAGAACACGGCGGGGCACGCCGGACTTGCGCTAGAGGCGTCAGTTTGGCGCGCTGAGGGCACCAGGGGATGGCCCTTGCTCCCGCGCATCCAGAGGACCGAGTGGGAGGTCGTGGGGTCGTCGGAACTCATGCCGGCGACGAGCTTTGGCGGCGATGGTGTTCGGTGGTGCTCGGGCGCGTCGCTACGGTGCATCAGTGAGCAAATGGAGAGGCTGGGCAGCACCTGCTAGACATGGGGAGCACTAAGAGCAGCTCAGTGAGGCCAGGGGAGCACGGAGGCTATGCGTGCAGCAGCAATGGCGGACGGTGGCTTCGGTGCTCGTGGGGAACGGCGCTACGGCACGGAGGGGAGCATGCTGAGTTAGGGGAGAGGGTCAGTGACTCACGGCGATGACGAGGGGACGCTCGGCGAGGTCGGGGACGGTCCGGAGCCGGCGAATTTGACGAAGATGGCCGGCGGTCCCGAGGTTGAAGAAGGCATCGAGGGCGGTGTTGTGGCACGTCCGGGGCCTCGTGGCTCGTTGAGGAGGTAGAGGGAGGACCGACGGAGCTTCCTGGGGCGTCGGTGAGCCGTGGGGTGGCCGGTAGCCACGGTGGCTCTCGTCGGTGGCGGCGGCTCCGTTCGGTCGCGGGAGGGGAAACAGAGGAGCGAGGGGGAGGGAGGTCCAGAGAGCGAGGGAGAAGTGAGAGGGGGTCAGGGCTGCGTGGCGTCGCGGGAGGGACCAGGGAAGGAGGAGGCAGCCAGGCAGGGAGGAGGTGGCCTCCTCGGCCGCGCGCGTGCGAGCACGCAGCTGCTCCCACTGGCAAGAGGAAGACGACAGGGGGGGGAGTAGCGGTGGCGGGCTGGGCCGGTTCTGGTGGGCTGCACGGGTGAGGCCAGGTAAGTCCTTCTCTCTCTCTCTCTTATTTTTTTCTGTTTTCTTTTATTTAATTCTTTGCCACTGTTTTGAATTAAAAAATAACAATTCAAACAATGCCAAAGCTCCTCTGAATATTTTATATTGCTAGATGGACTTTTCCAAAAGCTTATAAAATATTTCAGGGGTATTTGAAATTATATTCTAATTATATGAATATAATTCAAATTCAAATAGCTAATGAATTAAATTCAAAGTCACAAAAATAAATCCTCCTAAAATGTTCAATATTTTGGGTTGGGACCAGAACCCTAGCCAAAAATTATCAAACATTTGAAAAGGCATTTTTGGAGCAATGAATGAGATTTCTAGGGTTTTTTTGCCCCTCTTTTATTTAGGGTTTTTGAGGCTTCCAAAATTCCTCAATTCAAGTTTCAAAAATATAGACATGATGCACACATGAAGCTAGCCTAGAGCAATGCCAGAAGCTAGGGATGTGACATAATGGCACGAACTTCACGGCCGACGAGGTTAAACTCTGGTGCAAAAGCATGGGCATCAAGCTCGACTACGCTTCAGTCTATCACCCTCAAACTAACGGTCAAGTCGAACGGGCAAATGGTCTAATCATGAGCGGCATTAAACCCAGACTAGTGCGGTCCCTTAAGGAATCTAACACGCACTGGGTAGAGGAGCTCGACTCCGTACTCTGGGGGCTGCGGACCATGCTGAATCGCACTACCGGATTCACACCATTTTTTATGGTATATGGCGCAGAGGCAGTTTTGCCCTACGACATAATTCATGACTCACCTCGCGTGCGCATGTATGAAGAAAGAGAAGCCGAGTTGGATCGGCAGGACAATTTGGACGCCTTAGAGGAGGAGCACGACGTGGCAAAATCTCGTTCCGCATTCTATCAACAGCAGGCTCGAAGATATAAAAGCACAGAAGTACAGGCCAAAACTGACAAGGTTGGCGAACTAGTTCTACGCCTGCCGGACAAGAAAAAGGATAAACTCAAGCCCAAATGGGAAGGTCCCTTCATCATCGACCAAGTCCTGACCGGCGGAGCATACCTTCTGCAAAATGCATTGGATAACCGACTCGATCCGAACCCATGGAACGCAGCCCGTCTCCGAAGATTCTACGCCTAGCGCCGGACTCTGAGTTCGTCTCCTTCCTCCGTCTACATTTTATACTTTAGCTGTCTTTTATTTCTCTCCTTCTCCCTCCCTTTTTCTCACGAGCCTTTGGAGGCTCGTCTGCGCATTGTTTGCACACACTTGACGTGCTACTCGCACTCATTGTACCTGGGGGCTTCTTTAACAGAAGCTTATTTATACGGGCTTTATGCCCAACACATGTGTCACACTTTCGCATGTACCTTTTATTCACCATTATATGCATCGATATGACTTAAGTTTTGGCCAAGCTGTGTTGCCTGGCTCCTGTGCTTACCCCTACATTCCCGATTGTTCGGCTAGGAGGTAAAGGGAGCACCTCTACGATTGTTACTGTCGGGTCAGCCGGATGTGTACCTCAGACTGGGTATAGCCGAAAGCTAGTGTTCTTAAGGGAATATTCGGTCGGTGAATTAAAAGATGATTTCTTACCTATTTATTTATCTGCCTCCAGATGCTTTCCTGCTTTTTTCGCAGTCCGGACATGCACTTTAGGGCATGCCTCCCAGGGAAAGGAACCCCTAACGGAACTATTCTCCCTGGAAGATGTTTCTTACTAACCAAGTAATATAACATAACTAGTTGGGAACTTGTCTGATAAAGCACTAATGACCCCTACGCCTGGTCTCCACGCATGCCCCGGTTTTTTATATAACCACGAGGGTATTCGGACACACTCCAGACTGTCGGGTCCCGAGGTTGAAGCGAAAAGGTCCGCTACGACAAACGATCTACAATCCGTCTAGAAGGCATTTTACATGTCATTTTAAATTACATAGTCAAATTGACTAATTGTATTCCTCTTCAATACCATCTAATAGCCTGTCTAGTTTACAGTCCTGCTGGGAATACTTTGTGGCTAACTCTACTTGGTCGTACACTAAGCTCACAGGGATCTCCTTCCCATCGGGCCCCACAGGTCCGACCTTGGCCATGTGGTTTAGGTCAGCCTTCGTGTACCGCGTCTTCACCATGGCCCAGGCCTCCCTGGCGCCTTGACGGCAGGCCGATATCTTCCATAGCCGGAAGCATAGCCGTGCTCCCTGAAGCTTCTCTGCAAGCTCTCCAAGACCTTCGGGTAGGGAGATGGATGGCCACAAGGCCTGGGCGACGTCGCTCATCACCTGCCGAACTCGTTCGTGCAGTTGTAGCAGCTCGAGAAGTAGGTCACCCGTTAAACCGGGCATTTCCTCTGCAGGACGACCTGTGAGCATACCTACAGACATATTTCTGTTAATCGACTTCCTCGCCGAACTCTTCTTTCCAAAAGTTCGCTCAAGCACTTACTATAAATGCCGCGATGAAGCCGCTGATTCTCCTTCATGGAGTCAGACAGCTGGGCCCGAACATCTTTTAGTTCCTCGCCCAGCTGGGTGTTGGCATCTTGGAGGCTATTTTTCTCTTGCCGCACCCTTGTAAGCACCTTCTCGCCGGCCTTTAGCTGGCGTAGTAGCTATTGCCTGTCCGGATCTAGTCCGACGCCATCTGCAATATTATTGTCAGACTTATACACACACCGCACTTCACAAACTACTTATCTTTCAAAGTATATATTACCGAAGGGGGTCTCTGTGGCTCCCCCTGTGGCGGCTAGTGCGGCCTCAAGTCGGGCCTTGCACTCTTGAAGCTCCTGGGACAGGTGGGTATTCTTTTCTGTAAGATCCTGCATAACAAATGACCCTTAAATCAGTTATTCTAACTATTTTAAGTCTCGGGGGCTACTGGCATATACAACTATCAAAATTCCTCACCCGTATGTCTTTCACATACTGCTACGTGGCTCTGGCTAGACCATCTTGAGCGGCACAGAGGTGCGCATCTCCCGAATTAAAGGCATTCAATGCCTCTTGGGACAAACATGCATCACGAAGGACTGTCCGGTGGCGCCTGTGATTCATGGCACTCTCCACCTCAGATATGGTGGCGGACAACCTGTCGGCATCCTCTGTTGGAGGAGCATCTGACACGCGCCTTGTGTTCACCTCCCCCTCCGGACCTAGCATTGGAGCCTGGCTGGCGGAGGCTCGATTGGCAACCTCTCCGGACATAGTCCGGTGAGCGCTCTTTCTCCTGAAAAAATCACGAGCGTTAGTATGCATTCCAGGAATCTTTCTTTGAAACATGGTGGCGCGCCATACCGTTGTGGCGACATCTCAATCCGCACTGCACTTCTTTTCCGCCTGCTGGGCCGAGCTGCCCCTTGTTGGCCAGCCGCCGCGGGCTCAGCTTCCCGCCTCAAAGGCACCTCCTGTGGAACACCATTGGTATGCGGTGATCAGAAATAAGCACGGATGGGCCATGGTATCAGGACTTCGGTCATAGTTACCTGGGAAGCTGGAAATATTCCGGGGTAGTCGGTCGTAATGGCGACCAAAGCATTGTCGATGCTAAGTTGGTGGAACACCCCGTCGATCAGCTCCACATTTATGTCCGGATCCTCCTCGGAGGCCAGATCGAGGGACCGTTCCAGATCCTCGGGTTGTGGAGGCGGGCTGTGCTGTGTATATCCTCTATAGCCCGGCGCAGTTCCTGCGTCAAAATCACAAAATGAGATACTTAGCCATGGGAATGTGGATCGGATAGGCAAAAAGAAATGTCAGCTTACCCAGCTTCGAGGATTGTTCATAGAAAACCCGTTTAGTGGACTGGCATGGAGAAAATCCTCCTTTTCCCCTTTGTACAGGGCGGACAAGATCTTCACCGGATCAGCGACCGATTCCGGCCCCTTACGGCCATGATGGGTGGCATCATCCTCCCCGTTGAAATCCCACATGGGGTGGCCCCTATACTGGAGCGGCTGCACCCCCCGCACAATGCATGTGGCCATGACCCCAATCATGGTTAATCCGACATGAGCCAATAATCTTATTCGGCCCATCAGGTACTGGACGTCCCCATCATTCTCCCGTTGAGGGCTCTGCGGACGCCAACTTAGGCGTTTCTTCAGAGGAGCATTACTGAACTCCGGGAGGCCGATCCAAACTGGAACCATAAAGGCTGGGGGAAGAAATCCCTTGGCTTGGAGCGTCACTAACTCACTATGCGGGACTGAGCATCTCTCCCAATCTCCAGGCTGAGGACTGGGAGCGCGAGAGGAGGAGCCGCGTCGACTATCCATGACGGGATGGATTTTTGTCAGAGGCGCTCCGATGAATGCTCGCGGAGGGAGGATGGTGTGATTCGGATCTAGATCCTCGCCTCTTTTTATAGGCAACTCATTTGCGCGGCTAGGGGGGAGTGTAAAAATACCCTGGCTTTTTGCATTCGTTCGACACGTGGAAGATGGCCGTTATTGGGCGGGGAAGCCAAGGAGCGTAGCATTTATAAGAAGCCGGACACTATTTGACAAGTACATGGAATTTGGAGAAGAACCCGCCTTGCAATGCCGAAGACAATCAACACGCCGGATTCATCATCATTGAAGCCTGGTTCGGGGGCTACTGAGGGAGTCCTGGACTAGGGGGTGTCCGGATGGCTGAACTATCATCTTTGGCCTGACTCCTAGACTATGAAGATACAAGATTGAAGACTTCGTCCCATGTCCATATGGGACTTTCCTTGGCGTGGAAGGCAAGCTTGGCGATACGGATATGTAGATCTGCTACCATTGTAACCGACTCTGTGTAACCCTAGCCCTCTCCGGTGTCTATATAAACCAGAGGGTTTTAGTCCGTAGGACGAACAACAATCATACCATAGGCTAGCTTCTAGGGTTTAGCCTCTCTGATCTCGTGGTAGATCTACTCTTGTACTACCCATATCATCAATATCAATCAAGCAGGAGTAGGGTTTTACCTCCACTGAGAGGGCCCGAACCTGGGTAAAAACATCGTGTCCCTTGTCTCCTATTACCATCCGCCTAGACGCACAGTCTGGGACCCCCTACCCGAGATCCACCGGTTTTGACACCGAAAGTTACCACTCAAGCAAAACAAGTAATTAAAGCTCAAAGTGATTTACTCGATGAATTAAATAATGAACATGATTTTGCTATTAGAGTGGCTACTAGAACTGGAAAAATGACTCAGGAAACTTTGTATCCTGAAGGCCATCCTAAGAGAATCGAGCAGGATTCTCAGAGAAATAATTTAGATGCACCTAGTCCTTCTAAAAAGAAGAAAAATAAAAATGATAGGACTTTGCATGCTTCTAGTGAACCTGTTGTAGACACACTTGAGAATCCCAATGATATTTCTATTTCTGATGCTGAAACACAGTCTGTGATGAACATGAACCCAGTGATAATGTTAATGATAATGTTCATGTTGATGCTCAACCTAGGAATAATGGTGCAGAGATTGAACCTGTTGTTGATCTTGATAACCCACAATCAAAGAATCAACGTTATGATAAGAGAGACTTTGTTGCTCGGAAGCACGGTAAAGAAAGAGAACCATGGGTTCAGAAACCCATGCCTTTTCCTCCTAAGCCATCCAAGAAAAAGGATGATGAGGATTTTGAGCGCTTTACTGAAATGATTAGACCTATCTTCTTACGTATGCGCTTAACTTATATGCTCTAAATATATGAAAGATATTATTACAAATAAAAGAAAGATACCGGAAGCTGAAATTTTCACCATGCTTGCTAATTATAGTTTTAAGGGTGGAATGCCTAAGAAACTAGGAGATCCATGAGTACCAACTATACCATGCTCCATTAAAAGAAACTATGTTAAAACTGCTTTATGTGATCTTGGAGCCGGTGTTAGTGTTATGCCTCTCTCTTTATATCGTAGACTTGAATTGAATAAGTTGACACCTACTGAAATATCTTTGCAAATGGCTGATAAATCAACTGCTATACCTGTCGGTATTTGTGAGGATGTGCCTGTTATGGTTACAAACGATACTATCTTAACAGACTTTGTTATTCTTGATATTCCCGAGGACGATAGTATGTCGATTATCCTTGGTAGACCCTTTTTGAATACTGCAGGGGCTGTTTTGATTGCAAGAAAGGCAATGTCACTTTTCATGTTAATGGTAATGAGCATACGGTACACTTTCCGAGGAAACAACCTCAAGTTCATAGAATCAATTCTATTGGAAAATTCCAACTATTATTTATTGGAGGTTTTGAATTTCCTCTTCCTACTGTCAAGAAGAAATATGATATTCTTATTATTGGGGATGTGCATATCCCCGTTGAGGTAACCTAGTGTTATTCGAAATTTCTCCGGTTCCATGTTATTCGGAATGAGTTTGTTAACAAGACTTGATCAACCTTGTTAGTGGATTCCTTTTGATGATCATGAGATGGATGAAATTAGAAGGCACAACCTTCTATACCCTCTTTTTACTTTCTGTTATTTAGAATAAATAAAGCAAAAATAGTATTTTCTGTTTGTTTTCTGAATTATCCATGCAATAAAAAATACCCTGAAAATAAAAGTTCTCCAAATGCCATGCCAATTTAGTATGATTTTTTCTGGAATATTTGAGAATATTTGGCACTGAGAACACAGCAGGGGGAGCTCACACCTGGCCACGAGGGTCTAGGGCGCGCCCACCCCTATAGGGCGCGCCCCCTGCCTCGTGGGCCCATGATGCCCCCCCTCCACTTACTCCTGCACCCACACACTTCTTCTTCCTCCCAAAAAAATCACCATCCAGCTCAAGCACGAGTTCTAGCTCATTTTGCTGCCATTTTCGATCTCCTTGCTCAAAGCTCCATTCACAAAACTGCTTTGGGGGATTGTTCTTTGGTATGTGACTCCTCCAATGGTCCAATTAGTTTTTGTTCTAGTGCTTTATTCATTGCAAATTTTTGCTGCCTAGGTGACCCTGTTCTTGAGCTTGCATGTCAAATTTATGAGGTCCCAAGTAATTATAATGCATGATATAGTATCTAGGCACTTGTGGGAGTAGTTGCTATCAATTTTGTTAAGTTTGGTTCACTTTTATTTTGAGTTACTAAAAATTTCAGAAATTTTTCAGAGGAAGAAATATGTCTAGGAAAATGTACCAAGGTGGTTCTTCAAGAAAGAAAGGACCTAGGCTCACAATGCGTGAGCAGGGCAATGAACCACCGAGGGAAGCTGATGTGCGGCCTTGTGAATGGCCGTCAGAGGAGTTTATGGTCAAGGCCGGCATCAAGGATGAATTAGATGCATATGTGCGTAATGCCGATCTTGAGGACTTCATCCAAGATAAGTGTCCTTAGTACTACTATTTGACTGATTCATTCGTGAGAAGGTTTAAATTTACATCTTCACGCAATTCTCCAAGTATCCTATTTGATATTTATGATAAATCATATACCATGGACCTAGAAGATTTTACTACTGCTTGTAAACTCCCGCAGTGGGGCAATGTTAATGAACCTCGTAAATCTGAATATAAAGACTTTCTTGCTAGTATCACTGTGGGAGAATCTAGAGAAATAGCACAAGCTACCATGGGGAGCATTCACTTTCCTGCTATACATTATTTTGCTCTCTTCATTGGTAGATGCATTAACGGTAAAGATGAAGCATGTCACATGTGTGTGCCTGATCTTTGTGTTCTCAAGAGTGTTGTATTAGGTGATAAACAATACAACTTGGGGGCAATTGTTACACGTAGGTTGCATAACAATGGTTTAGTTGGACACTTGTTTGGAGGGATTTATGCGACCCGTGTGGCTAATTATCTTGGTATACCTGTACATGAAGATGATAGGGAGTTGCCTCCCGCTTATTTAGATTATAATGCCATGGTTAGTCATCATTTTCTTGAGAGGAATGAACAATTCCTCCAGTATCGACTAATCTTTGACAGACGTCGCGCTGTCCATATTACTCTCCCTGCTCCTGCCCTCTTTGATTATCAGGCAAAAGGAATATATGTTATCACTAGGGAGGAGGCAAATGAGTACTAGAGGAGGACGGAGGCAGCTCGCCACCATGCTGCAGCTCAGGAGGCAATGGCTGCTGCATCTCAGTACGACCCCAGTTACAACTCCGGATATCAGCCAGGCTACCGATGGCCATAGACCAACTTAGGCCAAAAGCCTAAGCTTAGGGGAGTATGTATTTCTCATCGACATTACATCATGTTCACACACTCATTCTAGTTGTCGGTGCTCATACTTTTTCATTGTACTATCCATGCTAGTTTAATTTCTTTTTCTAGCTTTCTTCTTGTGTGTTTGATAAACTTTAAGAAAAAAACCAAAAAAATAGTTAGTTTAATTTCCATGCTTGTAGTAGTAATAATTAAAAGAAAACCCAAAAAGATTTCTCGTTCTTCTTTTGCTTGTTGGGAGCTTTCCCGTGTAAATAGTTTTATTTCTTTTCTTTCCTTTGGGGGTTGAGAGGAGAAGACCATAATGAAAATGTTCAGTGGCTCTCATATGCATGATTGTTGATTTAACCAAGAGCCCATATTACCTTGTCTTCTCCCTCAAATTGAATGCTTGCAGATTCTAGCTTAGTCCAATGCACGTGCACTATTATTATTATCCACACCGTTCGGTCGTGCAAGTGAAAGGCAATAATGACGATATATGATGGACATATTGAGATGAGAGAAGCTGGTATGAACTCGCCCTCTCTTGTTTTTGTAAATATGATTAGTTCATCATTCCTGATTCAGCTTATTATGAATAAACATATTTGCAATGACAATTAGAGATTATAGTTGCTTATGCCATGCTTAATTAGCTAGGAGCTTATAATGGTTTACCTTGCGTCCCAACATGCTATTAAAATGGTTGTGATGTGGTATGATAGGGTGGTATCCTCCTTTGAATGATTCGAGTGACTTGACTTGGCACATGTTCACGCATGTAGTTGAAACAAAATCAACATAGCCTTCACGATATTTATGTTCATGGTGGATTATATCCTACTCATGCTTGCACTCGGTGTTGATTAATTTTAATGCGTGTTCATGACTGTTGTCGCTCTCTCAGTTGGTCGCTTCCAGTCTTTTTCTAGCCTTCACCTGTACTAAGCGGGAATACTGCTTGTGCATCCAAACTCCATAAACCCCAAAGTTATTCCATATGAGTCCACCATACCTTCCTATATGCGGTATCTACATGTCGTTCCAAGTAAATTTGTATGTGCCAAACTCCAAACCTTCAAATGAAATTCTGTTTTGTATGCTCGAGCAGCTCATGTATCAACTAGGGTTGTCTATATCTTCCATGTTAGGCGGGTTATTCTCAAGAGGAGTGGACTCCGCTCCTCATTCACGAGAAAATGGCTGGTCACCGGGATGCCCAGTCCCATGCTTAAATCAAATCAAAATAATTAAACAAAACTCCCCCAGGATTGTTGCTAGTTGGGGGCACCCGTTGTTTCGGGCAAGCCATGTATTGATGCTTGTTGGTGGTGGGGGGTACAAACTTTACCATTCTGTTTGGGAACCGCCTATAATGTGTGTAACATGGAAGATATCGAGATCTCATAGTTGTTATGTTGACAGTGAAAGTATACCGCTCAAAATATTATTTATCTCTATTTCAAAATCGAGCTCTGGCACCTCTACAAATCCCTGCTTCCCTCTGCGAAGGGCCTATCTATTTACTTTTATGTTGAGTCATCACCCTGTTCTTCAAAAGCACCCATTGGAGAGCACCACTGTCATTTGCATGCATTACTATTAGTTTATATTGGGTATGACTATGACTGGATCTCTTTTACCATGAATTACAATGTTTAGTCAGTCCTTGATCTTTAAATGTGCTCTGCATTTATGTTTTGCGGTCTCAGAAAGGGCTAGCGAGATACCATCTTGTCATATTGTATTATGATTGTTTTGAGAAAGTTTTGTCATCCGAGTTTTATTATTATTGCTCGCTAGTTGATTATGCCATTGATATGAGTAAACATGAGACCTAAGTGTTATTGTGAATATGGTTAGTTCATAATCTTTGCTGAAAACATGAATGCTGGCTTTACATATTTGCAACAACAATAGAAAACAGAGTTTGTAAAAGTTTTTCTTTATCACATTCAGTTTATCAACTGAAATGCTTGAGGACAAGCAAAGGTTTAAGCTTGGGGGAGTTGATACGTCTCCGTCGTATCTACTTTTCCAAACACTTTTGCCCTTGTTTTGGACTCTAACTTGCATGATTTGAATGGAACTAACCCGGACTGACGCTGTTTTCAGCAAAACTGCCATGGTGTTATTTTTGTGCAGAAATAAAAGTTCTCGGAATGACCTGAAACTCCATGGAGCAACTTTTCAAAATAAATAAAAAATACTGGTGAAAGAATCAGCGTCAGGGGGCCCACACCCTATCCACGAGGGTGGGGGGCGCGCCCCCTGCCTCGTGGGCCCCCTGGACGTCCACCGACCTCAACTCCAACTCCATATATTTGCTTTCACGGAGAGAAAAATCAGAGAGAAAGTTTCATCACGTTTTACGATATGGAGCCGCCGCCAAGCCCTAATCTCTCTCGGGAGGGCTGATCTGGAGTCCGTTCGGGGCTCTGGAGAGGGGGATTCGTCGCCATCATCATCATCAACCATCCTCCATCACCAATTTCATGATGCTCACGGCCGTGCATGAGTAATTCTATTGTAGGCTTGCTGGACGGTGATGGGTTGGATGAGATTTACCATGTAATCAAATTAGTTTTGTTAGGGTTTGATCCCTAGTATCCACTATGTTCTGAGATTGATGTTGTTATGACTTTGTATGCTTAATGCTTGTCCCTAGGGGCCGAGTGCCATGATTTCAGATCTGAACCTATTATGTTTTCATTAATATATGTGAGTTCTTGATCCTATCTTTCAAGTCTATAGTCACCTATTATGTGTTATGATCCGACAACCCCGAAGTGACAATAATCGGGATACTTCTCGGTGATGACCGTAGTTTGAGGAGTTCAGGTATTCACTAAGTGTTAATGCTTTGGTCCGGTACTCTATTAAAAGGAGGCCTTAATATCCCTTAGTTTCCATTAGGACCCCGCTGCCACGGGAGGGTAGGACAAAAGATGTCATGCAAGTTCTTTTTCATAAGCACTTATGACTATATTCAGAATACATGCCTACATTACATTGATGAACTGGAGCTAGTTCTGTGTCACCCTATGTTATAACTATTACATGAGGAACCGCACACGACATAATTATCCATCACTGATCCAATGCCTACGAGCTTTTCACATATTGTGCTTTGCTTATTTACTTTACCATTGCTACTGTTACAACTACTACAAAACTGCTACTGTTACTTTTGCCACTGTTACCGTTACTACCATACTACTTTGCTACTAAATACTTTGCTGCGGATACTAAGTTATCCAGGTGTGGTTGAATTGACAACTCAACTGCTAATACTTGAGAATATCCTTCGGCTCCCCTTATGTTGAATCAATAAATTTGGGTTGAATACCCTACCCTCGAAAACTGTTGCGATCCCCTATACTTGTGGGTTATCAGGCCTTCTTGGCAGCGCCGTTGTCATCGGATCCCTCAACGACAAGCACGACCTTGCCCTTGCACTTTCTGTTGCGGCGCCGGCCCTTCTTCGTCGGGGCGGCAGTGTCTTCGTCTGTGGAGTCGGTTTCTGCACCAGCGTCCTCGCCGGGGTACTTCCTCCCCTCTTCAACTCGAGCGCACCTATCGGCCAAAACATAAAGTTCGGCCACATCTTTGACTTGTTCATCGCCAGCTCTTCACGCATCTTGCGGTTGTGCACATTTTGATGGAATGCGCTGATCACGGCGGCGGGATGAACATCTGGGATGTTGTACTACACCCGGCTAAACCTTTGTATGTACTTGTGCAGGTTTTCACCTTCCTTCTGGGGGATGATATGCAAATCGCTTACCTGGCCATGAGCTTGATGGCACCCAGTGAAGGCGCCAACGAACTCATGACACAAATCCGACCAAGAAGAAATGGAATCCGCCGGCAAGTGCATCAACCATGACATGACATTGGGCTTAAGTGCCAAGGGGAAATAATTGGCAAGCACCTTGTCGTCATGGGCTCCAGCAGCTTGCATCGTGATGGTGTAGATGCTGAGGAACTCTAATGGGTGAGTCTTGCCGTTGTAATTCTCGCCAACGTCAGGCTTGAACATGCAGTGGGAGGGCCACTGGAACTGCCGCAACTCATGGGTAAAGGCTGGGCAACCCACCTCGTAGGGTAGGCCACCATAGCCTCCCGGTGCCGGGTGGTCCATAGTGGGCCCTGCCCGCCTATCTGACTGGTGGCATGCATCACGCCGGCGTTCGATGGTGGTTCGAGCGACTTCAAGGGCTCGCTCCCGAAGAACTTGGCGCTGATCGCGGTGGGTCCATGGGTCGGACGATGCTATGGAAATGTTATCACAAGCGTCATCACGAAGGATCGACACCCGCGGTAACTGGCGTGGGGGAGGAGAGTGCACGTGGCTGCATCACCTCTAGCCCTTCCACCACTGGCGTGCGGTGGCTCGACAGAGCGTCAGTCTAAGGGCCCCGCTGGTCATGGCTCATCTTTGTTGGCGACGCCGACGAGGCTCCGGGATGGTGGCTCTCCACTCATCGAGCTTCTCCGTGACAGGAGGAAAATCAAGGAGCAGCTGCGCGCGCGCCAAAGCTTCTGCTGGTGTGGGTGGCGGCGAAAGTTGCATGGACTGTGACGAGCTCCGACTTCTAACCACATTAGAAGGAGCTCTATCACGGCCTTGTTGCTATACGCCATTTTCGCTAGCACTTCGGTGTGCATGCTGGCCTCCTTCGTCCCACGAAGGATGCGCAGGACTCTTCCCACGGCGGCGCCCGGGGTCACCAGCATGGTTACGTTGCTCATCGCACACAACTTGGGAAGAGCGCGTCGTGGGCGCCGGCGCAGGTATCTTGGAGGTCGCCGCGCCACCGGTAGGTGGCACAGCGCCGCCCTTGGAGGGCCCCGCGCTGCCTGCAGGGGGCCTAGTTCCGTCTTTGGATTTGGCGGTATGCGGCCCATCGTCTTGCGCACGAATGACGCCGCTCGCTAGGCTTTGACTGCTAGAGCGATGTGGGTGTTCGCGGGCCACGCCTCGGCTTCCGTCCGCGACCGCCCCGCCACTTACCTGCACTGGCATGGGCCGTCCGGCTCCAGATGAAACGATCGCTGTCGTCTTCTTCTTCTTGGGAGTCATGGCGATGAAGAACTGCTAAACTAACTGCTAGACTGGATTTTCACAACTACGCCCCCTACCTGGCGCGCTAGAGATGTCGGTCGAAAACGACTCCTATGGGATCACTAGGATCCCTACTATGGTCGGCGGGCGCGAGATTGTGGAAAGAGCGGGTCTAGGAGCCAGCACAAATATCGTTTACCCAGGTTCGGGCCGCGAGGAAGCGTAATACCCTAGTCCTGCTTTGGTGTATATTTGAGTGTTCTTGAACTAGCTACGGCGTGTGCGTAGTCCAAAAGATCTGAATTCCCCCTCAGTATGCTTCGTGCCTCCTTTTATAGTCAAAGGGG
Organism: Triticum aestivum; assembly: GCF_018294505.1. Classification (NCBI taxonomy): domain Eukaryota; kingdom Viridiplantae; phylum Streptophyta; class Magnoliopsida; order Poales; family Poaceae; genus Triticum; species Triticum aestivum. The sequence continues at coordinate 231,782,959 of NC_057795.1, forward strand.
TTGCCACGGTGGCACACAGGAGGTGGAAAGGTATACAGTGTACAAGCTTATCGCCTGTCATTATGGGACAAAACACATTAAATGCGCTCCTTAGGTGTCCCCTTGCTTTATTGGGGATGGTAACGAGGCATGTCCCATCCATCGCCCCTCCGTCTTGCTTCAACACACATCTAGGCCAACGAGGCGTGCAGTGCCATGTAGGCTGGCAGGCTGTTGAGCTGGTGCGGTGGCAGTGTCTTCACGAAGATTTGCATGCCACCATGCAGGTGCTTGCTGAGTTGGTCTAGAGGTCGCACGTCACCACGCAGGTGCTCGCCTAGCTGGCTGAGCTAGTAGCTGCATGAGAACGGCGGTGGAGTCTTGGCAGATGTGGGCCTGGCCGCGGCTCCGCTGACATCCTCGGCAAGGGTCTTACCAGGGTCCCGACAAGGGTCTTGCCATGACATCGCGGTCGTCCTTGGCAAGGATCTTGCCAGAGGTCTCGTGGATTTCCTCGGCAAGGATCTTGCCGAGGATCGTCGTCTCCTGGTCCTCAACTGATCTTGTGTGTTAATGATCTTCACGAAGATCTGCATGCCACCATGGAGGTGCCTCCCGAGCCTTGGTTCCAATGTTGTTGATGGTGTTGAAACCCTTGGGCTCAAGGGTGGCGCGCTGCGCTGGCGCTGGGCAAGTCGCAAGGCTGCCCTGGCAAGGGTCTTGCCGGGGGAGTCTACCTCGCTCTCTTGCTTTTTGTGTCTCTGGTATTGGTGTTGCTTTGATTGTCTTGCGCCTTTGGCTTCCCTCCTCTGCCCTGCTAAGTGTGGCCCGCGGGAGTGGCTCTGACTACCCGTGCACAAGTAAAGGGGTATGGAAGAGAGCCCTACTTTTGTACATCGACACGGGTCATGAGAGAGGTGTGGGTCGACATTGTTGTTGGCTTGTATTGGCCGAGCTGGCGAGCCAGCCGTTCGTCCTGAATGTTGTATTGCCTCAGCGTCCGGATTGTCAATGATCTGGTTTTTCTTTATCAAGAACCAATTCCAAAATTACCAGGCTAACTCTCCGGGCTGTTGGACAACGTGGCTCAAGTCGTTGGCTTCTGGAGGCCGAACATAGGTGCCTTGAATGTTTGCTCGAAAGGCATCCTCGAGCTCATCCCAGCTCCCGATGGAGTTTCCAGGGAGGTTGTTCAACCAGTGCCTGGCCGGTCCTTTTTAAGCTTTAGCGATAAGTATTTGATGGCATGAAGTTCGTCTCCTCGGGCCATATGAATGTGGAGGAGGAACTCTTCAATCCACACGGTTGGGTCTGTTGTCCCATTGTACTGTTTGATGTTTACAGGTTTAAACCCTTCGGGGAACTGGTGCTGCATCACCTCGTCTGTGAAACACACTGGGTGTGCAACGCCCTTGACCCGGGCCACATCGTTCCGGAGATCGGTTGTCATCCGAGCACGGTGTTGCTTCGAGCTCTATCGTTTCTATCACGCCAGGCTTGGTATCCATCCCGTCCAGTGGGTGAGTGCCCTCTAGACCGGTAGATGGATCTTGTTTGGCCTGATCTAGCTGTTAGGTCGTGCCATAGGTCATATGGATCCTTAGGCTGCATTGGCTCCTTGCCTCTCCGTCGAGGGAGTGCAGGTGGATTTTTGGCTTCCCCGATCGTCCTATCCTGTCCTCTAGGGGGGCGCTCAGGCTGATGTGCATTAATGTATCTTGGGGTGTGGGCTCAAGGGCCTCGTCGTCGAATTGCGGGAGCAAACGTCGCCGTGGGTAGCTTTTGTTTTGGTCCTGTCGCTCATTGTTGTAGCCCTCTTTGGCTGCTAGGACTTTTTTCCATCTGTCGTTGAGGGTATCCTGTTCGTCTTTTAACTGCTTCTGCTTCCTCTTTAGGCTTCGAGCGGTGGCTATGAGTTGTCGCTTGAATCGTTCTTGATCCAATGGGTCTTTGGGATGATGAAATCCTTGGCTCCGAGGCTCTCCTCCTCTTTAGAAAGGGGGAGGTAGTTACTGTCCTCGGAATCGCTGGGGTCCTTGGGATCATCCTGGTCTTTGGGGTCACCATGGTCATCATGGCCTAGAGGAGCGGTTATGTGTTGTTCAGGGGTGGCATTATCACCAAGCTCATCCATGTTGTCTGGAGCGGTGTCATCCCCAGTGCCATTTGTGTATGTGTTCAAGTTGTCATCCACGCCCCCTCCATGCCCCCTAGATCACTTTCACGGACGTCGACACTTGGATGACTCCCTGGCGGGATCATCACCGTCCTCCCTGCAGGTATCGACCATGTAGACGTCGTAGGTGGAAGTGGCAGTCCACTTTCCCATGCTGGGAGTGATTAGGGAGGTTGTCGTATAGGCCATGGCGTCGACATCCTCATCCATGTCCTCGGCCTCCTCGGAGGTGTAGTCAAGCATATCTGTTAAATCTTCGATAGTGGCTACTAAGTGGGTGGTGGGTGGAACGTAAAATTCCCTGTGGCCTGCCTCCAGTCCGATCTGATCATAGATCGAGGATGGACCATCTGCAATGTTCATTGTCTGGATCTGATCTAACGGCTCATTTAATAGCGAGAGGTCAACCGGATTCATCTTCTCGCGTCCTGCGGAGTTAACCTCCGGTATGCCAGCACAGGGGGTGCGAGACTGACCCCTGGCTCTCAAGTGATGAGGTCAGATCTGATCTCAAAGCCAGATCTGAGGTAAAGGCTGACTCGGAGATGGGGCCGAGAAGAAGGTCTGAAGTTGAAGTTTCAGGATTTGCGGGCTCTTCAGGTAAAGCTGAGAGCCTAGTAAAGATCAGATCACCCCGGGCATCAGCGGCGTACTCTAGGTTGCCGAACCTGATTTCCTGCTCAGGGGCGAAGCTGTCGATCTAGTCTAGGTGACCGGTCGAGTTGGCATGTAGAACGATGCCTTCGAACGCGAAGAGCTGGCCGGGGATGAAGATGTCCCGGGTGCGGATGCCATCGCTTATGACTAGGCGAGCCATTGATCCTTCGGTGATTCCACAGTGGAACTCTCAATAAAAGCACCAATGTCGGTGCTAAAACCGGTGGATCTCGGGTAGGGGGTCCCGGGCTATGGATCTTGGATCAATGGGTTACAAGGGGCGTAGAGACAGTGTTTACCCAGGTTCAGGACCTCTCAAAGAGGCAAAACCCTACGTCCTGCTTGATTGTATCGATGTGATGGTATGACAATTACAAAGTTGATATACCACAAGATCAGATGAACTAAACCCTAGGTGGGTATGATGATGGTCCTGGCCTCTACGGACTAAACCCTCTGGTTTATATAAACATCAGGGGTACCTAGGGTTACACATGGTCGGTTGCAATTAGGGGATAAACATGCCGATTCCATTGTCTTGTCTTGGGGGATGCGCCAGGTATTCGGAGGTTTCCTTCTGGAGCATGGGTTTTATCTGAAGTTTGGTCTTCCTCTGACGAACAAAAAGCAGTCAGCTAGTCCGGCCCATGAGAAATAGGCCAGCAACCCGAGGACCCCTTAATCCGGGACACCCTTAGAAGACTTAACCATCTTTAATCAACGAGCTAGTCTAGTAGAGGCTTACTAGGGACACGGTGTTTGTTTATTCATCCGCGCATGTATTTAAGTTTCCAGTTAATACAATTATAGCATGGATAATAAACATTTATCATGAATGAGGAAATATGATAATGACCACTTTATTATTGCCTCTAGGGCATATTTCCAACAAATAGTTTGTCACACCCTATGATATGCATGATGACAACACTTGTTGGGTGTATCACCACTTGAATGTTTGGTTTTGCACTAATGCTAACCATATTTGTTTTTCCGAGTGTTCATTGTATTTGCTCCTTTCAAAGGAATCACAAGACGGTGTGACATTGAAGAGAGGCCATTTCAATCATCAAGACGATGAGTGCATGGTGAGCGTTCATTTATACACGATGACATTGTCTCTTTCCCATAGTGATGAGGATTTCGATCTGAGGTCAGATCTTTCCCGAGGAGGGGATGATGAGGAGCATACTATGAACATCACCATGTCGAGTGCCCCTTTATCAGATGACACGTGTGACATCTACTTCAAACATACAAAGGTGAATCTTCTCCTTTACACACATCTACTTGTGCCCTTTGAGAATGGTATACTTCTTGACCCTCCATCGTGCATGTATAGGTTTGAGCGGAGTTTAATGGACGAGGATGAGGAGTGCAAGCACAACAGACATCTACACCATCCGCGAAGGAAGTGTGGAAACGAAGATGGAAGAAGTATCAAGTGGAGCTGTTACAGAGCTGCAACCATTGGAAATACGGTGCCACCTGAAGAGGAGCAACCAGAAAGTAGCCGAAGGCCGAGCCGCCATAGCGATCGGACATCAGTTAGCATGGGTAATCCAATGCCACTATCTAGAGAGCAATCAGGCGAACTTCCTACAACCATCGGACATCTGGCGTCCCACGAGCCATCGAACAGCTGATACCCTGTGAGCCACCAAACATCCAGTACCTGCCTGCGTGCATGAGTGGGCTATGGGCCTTGTATCCCTTCCTCCCCTCACTCACCCCTTCGTGGCTAGTACTATAAATAGACATCCCCTTCTACTTTCTAGAGTTAGTTAAGATTATAACTAAACTAGCCACCAAATTCTAGTTTCTTTCCAATAGATGTCTTCAGCATCTTAGGATCTACACGCTCATACCCATCTTCCATGGGTTCAAGTGATGGATCTACCCTTGGCTTGGATTTCTCCAAGGGTTTGGCTTTTGCAGATATGGTTTCTCAATCTACTAGTTTTTCGGTGCACCCCATGGATGACATGGGCTACTTTACCATGGTGGTCTCTTTTGGACGTCGTGATTTTAGTCTCAATGAGGATTTAGTGGCAGCGGCACTTGAGGCTGCCATTGGTGGTTCGGCCATTGAGTTTCTGGTTTTTTCCATCAAGGACAAGGTATTTGGATTTCAAGTCTCTTACAAGGCAGTAGCTATGATTATTCTCAGCCTTAGATCCTTTTCATGTGATCATTTCAAATGTTACTTTCATCTTTGGGGTAACGGTGGCCCAAATTGGGGTCGTGAGTTTAAGATTTGGAAAATGGAGTGTGATCCTGAATGGGTCATCGTGAGTCCCTCAAAAATACGTGCTGCTCTTAGTTTGCTGGTTGTGCATTCCAAGCCGGCAAAGTCTTCGGTTAGATCTGCTCGCTTTGTTCGCAAGAAATTATCATTTGCAATCTTCCAAAACTATTCGGCTTGTCGTGGTTATCGCTATCCAGCCACCCAAAATTGCATTGCAACCACCGAAGACGCGGGTTATACGATTCCTAGGCATGAGAGGGTGGTCATTCATCCCATGCCGACGGCCAACCTCCGGTGGATGTCGATGATTCCATCGATATATTTTGGTACGGTGCAAGATCTGATTGCTCCAGCTGATCGGGCACCGTCTTCCTCGGGCGGGAATCTTGCTTCTTAGAATGTGGATGTTATAGGCAAAGTTGGGCCATCAAATGTGCATGCCATGGGCCGAGCCGAGCCTGCTCTCCCTAATGGGCCATTTGATGTGCCATCTTCTTGGCAGGCACTGGATGATTTTGATAATATGGTCTCGGAAATGGTTGATGAAATTCATACGTGCCAAAAATGCTTAAGGAAGGGCCATTTTGCCTTAGCGTGCATGTCCAAGCTTTGGTCTAATGCCTGCTCACGTGTTGGGCATATTAAAAAAGATTGTAATAGATTTGCCCAAATATTGGGTTTGGTTTGGCAACCAAAACCCGGTAATGTTACAACTTCCAAGGATTGACCGATTGGCAGCGGGAATATCTCTCTAACACAGGCATTACCAAACTTGGACATCCCTTGCACTTTCTCATTTACTCGTTCGACCAGTTCCATCAGCCCCGGCCCCAAGACACCATCGACTGTGCCGCCAGAAACGCCACCACCACCGGAGAGCACGCCGCCTGTGGCGAGTCCATCTTGTCCTAGCCTTGCTCTGATGGCCAACTTTCACCTTGATCCACTGTTGTACGTGCCAGCGGGCCATCACATTGTTGATGGCGGGGAAGCACTAGTACCTCGGACTTTTGTGACGCCACATACCCCGATTGTATGTCGCCATGAAGAGTTCATGCTTGCTGAGGTAATGCCTATTCCACCGCTTGATCAGATTGGTGCTGCTAGGGAGTAAGTAGTTCAATGGCTTCAAGCACATGGGTTTTTTAAGGTCTGTGCAGCCATGGATTTGCTTTGTTGGTCTTTTCGAGCTCAGGGATGCTGTTGTCCCGTTTTCACTTTTGCAGCTGCCGCCTCAAGCTCTTGGCAATAATCGTTTTGTCCGCTTCATGAAACATGATGAGGGAGAGTCTTTTCGTGGAGTTCAGGGTTTTTGTCAGGGTCTGCTTATGTTCTTGGGAATCGTCTCTAGATCTTCATAACACTAAATGCATCAAGGCTGCAGTGAACACGTTTGGCAAATTCCACCACTGGATCAGCGAGGACCCTTATTTGGTTAGAACTCTGGTGTTTGCATCCTTCCCTGAAGATATCCTAGTGCCGAGAGATGTGGTTTTCATGGATTTTGCAGTGTGGGGAGGTGCTAGGGTGTCATGGACAGTGCCACTGTACATTCTGGGTGCCAACTTCGCTGAGTAGATGCCCCAGGATGAGGACTGGATGCCCATCAGTGGCAATCCCCATCTTCTACTTGGTGTGCCCTTCCCTGAGTTGCCTCCTTTTATTTTGCCTCCATATCCTGCTCTGGGTCGGAATGATGTGCCCGAGATTCGATCGTCGGTATCTTCATACCTAGTTCAATCTCGTTACTGACAAGTCTCTTTACTCGTTCTGTAGTGCATCATACCGCAACTGACTCATTAGTCACATTGCTTGCAAGGCTTCATATGATGTGCATTACCGAGAGGGCCCAGAGATACCTCTCGGATACTCCGAATTACAAATCCTAATCTCGATCTATGCCAACCCAACAAACACCTTCGGAAATACCTGTAGAGCATCTTTATAATCACCCAGTTACGTTGTGACATTTGATAGCACAAAAGGCATTCCTTCGGTGTCCGGGAGTTGCATAATCTCATAGTCAGAGGAATATATATTTGACATGTAGAAAGCAGTAGCAATAAAACTGAACGATCATAATGCTAATCTAACGGATGGGTCTTGTCCATCACATCATTTCACTAATGATGTGATCCCGTTCATCAAATGGCAACTCATGTCCATGGCTAGGAAACTTAACCATCTTCGATCAACGAGCTAGTCTAGTAGAGGCATACTAGGGACACAATGTTTTGCATATGTATTCACACATGTATCAAGTTTTCGGTTAATACAGTTCTAGCATGAATAATAAACATTTATCACGAATAAGGAAATATAAAATAACAACTTTATTATTGCCTCTAGGGCATATTTCCTTCAGTCTCCCACTTGCACTAGAGTCAATAATCTAGATTACATTGTAATGAATCTAACACCCATGGAGTCATGGTGCTGATCATGTCTTGCTCGTGGAAGAGGCTTAGTCAACGGGTATACCACATTCGGATCCATATGTATTTTGCAAATCTCTATGCATCCCTCCTTGACAAAATCTCGGATGGAGTTGAAGCGTCTCTTGATGTGTTTGGTCTTTTTGTGAAATCTGGGTTCCTTCACCAAGGCAATTGCTCCAGTATTGTCAAAAAAGAATTTCATTGGACCCGATGCACTAGGTATCACACCTAGATTGGATATGAACTCCTTCGTCCAGACTCCTTCATTTGCAGCTTCGGAAGCAGCTATGTACTCCGCTTCACACGTAGATCCCGCCATGACGCTCTGTTTGGAACTGCACCAATTGACAGCTCCACCATTCAATAAAAATACGTATCCGGTTTGTGACATAGAGTCATCCGGATCAGTGTCAAAGCTAGCGTCGATGTAACCACTTACGACAAGCTCTTTGTCACCTCCATAAACGGGAAACATATCACTAGTCCTTTCAGGTATTTCAGGATGTTCTTGACCGTTGTACAGTGATCCACTCCTTGATTACTTCGGTACCTCCCTGATAAACTTATAGCAAGGCACACATCAGGTCTGGTACACAGCATAGCATACATGATAGAACCTATGGCTAAAGCATAGGGTATGACTTTCATTTGCTCTCTATCTTCTACAGTGGTCGGGCATTGAGTCTGGCTCAACTTCACACCTTGTAACACAGGCAAGAACCCTTTCTTTGACTGATCCATTTTGAACTTCTTCAAAACTTTATCAAGGTATGTGCTTTGTGAAAGTCCTATCAAGCGTCTTGATTTATCTCTATAGATCTTGATGCCCAATATATAAGCAGCTTCACCGAGGTCTTTCATTGAAAAACTCTTAGTCAAGTATCCTTTTATGCTATTCAGAAATTCTACATCATTTCCAATCAACAATATGTCAACCACATATAATATTAGAAATGCTATAGAGCTCCCACTCACTTTCTTGTAAATACAGGCTTCTCCAAAAGTCTGTATAAAACCATATGCTTTGATCACCTCATCAAAGTGTATATTCCAACTCCGAGATGCTTGCACCAGTCCATAAATGGATCGTTGCAGCTTGCACACTTTGTTAGCACCTTTAGGATCGACAAGACCTTCTGGTTGCATCATATACAACTCTTCTTCCAGAAATCCATTAACAAATGCAGTTTTGACATCCATTTGCCAGATTTCACAATCATAAAATGTAGCAATTGCTAACATGATTTAGACAGACTTAAGCATCGCTACGGGTGAGAAAGTCTCATCATAGTCAACTCCTTGAACCCGTCGAAAACCTTTTGTGACAAAAGGCTTTATAGACAGTAACATTACCATCAGCGTCAATCTTCTTCTTGAAGATCCATTTATTCTCTATGGGTCGCCAATCATCGGGCAAATCCACCAAAGTCCACACTTTGTTCTCATACATGGATCCTATCTTATATTTCATGGCCTCAAGCCAGATTTCTCGGATGAACTACCTTCCAAATTGAGACCAGGTACAACTACCTCATCAAGTTCTACTTTCCTCCCACTCACTTCTTTCGAGAGAAACTCCTTCTCTAGAAAGGTTCCGTTCTTAGTAAAAATCTTGCCTTCGGACTTGTGGTAGAAGGTGTAACCAATTGTTTCCTTAGGGTATCCTATGAAGACGCACTTCTCCGATTTGGGTTCGAGCTTACCAGGCTGAAGCCTTTTGACATAAGAATCGCATCCCCAAACTTCAAGAAACGACAACTTAGGTTTGTTGCCAAACCACTGTTCATACGGTGTCGTCTCAACGGATTTTGACGGTGCCCTGTTTAAAGTGAATGCAGTTGTCTCTAATGCATAACCCAAAAACAATAGTGGTAAATCGGTTAGAGACATCATAGATCACACCATATCCAATAAAGTGCGGTTACGATGTTCGGACACACCATTATCCTGTGGTGTTCTAGGTGCGTGAGCTGTGAAACTATTCCACATTGTTTTAAATGAAGGCCATACTCGTAACTCAAATATTCTCCTCCATGATCAGATCGTAGAAACTTTATTTTCTTGTTACGATGATTCTCCACTTTTCACTCTGAAATTCTTTGAACTTTTCAAATGTTTCAGACTTGTGTTTCATTAAGTAGATATACCCATATCTGCTCAAATCATCTGTGAAGGTCAGAAAATAACGATACCCGCCACGAGCATCAACACTCATTGGACCACACACATCGGTATGTATTATTTCCAATAAGTCATTAGCTCGTTCCATTGTTCCGGAGAACGGAATTTTAGTCATCTTGCCCATAAGGCACGGTTCGCAAGTATCAAATGATTAATAATCAAGTGATTCCAAAAGCCCATCTTTATGGAGTTTCTTCATGCGCTTTATACCGATATGAACCAAACGGCAGTGCCACAAATAAGTTGCACTATCATTATCAATTTTGCATCTTTTGGCATCAATATTATGAATATATGTATAACCACGATCAAGATTCAACAGAAATAGACCACTCTTCAAGGGTGCATGACCATAAAAGATATTACTCATATAATGTGGGGACCTCGACTCATAAGTCGTGATCACCGAATGCACGTGTACAGTGATCCCAGAGATCAATGCTCACTGGACACACAGAAGCTGAATAACAAGAGTCTTACATCCGTACATACCGTCTTACACAAATTATGACCATTATGGTCAAGTCTTACATTGATAAAGCCTTAAGGGCTGAACATCAAATGAAACACAAGCAGCGGAAATCTTCGTCGATAAGTAGAACCCATGCCATCTGCCTTAACCCTACAGGCATTCTGACTGGGAAACGTCCTAGTTCGCATGTTCGTCTCCAAAGAACTCTTCTTCGAACTCCGGTTCTTCCATGCCTGGCCAATTAAATAACTAGTGGCAAGCCAATGAGTACTTTGAATGTACTCGCAAGCAACCCATGTTTTGGTCCAAGATGTAACAATACATGATATAGGTAAATTTTTGCAGAAAGCTAGTTTTGAGTGCAATGACATGTTCAACAACTTGGAAGACATGCATCAGGAGAATTCAAGTAACCATGAGGACAGGTTACAGATATCAACATAAATAGAGTGGGCACCAACCCAACTCAATCATGTCAAGTCCCTTGACTTGACCCAAGTAGTTTTATCAACACACACACACACGGTTTGTAAAACTCTGGACGTAGTTTAAGCAGCACCACCCAACTGTCCTTGACCGGCTATTCGAATAGTTTTACACTCTGCAGAGGTTGCACACTTTACCCACAAGATCCGGGGAACTTCCGTGTCATCCACGACCCGTGATACCTCAAGTACCCGGGGTAAGCACCCGATCACTACCTTTCCCTAGACGACACTAACAAGGAGTCCACTCGTTGTTCCGTATCCTCACGATGTACATCATATGAGACTCACTCGAGATTGTAACATCCGAGAGGGGACACAACGGTGTATCTGGTGCCCTGTAAAAACAGTCATGGCCGCCCTACCTGGCACGACCCCGTCCCGAGAGAGAGCACCAACTCTCCCCCGTCACTAGTAATGCGGGCTCCAAGCTAGTATCGACCTAGGTAATCAATAATGCCCTTTCCCATACAAGGGTAGAGTGGTTGCCCATGTAAGGTTGGGACAGTCGACAAATCTTAAATCTAATCCGTTTTCGAAAACAACACACACTTGCCTCGGTACACCACTTCGTCATCAAGTGGTTACCCATCTCATCATCTCCCTCGGGCATAAGTGGCACCCGACGGGGTTTTCGAAAAGTCCTTTGAAAACACTTTGTCTCCTTCATCATGCATATACCCGTCCCTTTTTGCGTAGCATCTACCTTAGCATCCTATCTACTCCCACCGGCATAACCCTCATAAGAAGGTAGGGTCATGCACAATGAAAGTATCAATGAGGAAGTACGGTGGCAAACCATCAAAGTGGTTACCACCTCATCATGATTCCGTTGCAACAACAATATGGTGCTATATGGCATGCATAAAAATGATTTCATAGACATGGTCAAAGGGCTGCTTGCCTTGGTCTTCAAAGTCTTCAAGTCCTTCTCCTTCTTCTTATCCAACCACTTCGTCAAATACGGGATCTATTTGTCGCAAAAGAAATGACAGGAAAATAAGCTAATAGTAAAACAGAAATATCAAAGTGCTCAGAAAAATGTCAACTTATTTTTGATAAATACTAGGGGGAAATATAAGAAGGGGAAAATTCCTATTTTTGGATTTGGAGTTAAGGAATAGTGGAAATGGATTTTCAAAGAAGGATTTAAATGCTGAAATTTGAATTTAAATTTGAACAGCACAGAAAAGTGTGATGGATGTGCATGAATGTTACATCAATAAATAGGTGTAATTATTCTAAGATTTTAGGAGTTGGAATTATTCCATTTGGATAAATATTTTATCCTGTGGAATTTTTATAAAACAGACAGAAAAAGAAAAAGAAAAGTGGCACTGTGCCATTGGGCCAGAAAGGCCACAGTGCAGCAGGCCTAGAGGGAATTCAGCCTGCGTGAGGCCGCCACGTCGAAGGCGTATTTGGGAAATACGTCTCTAGCCGACGCAGTGAACCAGTGCGCGCGTGTGTGTGTTTTTAAACCTGACGGGTGGGGCCCACCCGTCAGTATGTGAGGCTGACTGACGGGCCCCACGGCCGTGTCTTCCACCTCGAGCCAGAGAGGGAGGCGAGCTCATCGGCGTCGCTGTGGTCGAAGGAGAGGCGATCCGAGGGCACCGGCATGCTCAGGGCGGAGTCGCCGTTCGGGTGGAGGTGGAGGCAGTCGCCGGAGTGCAGGGGTTCGCCGGCGACGAGCAAGCCGGTGGCAGAGCTTTGGGAGGAGCTTGCCCCGGTCGATTCCAGCTGCAATAGAGAGGGGAGACAGAGGGGAAGTGGTAAGAGAGGTGAGGCGGTTCCAGGTCGAGAGAGAGAGAGGGCAAAGGAGGCCTGTACCACGAGATCGACGGCGACCCGAAGCGGCGGAGCTCGAGCTTGATCTCGAGCTTGGGCGGCTCTGGGGGTGAACGGGAGGCCCAGTGGGGCTATTTGGAGTGGGAGGGGACGAGTGGTGGCAAGAGGAGGGCTCGGGGATGCCTTATATAGGCGAGTGGCGGTCCACCGTGGGCTCGTGTGTCGGTGAGCTCGTGCTCGTCACTACGGGCCTCGGGAGGGTGCTGCGCCGAGTCTAGGGCGTTCATGGGAGTCGAGTAGGGCGCCAGGAAGGAAGAGAGGGAGCGGGGACGGGTCAGAGGTGTCGCGCGTGTGAGGCTGCCCATTGGAGCTCTCGGGCGGGCGGCGCGCATGCGAGCTGGGGCGAGAGGAGGGAGAAGAAGGAGGGGGACAGAGGCTTGGCATGTCGCAGACGTCAAGGCGCATCGTCGGGCTTGCTGGGGAGGCCCGAGGTGGCCGGAGGCGGTTGGTAGGGGGCGGCTACAGTGCGGGAGTGCACTGTAGCGTGCTCCAGAGCGTGCATATGGCCGGCATGGCCATTTTTCTAGCGCTCTGGGCTTGGCCTCTAGTGTCTGGGGGCTCTAGGGGAAGTAAAGAAGTAGGAGATGGCCTTGGATGCCCTGGGTGGCCACTGGAGTGAGGAGGGATGTGAGAAAGGAGAGAGAAGCTGCTGTCCAGGGAGGTAAATGAGGTGGTTTCACCCCTCAATCATTGAGCTGAGATGCAGCCATTGTTACGGGAGGTATAGGAGGACTTGGAGGGGCTGTGGTAAAAAGTGGAGGCCATGGAGAAGAGTGGAAGTGGTCAAAACAGGGGGTTTAGTAAAATGGCAGAAGGTGTTTGTTGCTGGTTTGGGCAAGAAGATGAACTCCTATTGTCATGAGGCTTGACAGTCAAATGGCATGAGATAATAATAGGTTCCACCAAGGTTGAGTCCATTTGGGAAAAGTTGCCAATGCAACTTTTGTAAACCCTAGAAATCAGCAGAAATGGACTTTCCAAGATTTAGTCATGCAAATCTGTTCTCCTTGATGCACCACTTGGTGTAGTGTCATCATTTGAGGTTATGAACATGTCCACAAAAGTTGAGATCAAAAGGAGAAAGTTTCCAATGTAGAGTTGTTCAAATTTGGTTCTGGACAGGAAGGGTTTTGGGGCACTTTGATCAATATAACATTTTCTCAAACTTGTGCCATTTGGCCTAGATGATTGATTAGACCATTTGAGCATTTTCACAAGGTTTGAGAATATTTGGAGATGTTTGGCAAATCTAAGGTTGCTCAAACTTCAAAATGGACAAAAATGGTTTTGAGGGGATTTGATGATGTTATATTGTTCTCCAAGACATGAGACTTGTCAAGATCATCTAATATGTCATATGTGACATGATAGAAGTTTCTTGGAATTTTTAGAGAATATTTCTTTTGTAAATATTTCAAAAGCTTGAAATATCCAGAAAGGGTTTTTGAGGGGTTTGACCAATATTTTGAACATTACCATGTGTTGAAACTCTCATATATGGACAATATATGTCCACTGAGTTTCCCTAATTTTTCACAAATATTTTTAAAACAATAAAATAGTTTTTCCCTATTAAAGACCATTTCTGGCCTTAAGAAAAAGCTTTTAAATAAAATAGGAAAATAACTTTTAAAATTATATTTTTGTGGTTTATGGGAGTCCTAAATCTAATAGGATTCAAATATACCTTTTGAATGATTTTTCATACCCCAAGTCAAGTACTTGTAGTGCAAACCTCAACTCAGGGTTTTTTGAAAAACTAAATTTTGAAAATACTATTTGGCCAAATTATTTTTGTAAGAAAATACTATGTTGCTCTACACACATGGCATGATCATTAGGCAGAAGCTTGGGGCAAGGAGATGAAGTATAGAAGGTGGAGTTGTGTTGACTTTAAAGAGCACTTGAAAAACACAGAGAGAAAACCAACTCAAAATAAAAAGTCAAATAATGCAAAAGTTTTTGTCAAACCACATTTTATCATGATTTATCATATTAAGTGTTGTGCCATGAAAATCAGGGTGTGACATATAAATAGAACAACCATTATTCTCTAATTTAAATGAATAACCGTCTCACACTAAACAAGATCCAGATATAATCTTCGTGCTCAACGCTGGCACCAAATAACAATTATTCAGGTCTAAAACTAATCCCGAAGATAGATGTAGAGGTAGTGTGCCGACGGCGATCACATCAACCTTGGAACCATTCCCGACGCGCATCGTCGCCTCGTCCTTAGCCAATCTTCCTTTGATCCGTAGTCCCTGCTTCGAGTTACAAATATGAGCAACCGAACCGGTATCAAATACCCAGGCACTACTACGATAATTAGTAAGGTACACATCAAATAACATGTATATCAAAAATACCTTTGTTCACTTTGCCATCCTTCTTATCCGCCAAATACTTGGGGCAGTTCTGCTTCCATTGACCAGTCCCTTTACAGTAGAAGCACTCAGTTTCAAGCTTGGGTCCAGCTTTGGGTTTCTTCCTGTGAGTGACATCTTGCTTGTCATTCTTCTTGAAGTTCCCCTTCTTTTTAACCTTGCCCTTCTTCTTGAAACTAGTGGTCTTGTTAACCATCAACACTTGATGCTCCTTCTTGATTTCTACATCCGCAACCTTTAGCATCATGAAGAGCTCGGGAATAGTCTTTTCCATCCCTTGCATATTGTAGTTCATCATGAAGCCTTTGTAACTTGGTGGCAGTGATTGAAGAACTCTGTCAATGACACAATCATCTTGAAGATTAACTCCCAACCGAGTCAAGTGATTATGGTACTCAGACATGTTGAGTATGTGCTCACTAACAGAACTATTCTCCTCCATCTTGCAGCTATAGAACTTGTTGGAGACTTCATATATCTCAACTCGGGCATTTGCTTGAAACATTAACTTCAACTCCTAGAACATCTCATATGGTCCATGACGTTCAAAACGTCTTTCAAGTCCTGATTCTAAGCCGTAAAGCATGGCACATTGAACTAAAGAGTAGTCATCAACACGTGACTGCCAGGCATTCACAATGTCTGCAGTTGCTGGGGCCGGTGGTACACCTAGCAGTGCATCAAGGACATAATTCTTCTGTGCAGCAATGAGGATAATACTCAAGTTATGGACTCAGTCCGTGTAGTTGCTACCATCATCTTTCAGCTTAGCTTTCTCTAGGAATGCATTAAAATTCAAGCGAACAGTAGCACGGGCCATTGATCTACAACATAGATATGCAAAAAATATCAGGACTAAGTTCATGATAAATTAAGTTCAATTAATCATATTACTTAAGAACTCCCACTTAGATAGACATCCCTCAAGTCATCTAAATGATACGTGATCCAAATCAACTATACCATGTTCGATCATCACGTGAGATGGATTAGTATTCAATGGTGAACATATCTATGTTGATCATATCCTATATGATTCACGTTCAACCTTTCGGTCTCCAGTGTTTCGAGTATTCCGCATGTGCAAAACTGGCTTGCACCCGTTGTATTTGAACGTAGAGCTTATCACGCCCGATCATCACGTGGTGTCTCAGCATGAAGAACTTTTGCAACGGTGCATACTCGGGGAGAACACTTATACCTTGAAATTTTAGTAAGTGATCATCTTGTAATGCTACCGCCGTACTAAGCAAAATAAGATGCATAAAGATAAACATCACATGCAATCTAAATATGTGACATGATATGGCCATCATCATCTTGTGCTTTTGATCTCCATCACCAAAGCAATGTCCTGATCTCCATCATCACCGGCTTGACACCTTGATCTCCATCGTAGCGTCGTGGTCGTCTCGCCAACTATTGTTTCTACAACTATCGCTGTCACTTAGTGATAAAGTAAAGCAATTACATGGCGTTTGTATTTCATATAATAAAGCGATAACCATATGGCTCCTGCCAGTTGCCGATAACTTTTACAAAACATGATAATATCATACAACAACTTATATCGCATCATGTCTTGACCATACCACATCACAACATGCCCTGCAAAAACAAGTTAGATGTACTCTACTTTGTTGTTGCAAGTTTTACATGGCTGCTACATGCTTCTATCATGAACCGTACTTACCTATAGCACAAAAACCACAACGGTGATTTATCAAGTTTGTTGTTTTAACCTTCACAAGGACCGGCCGCAGTCAAATTTGATTCAACTAAAGTTGGAGAAACAAACACCCGCCAGCCACCTTTATGCAAAACTAGTTGCATGTCTATCAGTGGAACCGGTCTCATGAACGCGGTCATGTAAAGTTGGTCCGGGCCTCTTCATCCAACAATACCGCCGAATCAAAATAAGACATTGGTGGTAAGCAGTATGATGATCACCGCCCACAACTCTTTGTGTTCTACTTGTGCATATCATCTACGCATAGACCTGGCTCGGATGCCACTGTTGGGAAACATAGCATGCAATTTCAAAAAGAATTCCTACACTCATGCAAGACCTATCTAGGAGATGCATAGCAACGAGAGGGGGAGAGTGTGTCCACGTACCCTCGTAGACCGAAAGCGGAAGCGTTAGCTTAACGCGGTTGATGTAGTTGAACGGCTTCTCAATTCAAATGATCAAGCACCGAACATATGACACCTCCGAGTTCTGCACACACTCAGCTCAATGATGTCCCTCGAACTCTTGATCCAGTAGAGGTACGAAGGAGTAGATGAGTTCCGTCAGCATGATGGCGTGCTGACGGTGATGGTGATGTGATTCGCGCAGGGCTTCGCTAAGCACTACGACAATATGACCGGAGGAGTAAACGGTGGAGGGGGGCACCGCACACGGCTAAGAAACAATTGATGCGCCTTGAGGTGCCCCTCCCCCCTGCCCCCGTATATAAAGGAGAGGGGAGGAGGGCTGGCCTAGGGCGCGTGCCATGTGGGGGTCCTACTAGGACTCCAAGTCCTAGTCGCCCCTTCCTTCCAACGGAGGGGGAAAGGGGAAAGAGAGGGAGAGGGAGAGGGAGTAGGAAAGGGGGCCGCGCCCCCTCCCCTAGTCCAATTCGGACTCCCCATTGGGGGCGCCACCTCCTTGTGGCCTGCCTTGCCTCTCCCCTATGGCCCATGAGGCCCATTACTTCCCCCGGGGGGTTTCGGTAACCCCTCGGTACTCCAAAAATACCCGAAACACTCCTAAACCATTCCGGTGTCCGAATATAACCTTCCAATATATCAATCTTTACCTCTCGGCCATTTAGAGACTCCTCATCATGTCTGTGATCTCATCCAGGACTCCGAGCAACCTTCGGTCACCAAAACACATAACTCATATAATACATATCGTCATCGAATGTTAGGCGTGCGGACCCTACGGGTTCGAGAACTATGTAGACATGACCGATACACCTCTCCGGTCAATAACCAATAGCGGAACCTAGATGCTCATATTGGTTCCCGGATATTCTATGAAGATCTTTATTGGTCGAACCGCAATGTCAACATACGTTATTCCCATTGTCATCGGTATGTTACTTGCCCGAGATTCGATCGTCGGTATCTTCATACCTGGATCAATCTCGTTACCGGCAACTCTCTTTACTCATTCTGTAGTGCATCATCCCACAACTAACTCATTAGTCACATTGTTTGCAAGGCTTCATATGATGTGCATTACCGAGAGGGCCAGAGATACCTCTCTGATACTCTGAGTGACAAATCCTAATCTCGATCTATGCCAAACCAACAAACACCTTCAGAAATACCTGTAGAGCATCTTTATAATCACCCAGTTACATTGTGACATTTGATAGCACACAAGACATTCCTCCGGTGTCCGAGAGTTGCATAATCTCATAGTCGAAGGAATATATATTTGACATGTAGA
The DNA here is from genome assembly GCF_018294505.1 of Triticum aestivum. Taxonomy (NCBI): domain Eukaryota; kingdom Viridiplantae; phylum Streptophyta; class Magnoliopsida; order Poales; family Poaceae; genus Triticum; species Triticum aestivum. The sequence continues at coordinate 231,801,281 of NC_057795.1, forward strand.
AAGCAGTAGCAATAAAATTGAACGATCATAATGCTAAGCTAACGGATGGGTCTTGTCCATCACATCATTCCACTAATGATGTGATCCCATTCATCAAATGACAACTCATGTCCATGGCTAGGAAACTTAATCATCTTTGATCAACGAGCTAGTCTAGTAGATGCATACTAGGGACACAGTTTTCGTCTGTGTATTCACACATGTATCACTTTTCCGGTTAATACAATTCTAGCATGAATAATGAACATTTATCATGAATAAGGAAATATAAAATAACAATTTTATTATTGCCTCTAGGGCATATTTCCTTCAGTTACATTGTGATGTTTGATAGCACACAAGGCATTCCTCCGGTGTCCTGGAGTTGCATAATCTCATAGTCAGAGAAATATGTATTTGACATGAAGAAAGCAGTAGCAATAAAACTGAAAGATTATTATGCTAAGCTAACGGATGGGTCTTGTCCATCACATCATTCTCCTAATGATGTGATCCCGTTCATCAAATGACAATACATGTCCATGGCTAGGAAACTTAACCATCTTTGATCAATGAGCTAGTCTAGTAGAGGCATACTAGGGACACAGTGTTTTGTCTATGTATTCACACATGTATCAAGTTTCCGGTTAATACAATTCTAGCATGAATAATAAACATTTATCATGAATAAGGAAATATAAAATAAAAAATTATTCCCTCTAGGGAATATTTCTTTCATATTTGTAGGCCAAAAAATAGGGGAGGCCTTGGTATCCTCTGTCTGGGGCTGCAAAATGTTGCTCTCCTTCTCAAGCATGCAAACAACTTCCTCAATAAGAAAGATATTCCTTGGTAATCTTTAGTTTGGGACTCATACTACCATGGCAGGGTACCCCAGGGAACTTCTGACTGTGGTTCATTTTGGTGGAGAGATATTGCAAAGTAATGCAGAGGTTCAGAGATTGTTCTTGGGTTTAGAAATGAGGGTGACACTGCACTATTTTGGTCTGACCAATGGAAGCTTTGTCAAGGGTTACCACCCTGCAGTCTATATATCCTAGGCTCTTCTCTTATGAAAAGGATCCTTGGATCTCCATCAAAGAGATTTTTGAGACTCAAGACATTTTGCAAAACTTCCATCTTCCACTGTCAGCGCAGACATATGAGGATCTGGTCAATTTGCAATCCCTGATGGAGAGCCATAATAGAACACCTGGATCTAAGGATGTTTGGTATTGGCAAGGGTTTTCCAAGGAGTACAAACCCAAGATGTTCTACTCACACTCTTTTGCATCTGAATCCTTTAATCCTTTGACCACTTGGATATGGAAGTCCTCTTGCACAATGAAAATTAAAGTGTTTGCTTGGATGCTCATTATGGATAGATTGAACACTAAAGATATGGTGGAGAGGAGGCATTGGCATATGGAAAATGGAGTGACATGTGTTCTTTGCCCTCTGTTAGCAAGAGAAACCAGGGACCATCTGTTTTTTAACAGCAATTTTAGTGTGAGAGTGTGGAATTATCTTCAGATTGATTGGTCTTCTTGGGATTCAATAGCAGAATTGGTTATCCGGTCCAGGAGAAGTTTTGGCAAGCCTTTCTTCACGGAAGGGGTGTTCATTGCTTGCTGGAATATTTGGATCATTAGAAATGCCAAAGTTTTTAGGATTGAAAGGGTCGGTTTCAACAAATGGAGATGTGCTTTCATCCATGACATCAGCCTCATGCAATACAGAATTAAGGATGCCTATAAGGATGATCTCTTGAGATGGGTTTCTTTTCTGCCACCTTGAGGCTTGGTATTGTATTTTTGTTTAATATTCCTTTAGGCAGGAATGCTTGATTACCACTTGTAATCTCTGTCATGTACTTGTAACTTCTTTTCTCTTAATAAACCTTTTGATATGCTGTGGAGATTTTGCCCCACAGTTCCCAGTCAAAAAAACATTATAACTAAACTAAAGCTTAGCTCGTGTATCTTCCCTTGTGGAATTCCTCTTGAGAGAGAGACCCCGTTGAAGTACACAATGCCTCCATTGGAGGAGAACCCTAAGGGATTACTAAGACCTCTGCTTGTGGAGTAGGATTTCTCAAGTGAATCATCAAGCCCCATCTCTCCTAGAGATTTGGATGGACTACCTCTCAAGAACTACCCTTGTATAAATCATCAAGCCCTTAGTTCATGTTAAGCAAGGAGAAAGTCAAAAATAAAATAAATCTTAACGATATTTGTCCGAACACTTCCCGGGTGTGGTGTCCACTATGGACGATGTCGAAAGGGGGCGGGTGATACTAGATTTGTGAATGGACCATGAGGGTCCAACAGCAGGGAAGTACAATGCGTCTGTGTGATTGTGAATGGACCATGGGGGTGCAACGGCAGGGAAGTACAATGTGTCTGGGTGGAGCAATGGTGGTCCGGCAAGAACTAGGTGACAGACATAGTGGTGTAGAGGCGACGACGGTCTTGGTGGATGTAGAGCAAGGGGGAGGGGAAAAGTAGGGGAAAAGAGCTTCAGAGAGAGGGTTTTTTGTGGGCAGGGTGTGTCGGAGTCCAACATGGCGACTCTCCGAACTCCTCTAAATCTCCTTCAGTTTTGTTTCCAGTTTGACGAAATTCGGATATGTGAATTGATACACAAACATTTAATGAAGCATGATGGCTGATGTTGAAGGGCAAACTCCCCGAAACCTCCATCAACTTTATTTCTAGTTTGGCGAAATTCGGATACCACTAGTGACTGCAAGCGTAGAGAGAGTTAGCGGAGAGAACGAGAGCCCCCCACCCCTCCCCACCACCGTCTGCCACTCCGGCGGCGGTGTCCACCCCCTCCCATCGCCGGTCACTCTAACCCCGACCCCCCCTTCCCAACTGCCGGCTGTGGCGTCCCCCCTCCCCTTGAGACATAGACGGGAGCCCTAGATAAGTCAGCTCCTCCTTTCGCCGCGCCGGAGAGCAGCCTGTGGTCTCGGTCCTGGGGCTCTCCTCGTGCTTGGAGAGCTGCCCCCGCCGGCGAACTCGCATATCGTTGCGGCACGGAAGCAGCCAGGCCTTCTAGGCGGGAGATGTGGAGGAAGGGCCATGGTTTGGGAGGGTCACACAACCCGGCGGCGCCGCCGCCCAGGCCGCCCCGCGCGGTTTCCCTGGAGGTGCAAGGTCTCTGCTTTCGCTGCTTTGGAGAAGGGCACCTCGGGCGCGACTGCACCAATGAGGTTGTCTGCTTCACATGTGGGCTTCCTGGACACGAGTCCAAAGATTGCAAGCGGCCTCGGATCCAGTCACCGGAGGAGGACCTCAGGCGGCTAATTGCGGCCAAAGTTGCGCGCCGCAATTCTGCTTTGGCGCTCGGCGGTGGTGGCCCCTTGCTCCTACCGCCCCTCCTGTTGTCTCCATGGCGCAGGTCACCTGGTCAGCGATTCACGCGCCCAGGTTGGAGCTCACGCTGGACACCTCGGAGTGGTCGGCTGACCTTTGCTTCATGCGCCGCTCACAGTCCATGGAAGATTTGGAGAGGCGCCTCCGGTTTGCCATGGTCGCATACATCGCCGGTGCCAGTCGCGACATCTCGCCGGAGTTCGTTCTAGAGGCTCTTCGCGTCAAGGCGGGTATCACCCAGGAGTGGGTCTCTGGCATTCGTTACAGACCAGAAGACTTCCTTGTTGTGTTTGGCAGAGAAGAGCATCGCAGCAGAGTCAGTGCAATTCCGGTGTTCGAGCACAATGGCATTCGCCTCTTCTTCCAGCCTTGGAACAGGCAGGCCCAAGTAGTTCACTCTCTGTTGAGATTCAAGGTCCTGATGGAGATAGAAGGTATCCCTCCTCATGCTTGGGATCAGGATGTGGTCGAGAGCTTGTCGGGATCCTCTTGCATGGTCGATACGGTGGCGCCGGAGACCTACTCCCGGGCGAACCTATCATCCTTCAAGGTCTCGGCATGGATGACGGACCCGGAGTGAATCCCCCCCCCCCCCCCCCCTATGTTGGCTGGCGATTCCGGAGCCGCGACTGATTTCGCCGCTCATGGAGCCAACGCTGCTGCAGTACAAAGTGTTGATTCACCTGGATGAGGTATGTGACTACACCAACGTCGGTGAGCCGTGGTTTTTGGGGTCCTCGTCGAGCAGTGGGCAGAGTGGCATCCCAGACGACGGCGATGGCCCTAGGGGTGGTGGTACGGTCGTTTCAGCACGAAGAGCCTGGCAGTTTGGCGTTCCGGACGTCAGAGGGCAGTCTGCTGGTGACACCGGTGGCGGTGATCGCTGGAGTAGGCAGCGCGGAGGCTCCATGGCACTCCCGTCTTGGAAGTTGCCACCCATGGTCCCTCATGCTGCCATTCTGGGCAGCGGCCCCGCTCTGCCAGTTCGTGACTGTATCTCCGTCAGAGTTTCTGCTTTTGACCGCCTGGATGGACCCGCCATTGCCGCCCGTGAGTGTTCGAATCCGAGGCACTCCTCCCTGTCACCAACTGATGTTGTGCGCCCAGCGAGGGATGATCAGGTTGTTGTGGTGCCCACCCACAAGCCTTCTACATGTTCACAGGTGGCCACGTGCCTAGCGACTGAGAGCAACCCCACCATCCCCACTCCGGTGCTGGTGGAAGAGCCGTCTGGCAATCAACTGCGGGAAGATGAGGATGGACTGCCCAACTACTATACGTCCCCACCTGGGTTGGACCTGCCACGGACAGTTCTTGTCTCCCATGCGGTCCCGGAGACAACACATGCGGTTTTGATGGTCGCTGATGGCGGCCAGCTTGCAAACCAGGAGACGGGAAGCCCAGTGAGGATTCTCAAACGCGCGAGTTGCGAAGATGAAGACAAGGAGGGCCTCGGCCCCTCTGTGGTGGACCCCACCGAACAGGTAGTGATGATTCCCACTAGGCAGCCCATTGAGCCATTTTTAGAGGGAGTGGAGAGCGTGGAGAACATGGATGACCCCATAGTACCTTCCAGCAATAATTTATTAGCACTGCATGGAAGGGGAGCTCAGTCCGGTGGATGGGACGGTCAGGTGCATGGAGTTCGCTGCTCCCATGCAGTGCGAAGGCTTGGCGGGGCTGGTGGTGCCGGTAGCGGACCAGTTCAAGACGCTGGCAATAGGAGGAGATGAAGAGGAGGTCAAGCTTCAGGCGCAACAGAGGCAAGACACCCAGAGCGCCATGGCCGAGGCTGCAATACAAGGCATGCCAGTGAGGGATGCGGCTCCATAAGAGGAGGGCATGACAGCCAAGGAGGCAGTGGCGTATGAAAGACTGAAGACGTTCTGCACCAACATTGTCAAAAGGCTTGTGCCGCCGTTGCTGCGCGAGCTACAAGCTTCTACTCTCAGGCCACAGGCAGAACCGTTCACCCTCAAGAGGATAACGCGATCATCGAAGCGCAGTGTGTGACAGCCTGGATTTTTGCCTTCTCTCTTTTTCCGGACTTGCTTTGTCTTTGCTTTGGATTTGAGTTTTTGGAATCAATTCAAACGGACTTACCACTTGGGCATGCCCTTGAATTTCACCCAAGTGACCCATCTACCTCTCATTCGACCTAATTTCTCTTAAAACCCCTAAAATGGCCCAATGAATCTCTTTCATAAAAGAAAAATATTCATTTTCCTTCTGAAAACTCATTTCAGAAACTAGTGCTCCAAAGAAACACCTTTTTTATTGCTCCAAAAATCTTGAGATAATTCCTGAATTTTCTTTGAACCTTGGCCCACCTCCTTGAGCAAAAATATTGCATGACTTTTTGTAATATTTTTGCTACAGAAATCATTTCCCTTCTGGCCCAAAAATGCACTTTGTACAACAAGTGTATTTTTCCTTGATCCTTTGGAGATGGTTTTTCTTGGGCCTCGTTACCATCCTAAGTAACCCTTAACCCCAGGAGATCAGCCCTAATGGTCTTCTAGAGCCCTCCAAACTTGGCGACCAAGTTTCTGTCCAGAAACTTGCCAGCAAGCTAGAATTACATCTGGTCGACCTGGCATTGAGTCTTCACCTTTCCTAGACTAAACACTGCATGGACTACAGCCCAGACAAGGTTTGGACACGCGTGTGTGTCGTTTTGACCATGCCAAGGTGGTGACCGCATGTGGACACGAGGCCTGGCATGTGTTCGATGTGATCTGCGTCGTGCCAGTGCCTCTGTTCCGCGCGTGCTCGAGCCAGAGCTCGCCGACGACTGCCGCGCCGCGCCACCAGCTACGTCTCTTCACCCTTGACCCCTCCATGGCGCTCGCCGATGTCGGAGACGCCGTAGCGAGCATGGGCACGTCGCGGCCAAAAGCCACAGTGCACCTGTGCCCCTGTCTTCTTCTCCCCCTTCTCCTTGTGCTCGTCCGCGAGCGTGGACAGCCTCCGCGTGATCGCTGAGCCCCTCACCCCCTCGCTGACGCCTCTCGTCATTGCTCGCCGCCTTCCAGAGAGCTCCAGCGGCAACATGTTGCCCCCTTCCCCCTCTGCCTATAAATAGAGCCTTCCCCTCCGCTCCGAAGCCACACACCGCACCACTCAACCTCCACGAACATGCAACACAGCTGCAGCCCGGCCGGGCAGGCCTCTGGCCGTCATGCCCGACCAGAGCTCGCCGGCAACCCCTGCAGCCTAGTCACCCTGCTCCCGAGCTCTTGGAGCCCAACCAACCCCTCAGGCGTGTCTCTGGAGATCCACTGGTGATGCCTGGAAGCCGTAGAGCCCCTGGAGACGCCCCTCGACGTCGCCTTCTTCTTCTCTGGCAAGTCCCGACCGTCGCCGCCGCTTGCGAGGTTGGTTGCGAGCAGCTCTGGCCATCCCCCGACGTGCCACAGGTACAGGCAGGTGCACCGTAGCCCCCTCTTCAATCCTATCCCTCTGGTTTTGCCCAAGGACCCCTCCTCGCCGACGTGAGCTCCGGTGAAGCGCCACAACACTCTGTTCCACCCCCCCCCCCTTCTCTCTCCTAACTGGTGGGGCCCAGTGTAAGCCTCTTCACTCGCACCTGAAGTGGTACGAGTAGAGGCGTCTTCTGGCTTTACGCCATCGACGTCACCCCCCTCCCCCCCCCCCAAGTTTTCTGTTTATTCAAAATACTTTGACCAAAACTTTGACCAGTGATATCTCCTAGCCTATAAGTCCAAATGAGTTGATTCTTTTTTGCATCGTGTTTGTTTCAGAAAGCTCTAGCAGCACACCAAATTGTGGAATTTTCCTTGCTGCCTAGAATTTCTGGTGATTTTCAGAATGGTTCTTGATATTTTGTTTTGTGGTTTTTAAATATTTTCATAGGGAGGGACTTGTCTTGAAGCTATCCAAGAGGAGTGTGAATGTCCTCTGCACTAAGGCAAGCCACACCAACATTTGGTTGGTGTAATTTCAATATCTATGATTTTCCTACTTCAATATGAGCTATTTTTCTTGAATTTAAATTAGTTAAATAATTATGGTTTAATGCTAGTTACTTTTTCATGCTTGAAATGCTTGTTTAAGTTACTGGTTGAATGCATGTACTAGTTTGGTCAAGTAGAGTAAAGTTTTAGCTTTATGATGGTGCTTTGATAAATCATGGTAGTTTCTTTTTGATAATTGGATTTTCATATAAATGACAAGTTAACCAACATAATGCATGATAATAATCAGTGTAGTAAAATCAGTAAGGTTTATTGATGCGTAGTGCAAGAAAGTTATTTTGGTAAGGTTGATTCGTTCTTATGTGTGGCATGTTTTGCATATCGAATAGTTGCATGATCATGGCATCATATGACTTGGAGTGAGTTTATTTTCAAGTTAAACCTGATAATAGTCCAACTTGAATATAATGTTGATCAAGCCATGGTGCCACCGAATCGTGTTTTCTCAGTGCGACCACATTTACCTTATGGGGGGTCTTGATTCGGTCCTTTCTCGTGCCTCTTGCTGGTGCCTCCAACGAGGGAAGGTTATGGCGTGCGGTACCCTGGCCCAGTAAGCAGACATAACCTTTTGTGCCCGTTTGTTTTTATGGTACTTTGTCCCTGTTTGGGACCGTTTTGTGACGATGGTGGCCGAAGATGCCTTTGGTAGGCATGAGGCCACCCATGACTTAGCCCTGAGAGGGAGTTGGTCGGAGTGGCCGGGAGAGTGTCATGGCAAGGGAAGAGTCTCGTCGGAACACCGTTGGTCCACCCGAATGGGAGTGCGAGGCCATGGGTTCTGTGGTGTGGGTAAAGTGCGCTACCTCTGCAGAGTGTATTTAATCCATCGATAGACGTGTCCTCGGTTATGGACACAACTCGGAAGTAGGTCACACCATGGATCAACAATTATAATTAATCTTGCACACTGAGTATTTATTGTTGGCATTGGTATTATGATGATTTGTGGGATCATGTGATGATCAGTAAGTGATTGGTTTCAGTTGTGATCCGGGTATGATCGATGTTCGGTTACGAGGTAACCCATCTGGTAAGCGAGTCCAAGGGACTCGGTGCACATGTTGGTTTCACCGCATCAGTAGTATTACTTGCATTGCATTAACCTGATTAATTGTCATGATATTGTTTGTCATTGTGCTTATGTTTGTTGTGAGCTTGCAAGTACATTCAATGTACTGACCTGGCGTATCATGCCAGATTTCAGGCAAGTCGTATCGGATCGGAGAGCTTCCAATGTCTAGATCATGTCCTTGTCGGTGTCCCAGTGCTATGGAGTTCCACTTCATCGTTATTATGGTGCCGCGTAGTTTATGTCATCGAGGCCCCTTCATGTTCATTTAAATAATGTACATACTGTTCAGCTGCAGCGTGTGTGCCGCTTGGCTGCTTATCTCAATGTAATATCAGACTTATGTTTTCGCTAGCATTAATAAAGCGGTTGTTTCTGTACCATGTTGTTGTGTGTTGCCAGAAGACTTGATCTCTGGGCTGGCAATGCAAGGTAAACCAGTTGCTCTGAGCTGGGGGTGCCACAATGCTTGGTATGAAAGCCGCACTGATTGTAGGACACGCTAGACCGTTAGTGCGTTAGTGGAACGGTAGATAGTTTCGTCTGAGTGCCGGTAGTCATAGAAATCGATTGCTGCATTGCATGCATGTTTATCTGTTGTTATTACTAACCATCTGGTGATTGTAATTGTAGATGGCTCCAGTTCCGATCTTGTACCATCCTGAGCCAGCTCCGTACACATCGTTGCACCTGCTTCAGAATGTGTGGCGACGACTCTACCCAGAGGGTGCTGATCCAGTGTATCAGGTGTATCAGGAGCATCTGGCCGGTTCGTTGTATAAGTATTATGCTGAGGTCACTCTACACCATAGTTCCCCTTCTGGTGCTTACACTCGTTTCTCTAAGGGTGGTTTCGCTTCTACGCCATCTCAGGCGGTCCAGTTTGCTGCTATCGAGGCTCTTGTAGACTAGCACTACAACGAGGTTTGCATGCACACCCTCCCAGGTTTTTACTACTACCCATCTCTGCACGAGAATGGGTGTATTCGCTTCCCTCTTATTGATCCGGCGTGCGATCGTCCTTCTAGCCACCTCTCTCGCTATATCACTGCCAGTTATCTTTTGATCTATGAGTTAGCTTGAGAGCTAACCCGAGCCCGGATAGCCCTTGCCGCCGCTCGAAATAGGAACCCTCCACCCACTGTTGGTTTCACTCCATACATTCCTCCCGCCTCTGTTACCCCGGTGACCACTCAGGGTACCACCAACCCTTTGGCAGTGACCCCTTGCAGTGCTCCTGTTGTGTGGGCTTCCCTTGTCGCTACTCCTGCAGCTCCTATGCTTAGATCCCATCCCGCACCTGCCCCTGAGGGAGAGTCCTCGAGGCAGCGTCGTCATGTTTCTTTTAACCCGGAGGTCTCCACTATCAGTTCAGGGTCTGAGTCCGGCTCAGGCGAGGAGCCCGCAGCAGCACCAGGCGAGCAGTAGATCGCTAGAGTATCATCTTTGTCATGAGTATGACGTATGGATGTAGTCATATGCGTCATGATGTTTAGTTTCATGTATGAGGGTAGTGAACCCGTCATGATGTTATCTTTTATGTTGAGTCTGTGTATAATTATGTTGGAACCTTTTTATTCGCCTTGGTTTCTTTTCGCTGTGTTTTTCTGGGATTGTCGCTGGCTTTTCCTCCCATTCTTGGATATTTCTCATCGCGGTTGCTTTGTATTGGGAAAATAAATAATAGGATGACACGGGGAGGTCGCAGCAGCCAAGCTTGTGAGGATGTCCATGTTCGTCGCTTCGCAAGACAAGCAGGACATTCCCCCGAGCCATACCAGCCACCTCCACCTCCACCGCCACATCTGCCCTCCACTGAGCAAATCATGCGAATGTTTGAAGAAATAAGGAACAACGATCTGATGGAGATGTTGAAAAGTGTGCAAGTTATGGTTGTACAGAATGGAAATCAGAATGGTCATTACTCCAAGCTCTCAGATTTTCAAAGGACCAAGCCTCCCAGTTTAAGTCAAGCTATTGATCCATTTGAAGCCGATGATTGGTTGAGGACCATTGAGAGGAAGCTGGAAATTGCTCGCACTGAGGAAGGAGACAAGGTTTCGTTCGCAACACATTATCTCGAAGGAGCTGCCGCTATATGGTGGGATAATGCTAAGGCTATGTGGCCAGCGGACGAGGAAATTACATGGACCAAATTCAAGGATCATTTCTGCAAGTATCATATTCCCACCGGAATTATGAAGATCAAGCTGCGGGAATTCCTCGCTCTCACTCAAGGAAGCATGTCAGTAAGTGAGTACCTGAATAAATTCAACCATTTGGCCCGTTATTCTCTCTATGATGTGGCCACCGAAGAAAGGAAGGTCGACAGATTTCTTGGCGGACTGAACCAACACCTCAGATGTACTCTCAGTATGTTTGATTTTCTTGATTTGCAAACTCTGGTGAACAAGGCCCTCATTGCAGAAAGGGAGCACAAGCGAGTGATACACAGTTCTGCTTCTTCGAGGACCAACATACCAAGGAATGTCCGAGGATATGACATCTGCCTGATGTTGACTTGTGATCCACCCGATCAACAGCATAGTCAGAATCAGAATATCCAATGAGATCAAAAGAAGAGCCCTTGGGATACCATAATCCAAGAGTTGTAGTGTGAGCTAGATATCGAAGAATATGCTTCCCAGCCTTATGGTGTGATTCCTTCGGTGTAGCTTGAAATCGGGCACACGTGCAAACACTAAGCATAATATCCAGCCTAGATGCACATAGATACAATAAAGAGCCAATCATGGAGCGGTATACCTTTTGATTGAAGTCTTTACCATTTTCATCGGTGCATAGATGGCCATTTGTGGGCATAGGGATTTTGATGCCTTTGCAGTCTTGCATGCCAAATTTCCTCAACACATCCTTGAGGTATTTCTCCTGGGATATGAATATGCCATTGTGTTGTTGACTAATTTCAAGACCTAAGAAGAATTTCAACTCTCCCATCATGGACATTTGATACTCCTCACTCATCATATAGGCAAATTCATCACTGTAACATTGGTTAGTACAACCAAAGATAATATCATCAATGTATATTTGGCACACGAATAATTCATCATCATATGCTTTGGTGAAAAGAGTTGGGTCAAGTGAACCAGGTTTGAAGCCTTTCTTCATGAGGAATTCCTTCAAAGTATCATACCACGCCTGAGGTGCTTGCTTGAGGCCATAGAGGGCCTTGTTGAGTCTGTAGACGTGATATGGAAATTTTGGATCCTGAAAACCTGGTGGTTGAGCAAAATATACTTCTTCCTCAAGCTTACCATTGAGGAATGCACTTTTCACATCCATTTGATGTAAGATGATATTATGATGGTTATCATAAGCAAGCAATATGCGAATAGCCTCAAGTCTAGCAACAGGTGCAAAAGTTTCATCGAAATCAATTCCTTCAACCTGTGTGTAGCCTTGATCTACAAGACGAGACTTATTCCTCACCACAAGGCCATTTTCATCTTGTTTGTTGTGGTAGATCCATTTGGTGCCGATGATATTGTGCTTGCATGGGTCTGGTCGCTTGACAAGCTCCCATACATTGTGGAGCTCAAATTGATGCAATTCATCTTGCATAGCTTGAATCCACTCAGATGCCATGAATGCTTCATCAACTTTGGTGGGCTCTGTGATAGAGACAAATGCAAAATACCCACAAAAGTTAGACAAATGTGAAGCTTTTGAGCGCGCGAGAGGACCTGGTGCGTTGATGTCGTTGATGATTCTCTCAATCTGCACTTCGTTTGCAATGCGAGGATGAGCAGGTTGACGACTTTGATTTGGCCCAGCAATTTCTTTGGGGCCGTTTTCATCAGTAGCACCAGCGTGATTTTCTTCACGGTCCGGAATGACTTCTTCAGCAGATTCTTCAGTAGGGATGACATCCTCAGTAGCCTTGAACTTGATGGATTCCTCGGTTGACATTTCATCTAGCACAGGAGGTAGGTGCTCTCTTTGAGAGCCATTAGTTTCATTGAACCACACATCTATAGTTTCAACAACCTTGTGACGATAGGGGTTGAAGACTCTGTAGGTGTGCGAGTCCTTTCGGTAACCAAGCATAAAACCCTCATGTGCTTTCGGTGCAAATTGAGAGTGGTGGTGAGGATCTCTAATCCAGCATTTAGCATCGAAGACTTTGAAATAACTTACATTGCGTTTCTTGTCAGTGAAGATTTCATATGAGGTCTTTTTGAAGAATTTGTGAATATATACTCTATTGATGATGTGGCATGCAGTATCAATAGCATCTGGCCAAAAATGCTGCAGAGTCTTGTATTCATCAAGCACCGTGCGAGCCATCTAAACAATAGTTCTGTTCTTGCGCTCCACGACGCCGTTTTGCCGAGGAGTATAGGGAGCAGATAACTCGTGAGTAATACCAAGTATATCAAGATATTCATCGAGACCTGTGTTCTTGAACTCGGTTCTGCTATCACTCCTGGTATGCTTGATCTTCACACTGAAGTTCGTAGATGCTCTTGAGGAAAATCGTTTGAAGACTTCCTGTACTTCATTTTTGTAAGTGATGGTATGCACCCAGATATAACAAGAATGATCATCAACAATGACAAAGCCATATATGATGCAGAATTAGTGAACATGGCATAATGAGTAGGGCCAAAGAGATCCATGTGAAGTAATTCAATGGGACGAGAAGTGGTCATGATAGTCTTTGTGGGATGCTTGGCTCTGGTTATCTTTCCAGCCTCACCAGCCCCCAAAAGATGAGCTTTTAGGAATTTGACACCCTCGATGCCAATGACATGCTTCTTCTTCGCGAGTGTATGCAAGTTCCTCATCCCAACATGACTAAGTCGTCGATGCCATAACCATCCTTCTGAAGCTTTTGCAAGTAGACATGTGGCAAGCTGTGATCCTGCAGAGAAATCAACAATGTACAAGTCTCCTCTCCTAAAGCCTTCGAAGACTTTGGAATAGTTAGATTCCATTAGCACAATGCAACGATATTTGCCAAAGACGACAACCATATCAAGATCACAAAGCATTGAGACAGACATGAGGTTGAATCCTAAGGACCCGACAAGCATGACTTTGTCGACGTGTCTATGCTTTGAGATTGCAACCCCACCTAGACCCAACACCTTGCTTTTGCCTTTGATAGTGTAGGTGATATGGTTCAGATGAGATGGAGATAAAGCAGTGTCCATCAATAAGTTCATGTCACCGGTCATGTGATTTGTACATCCACTATCGAGGACCCACTTAGTAGCTTTGGGTTGTTCATCCTGCAGATGAATTAGTGCAACTTACGAACCCATATACTTCATCAGTGAAGAATATGATATCAATTAAATCAACAATAACAGATATAGCAATATGAGGACATGAGAAATGAGTAATTCATTTCTTCATGATTAGCTTGCGTCCATTCAAGCACATTCAGGTCTCCAGCAAATTCTTCAAAGGATTAAGTTCGTCTGGAGACCTGACCCTGCATAAGAGATTAGTTCTTTTTCTTCACCACCCACATCTAGAGGGGTGGAAAAGAGTTCATCATTCTGCGAGCTCCATAAGAAAAGGATGGCATTGAAGCCAGTGCAATTCGTTTCACAGAAGAGGTGTTAGGATAAGCATATGAATAAGCAGAGAAATTCTTCGAGGACTTATGAACATAATGATTTGAAGAATAATGCACATATTCATAGCCTTTAGACTTTCCCTGCGAAATAGAAGTGTTAGAGCATGATGATGTTTATATGAGGATTTGGATCCACGCGAGGAATTTGATCCAGATGAAGAATTCGGTCCATAAGAGGACTTGGATCCATATGAAGATTTTGATGCATATGAAGAATTGGATCTGGGGTTCCTATTCTTCATAGGTGGTGTCATGATGACATTCACCAGAAGATTTTCAAGGCACTTTTGGGAACCCAGATTTTCTTCATAGGGGGAGTGTTCCTGCAGTTAGTTTCAACATATCGAGCAAATACTTCATCATTCTGATTCTTGAACAGTTTATAGTTGGAGTCAAATGACTCATCAGAGGAATATGAAGATTCACAGGTAAAGACAGATAAAGTGCATGGATCTACAGAAGGTCCTTTCACAGCAACCCATGAGGTTTTGGGGTACTGCACAGGTTTCTAGTAGGTCCCATCAGCATTGAGTTTCCTCTCAAAGGCAATACCTTCTTCCAAGGGTTCCTATTCAAGATCTGATTTTTGAGAACATCACAGAGAGTCTGGTGCCCTTTGAGGCTTTTGTATATGCCTGTCACATACAATTCCTTCAACCCTGCATTATCGTCAGTGATACTTGTGGTATCCTCAGATGAGGAATTTGTGACCATAGAGACAATTGAAGAATTTGCAGCAATAGAAGCATTTGAACATTCACGTGAAGAATTAGCATATTCACGCTCAATGCATTTCAGACATGGTGGAATAAATTCTTCCTAAGCGGAACTGATCTGTTGAGCAAGCAATGAATCATTTTCCTTCTGAAGATCTTCATAACTCACTTTTAACTTCTCAAGATCTTGCTTTCTCTGAAGAAATTCATAAGAAAGCTTCTCATGATCAGATAAGAGAGTGTTATGATGACTTTGAAGGTTGTAAAACTTAGACTGAAGTCTCTGAAGATTATCAGTCAAAGTCTTACATCGATTCAATTCCTCACCCAACAGGTCATTGCTTTTGTCTAGCAGATTTGAATCTTTTCCAAGGCCTTTTGTTGTGTGACAGCAATTTTAGCAAGTTTTAAATAGCTAGGTTTGAGATTATCATTAGATTCATCCTCACTAGATTCAGAGGGGGGATGTTTGAGTACCTTGGAACCTTTTGCCATGAAGCAATAGGTGGGAGCATAGTCGTCAACAATCTTGTCAGCAGAGTTGGGGAGATCGTTTTCTTCAGTGTTGAAGATGGACTTGTGCTACCTCTTGAGCACTATGTTGGTTTTCCCTTGAAGAGGAAAGGGTGGTGCAACAAAGTAGCGTAAGTATTTCCCTTAGTTTTGAGAACCAAGGTATCAATCCAGTAGGAGGCTCCTCACAAGTCCCTCGCACCTACACAAACAAACAAGAACCTCACAACCAACGCGATAAAGGGGTTGTCAATCCCTTCATGGCCACTTGCGAAAATGAGATCTGATAGAGATAATAAGATAAGATAAATATTTTTGGTATTTTTATGATATAGATTGGAAAGTAAAGATTGCAAAATAAAGATAGATTGGAAACTTATATGATAAAAGATAGACCCGGGGGCCATAGGTTTCACTAGTGGCTTCTCTCAACATAGCATAAGTATTACGGTGGGTGAACAAATTACTGTCGAGCAATTGATAGAAAAGTGCATAGTTATGAGATTATCTAGGCATGATCATGTATATAGGCATCACATCCGCGACAAGTAGATCGAAACAATTTTGCATCTACTACTATTACTCCACACATCGACCGCTATCCAGCATGCATCTAGAGTATTAAGTTCATATGAACAGAGTAACGCATTAGGCAAGATGACATGATGTAGAGGGATAAACTCAAACAATATGATATAAACCCCATCTTTTTATCCTCGATGGCAACAATACAATACGTGCCTTGCTGCCCCTGCTGTCACTGGGAAAGGACACCGCAAGATTGAACCCAAAGCTAAGCACTTCTCCCATTGCAAAGAAAGAACAATCTAGTAGGCCAAACCAAACTAATAACTCAAAGAGACTTGCAAAGATAACAAATCATTCATAAAAGAATTCAGAGGAGATTCAAATATTTCTCATAGATAAACTTGATCATAACCCACAATTCATCGGATCTCGACAAACACACCGCAAAAAAGAATTACATCGAATAGATCTCCAAGAAGAACGAGGAGAACTTTGTATTGAGATTCAAAGAGAGAGAAAAAGCCATCTAGCTAATAACTATGGACCCGAAGGTCTGTGGTTAACTAATCACAACCCATCGGAGAGGCCTTGGTGATGATGAAGAGGCACTCCATGGTCGATTCCCCCTCCGACGGAGCGTCAGCGAAGGCTCCAAGATGGGATCTCGCGGATACAGAAGGTTGCGGCAATGGAATTAGGTTTTCGTGGTGCTCCTGGATGTTCTCGGGGTACGTGGATATATATAGGAGGAAGAAGTAGGTCGGTGGAGCCATGAGGGGCCCATGAGGGTGGGGGCGCGCCCACCCCCCTAGGGCGCGCTGGGCACCCTCATGGCCACCTCGACTGCTTCTCGATGTCCACTCGAAGTCTCTTTGTTTGCATTTGTTCCAAAAAGATCGCTCCCGAAGGTTTCATCCTGTTTGGACTCCTTTCGATATTCCTTTTCTTCGAAACACTGAAATAGGCAAAAAAGAACAATTTGGGTTGGGCGTCCGGTTAGTAGGTTAGTCCCAAAATGATATAAAAGTAAGCTCATGCACGACAGCAGGCCCGCAAATAATGACCACAGGTGCAAATTCGAGCCTAAGAAGGATATGCAACCAGTGCAAAAGGCTCGTACGTGGCAACAGACTCAGGTTGAGTACAAACCCAACTGGCAGCAAAATGTCAACAAGACCACCACTCAAGTCAAGAATGTCGTGATTTGTCCGGTACATGAAGATTGTCAGTGCAACAATTCCTGCTTCAGCTGTGGACAAACCGGGCATTACGCCAGACGGTGTCCCAAGAACGGCAAACCAACAGTTCCATTCCGTCCGCAAGTCAATCACCTGGAGCCATATTCCGTCACGAGGGCCATCCAGGGTCAAATCCATCATATCTCCGCTGACGAAGCCCAAGAAGACCCGGAAGTAATTTTCCTGTTAATAGCATACCTCTAGCAATTTTATTTTACTCTGGGGCTTCCCACTCTTTTATTTCATGGAGTTTTGTTGCCCAAAACAAATTTCCTTGCTCGATTATGGGAAAGAGTATGATGGTACAATCCCCGGGATCGGTGCTCCGAAGCAATCTGGTATGTCATAATTTGGATATTGAGATCAAGGGAGTCAAGTTTCCAACAGCCTTGATAGTCATTGAATCTGATAAATTGGACATTATTCTGGGAATGAATTGGTTAACCCAATACCAAGTATGCATCAACTGTGCGACCAGAGAAGTTTACATGGTAAATCAGGAAGGTCACACCACAAGTTTTTATGCTCGCAGAGGTATACCCAAGAAGTATATGATTTTCTCCGTTGTGGCTGAAGAAGTGGAATTGATTCCTGTGGTTAGTGAGTATCCATATGTATTTCCTGAAGAATTACCAGGAATGCCGCCAGACAGAGAACTGGCGTTTGCAATTGACTTGTTGCCTGGATTCACATCGATATACAAGAAATATTATCGCATGCCTTCATCGGAATTGGTGGAGTTAAAGAAATAGCTCGATGAGATGCTGCAGAAAGGATACATCCGTCCAAGCTCTTCACCTTGGGGATCACCCGCTATATTCGTGGATAAAAAGGACGGCAGCCTTCAGATGTGTGTAGACTACCGACAGCTGAATGACGTCACCATCAAGAACAAGTATCCAGTACAGAGGATTGATGATTTGTTTGATCAACTCAGTGGGGCCAAAGTATTCTCCAAGATTGATTTGAGGACCGGATATCATCAACTCAAAATCAAGAAGGAAGATATTCCCAAGACCGCGTTCACCACTCGGTACAGTCTTTATGAATATACCATTATGTCATTTGGTCTCACCAATTCCCCAGTCGTTTTCATGCATATGATGAATAAGATGTTTATGGATTTCTTGGACAAGTTTGTGGTGGTATTCATCGATGACATCCTCATTTACTCAAAAAGCAAGGGAGAATACAAGGACCACCTCCGAGCAGTTTTGCAAAGGCTCCGTGACCATCAGCTCTATGCAATGTTCAGCAAATGTGAATTTTGGCTCAACCAAGTTGGATTCTTAGGGCATGTTCTCTCAGCAGAAGGGATAGCCGTGGATCCGAGTAAGGTGAAAGATGTGCTTGATTGGGCCGCACCCACGACAGTCTCGGAAATCCGGAGTTTCCTTGGATTAGCCGGATATTATCGTCGCTTTATCGAAGGATTCTCTAAGATTTCCAAGCCAATGACAAAGCTCCTAAAAAAGGATAAGAAGTTTGAGTGGACTGAGGACTGCGAAAGGAACTTCAACGAGTTAAAAACCAGACTGACATCCACGCTAGTATTGACTCTTCCTGACATCTACTGCAGTTTTGATGTCTACTACGACGCATCCAGAAAAGGTCTTGCATGTGTACTCATGCAAGATGGTAAGGTTGTGGCCTATGCATCTCGACAACTGCGGCCTCATGAAGGAAATTATCCAACTCATGACTTGGAATTGGCCGCGGTGGTGCATGCATTGAAGATTTGGAGACACTATCTTATTGGAAAGAGGTGCCAAATATTTACTGGCCACAAGAGTCTCAAGTATATATTCACTCAACCGGATTTAAACCTCCGTCAGTGAAGATGGCTCGAGTTGGTTAAGGATTATGACCTCGGGATAAATTATCACTCAGGTAAAGCTAATGTGGTGGCCGATGCCCTCGGCCGCAAGCCTGCCAGGCTGGATGCTCTAATGGAATCTTTGCCTCTCGAACTTTGCAAAGAAATGGCTCATCTCAGTTTGGTAATAGTGGATGCCAGTATTGCCAGCATATTCAAAATTGCTCCAACCCTCGAGGAAGAAATTCGCAACGCTCAAGCAGATGACACATCACTGCAATTATATGCCAAGCAGACAAAGGATTTCTCTAAAGATCAGCAAGGTACCCTAAGGTTTCGAGGAAGGATTTGCGTACCCAACCAAGAAAGTCTGAAAAAGAAGATATTGGCAGAGGCACACGAATCCTCATACTCAATTCACCCAGGTGGCACCAAAATGTACGAAGATCTTCGTCAGGTATTCTGGTGGGATGGAATGAAGAAAGACATCGCTTACTTTGTGGCTTGTTGTGATATATGCAACAAGGTAAAGGCGGAACACCAAAAGCCCGTCAGACTCCCTCAACCCTTACCCGTATCACAATGGAAATGGGATGATGTCTGCATGGATTTCATCCCCGGTTTACCAAAGACCCGCCGAGGAAATGACACAATATGGGTCATAGTGGACACTTTAACGAAGGTAGCTCACTTTCTGCCCATCTAGACCACTTACCGTGCCGATCAACTTGCACAGTTATATATGTCCAGGATCGTTAGTCTGCATGGAGTGCCAAAAACCATAACCTCAGACAGAGGATCTCTCTTCACTTCAGCCTTCTGGTCCCGTCTACATCAAGCCTTGGGGACTACCCTGAAATACAGCACAGCTTATCACCCCCAGACAGATGGACAGACCGAGCGAGTAAATCAAATACTCGAAGATATGCTCTGAGCATGTGCATTGGCCCAAGGATCCAAGTGGGAAGACTGTCTGCCGTATGCCGAGTTCTCCTACAACAACAGTTTCCAGACCAGCTTGAAGATGTCACCTTATGAAGCTCTATATGGCCGTAAGTGCCGTACTCCACTAAATTTGTCCCAAACCGGAGATAGCCGTATTTTCGGGACTGATCTAATGATGGAAGCTGAGAAGCAAGTCAAGGAGATCCGAGATAGACTGCAATTGGCCAAGTCACGACAAAAGTGTTACTATGATGCAAAACACCGACAAGTCAGCTTCGAACCCGGAGAACACGTGTATCTCCGAGTCACCCCAATGAAAGGAGTTAAGAGGTTTCAGACCCAAGGCAAGTTGGCACCCAGATATATTGGCCCATTCCCAGTCATGACCAGAGTTGGAACCGTTGCTTATCAGTTGGAATTGCCACCAGAACTGTCAGAGGTACACAATGTGTTTCATGTCTCACAGCTAAGAAGATCTATCTCGCCACCGGAGAAAAGGACTGATATGGCAGAGATAGAACTGGCTAAGGATCTGACATATGAGGAAAGACCAATCAGAATATTGGATGAGAAGAAAGAGTCACTTGCAGCAAAGTGATCAGGTTTTACAAGGTTCAATGGGAGCATCATACCGAGGAAGAGGCAACCTGGGAAAGAGAGGAAATTTGAAGGACTGCTTACCTAGAACTGTTTTCCCAAGTAACCGAATCTCGAGGACGAGATTCATCCAAAGTGGGGGAGGTTTGTGACAGCCTGGATTTTGCCTTCTCTCTTTTTTCGGACTTGCTTTGCCTTTGCTTTGGATTTGAGTTTTTGGAATCAATTCAAATGGACTTATCACTTGGGCATGCCCTTGCCTTTCACCCAAGTGACCCATCTACCTCTCATTCAACCTCATTTCTTTGAAAAACCCTAAAATGGCCCAATGAATATTTTTCATAAAAGAAAAATATTCATTTTCCTTCTGAAAACTCATTTCAGAAACTAGTGCTCCAAAGCAACCCCTATTTTTATTGCTCCAAAAATCTTGAGATAATTCCTGAATTTTCTTTGAACCTTGGCCCACCTCCCTGAGCAAAAATATTGCATGACTTTTTGTAATATTTTTGCTACAGAAAATCATTTCCCTTCTGGCCCAAAAATGCACTTTGTACAGCAAGTGTATTTTTCCTTGATCCTTTGGAGCTGGTTTTTCTTGAGCCTCATTACCCTCCTAAGTAACCCTTAACCCCAGGAGATCAGCCCTAATGGCCTTCTAGGAGCCCTCCAAACTTGGCGACCAAGTTTCTGTCCAGAAACTTGCCAGCAAGCTAGAGTCACATCTGGTCGGCCTGGCATTGAGTCTTCACCTTTCCTAGACTAAACACTGCATGGACTATAGCCCAGACAAGGTTTGGCCACGCGTGGGCGTTGTTTTGACCATGCCAGGGTGGTGACTGCGTGTGGACACGATTCCTGGCATGTGTTCGACGCGCTCTGCGTCGTGCCAGTGCCTCTGTTCCATGCGTGCTCAAGCCAGAGCTTGCCACGACTATTGCGCCGCGCCACCAGCTACGTCTCTTCACCGTTGACCCCTCCCTGGCGCTCACCGATGCCGGAGACGCCTCAGCAAGCACGGGCATATCACGGCCAAAAGACACAGTGCACTCGTGCCCCTGTCTTCTGCTCCCCCTTCTCCCTATGCTCGTTTGCGAGCGTGGACAGCCTCCGCGTGATCGCTGAGCCCCTCACCCCCCTTGCTGACGCCTCTCGTCCTCGCTCGCCGGCTTCCAAAGAGTTCCGGCGGCGACACGTTGCCCCCTTCCCCCTCCGGCTATAAATTGAGCCTTCCCCTCCGCTCCGAAGCCACACATCGCACCACTAAACCTCCATGAACATGTAGCACAGCCGCAGCCCAGCCAGGCAGGCCTCTGGCCGCCGTGCCCGACCAAAGCTCGTCGGTGACCCTCGCAGCCTAGTCATCCCTGCTCTCGAGCTCTTGAAGCCCAAACAACCCCTCAAGAGCGTCTCTGGAGATCCACTGGTGATGCCTGGAAGCCGTAGAGCCCCTGGAGTCGCCCCTCGCCGTCACCTTCTTCTTCTCCGGCAAGTCCCGGACCGCCGCCGCCGCTTGCAAGCTTGATTGCGAGCAGCTCCGGCCATCCCCTGACGTGCCACGGGTATACGCAGGTGTGTCGTAGCCCCCTCTTCAATCCTATCCCTCTGGTTTTTCCCAAGGACCCCTCCTCATCAGCGTGAGCTCCGGCGAAGCGCCGCCGCACTCTGTTTCTCCCCCCTTCTCTCTCCTGACTGATGGGGCCCAGTGTTAGCCTATCCACTCGCACCCGAAGCGGTACGAGTGGAGGCATCTTCTGGCTTTACGCCATCGATGTCCCCCCCCCCCCAGGTTTTCTGTTTATTCAAAAAAATTCAAATATTTTGACCAGAACTTTGACCAGTGATATCTCCTAGCCTATAAGTCCAAATGAGTTGATTCTTTTTGCATTGTGTTTGTTTCAGAAAGCTCTAGCAGCACACCAAAATGTGGATTTTTCATTGCTGCCTAGAATTTCTGGTGATTTTCAGAATGGTTCTTGATATTTTGTTTTGTGCTTTTTAAATATTTTCAGAGGGAGAGACTTGTCTTGAAGCTATCCAGGAGGAGTGTGAACCTCCTTTGCACTAAGGCAAGCCACACCAACATTTGGATGGTGTCATTTCAATATCTATGATTTTCCTACTTGAATATGAGCTATTTTTCATGCATTTAAATTAGTTAAATAATTATGGTTTAATGCTAGTTACTTTTTCATGCTTGAAATGCTTGTTTAAGTTACTGGTTGAACTAGATAATACCCCGCGCGTTGCTGCGGGATATTATTGTGCCAAATCCTAAAGATTGATAGGTGTATTATCAGAGGACAGATGAGTTTAGATGCAAATGAATTCTACCTCTTTAGTCGGGTATTTGTGAACTCACGCAAACCATATTTGCACAATGTATAAGCAACTATCAAACTTGAATCATAGTTCTAAGTTGTTTGAGCCTTGCAAATTACAATAAGCTCTTCAATCAAACTAAACAATTGTAGTAAGGGATTCATTCTTCAAAGTTTCACTGGCCTAAAAGTGGGGGCAAACAGAAACTGTCTCACTCAAACTGAAGGTTCCAACAATAATGTAATGTATGAATCACAGACAATAACATCATGGACCAGAACTGCTTGGCCATGCAATTGCACTTATACAACATGCAGACAATCTGGCTAACTTTAAATACATATATAAACAATGACATCAAATTAACTAAACTTGATATATTTTAACAAGATAGATACATACCCAAGAGACAAAATTTACTTCTCTTGCAATGATCTGAATTTCATAAACTGATTGTGATAACAAAATTCCGTACATACAAATCAATTTAGTATGCACAATTTGTTGCATGGTGAGATTTCACTCTAGATCTTAGGCTATTAGTATATCTACAGCAAACAACCGGAATCTGTCTTGGCAGACTGTACATACAAAAAAAGACGCCATGTTTGGCAAGTTTGCATGCAGGCTTCAACCTTTGTTTGAATCAGTTTGAGATTCACCTAAATGTGTTAAAGTGAAGGAGATATAGGCTGGGTGTCTAGGTGATACAAAAGAGAGATGACCATAGAACATGAATGCAAGAAGAACATTACCATAGATTAGCAGGAATAAGACTGAAGCAAGATCATTGGCCTGTTTTGGTTTTCATCAAACAACTTGCAGAGACAATAGAAAAGAATCAGCACAAACAAAGGTTACAGAAGTAATAAGTAAAGATCAAAGCTTCTCTCAACAAGATCAACTATTGTACAGATCATGAATTGTGGTATTATTGATCGTTCAATCTAACGTCCGATGGATATTGGTTGAAGATCAATCAGAAATTCCATCAATAATCAAAATTACCATAGGACTCAACAAAGTAAAAGGGGGCAAGAATTATGGATTGAACAGAAGCATCAACGCAAAAGATAGAGGACTGCAGGGAGTAACGAATAGTCCATACGATAATCAGGGAACATAAAATTATTGTCTCATTCTATTCCAAAATTGCAAATTATGAACTAATGAACTTGTTATCATTGAATGCGGCAAGGTTTAAAAAAACATGTTGAGCACACAGTGTGTGACGCCCCGAGACCAACGCTCTAGAAGACTTCCAGCTATTCCGAGTTTCGTCGTGTGATTTGTTTTGTTTGATGCATTCATCATTGCATTGCATCATGTCATCATGCAACCTTTTTTTAAACTCAACTAAATAAATTGCATGGATCTTTGATCCATTTAAATCAAGGGAATTCACATGGTGATTTCTCTTTAAAAACATATTCAAAGTCTCCTACTATATTTAGGGAGCTATAATAAATATTCCATTAATTTGGAATTCACCATAACACACTTACAATTTAATTCTCATGCCTTCCCTACTTCAAGTTTGGTCCCCAAACTTTGTTGATAATTCTTTTGTCTCACATCCAAGCTCCACCAAAAATCTGAACATTTTTGGACCTTCCAAACTCCCACTTCCTATTTAAACTCATTTGAATGTAATTCAAATGAGGTTGTATTCAAACCCTTTGACACGTATCTTTCCAATTTTTCTGGATCAAGACCATTTTGGTGAGCCCAGGAAAATTAACTCCTTTCCCAAATTGCTTCTCTAACATCTTATGTTCTATCCTTTTCTTTCCTTCTATTTTTTCCTTCTATTTTTGGAAGGGAGAGCAACCCACCAACTCTAGCCCGCAGCCCAGACCGGCCCAATTCCCCTTAAGCCCACCTAAACCACTGTTAACCCTAGCCCGATCCCTCGCTCTCCTCTCGATCTCCATCTCCCTCCTGACCGCCGCCACTCGCACACATCGAGCCAGGGAGAGGAGCTCCCTGCGCCCGATCCCCTGCGTCGCCACCTCTCATCTCTCCTGATCCACCTCGTCCTCGCCTGCACCTCACCAAGCGCCGCTTGGACCTGCTCCCATCTGCCCCGATCTGTTGCTGCTCCGTGCTCTGCCTCCAAGCCGAGCTCTCCACTGTGCCCTCGCACCAGTCAGCAGTCGTGCCCTTATCCCGTCCCCTTTGCCTCATCCTCGTCGCCTTGCATCCGCCGCCAGCCACCGCAAAACCAGGCCGCCGCCACGCCATCTTGCCTCCTCCTCGCGACCCCTTCGCCTCCTCCATGGCCTTCCTCCTCTGGCCACCTCTTCGTCTTGACATGGACGCCGAGCTCGAAGCCCCGTGGCCCTCCTGCTTCTCCTCCTCGCCCGCGACCTCCTTCCACAGTGCCAAGCCACCACCGCGTCAAGTTACCTGCACCTATCCTTGCTGGTGCCCTCGTTGGAGACACCTGCAGCTGCCGATGCCGTCGTTTCCCTCTATTGACAGGAGTCCGTCCATGGCGTCGTCCCTTCCCCGTGCCCGGTCTGCTCCAGCTGCCGCCGACTTCTTTGCTGCTGCTGCTGTTTGGCTTCTGCTGCTGCATCTCCGGTCGTTCCCGTCTTCCACAGGCCTCCTCGCCCGGTGCTCCTTCCCTTCAAACCCTGCTATTGCCTCCCTTGAAGGTTGCCAAGGTCCTGTGTTTGGCCCAGTGTGCATGCTGCTGTTGCCTTGCCCCATGCTTCCACATCCGCAAGACGTTGCCTCCGTTGCACCCTTCCCGAGTAGGAGCACTTTGGATTCGCCATGTACGACTACACGGTGATCCGTCAAGTACCTCTACCGCCGTCTTTGGAATCCCAAGAACGCGAAGTACCTCGATGCCCGACGCTAGAACGACTACCGTTGCCGAAGACCCATGAACCAAAAACGTAAAGTTCGACTACCGTCGACATGCACTTTGCCAAGTTCCACCACCGTCGACCCTCGAAGACCCCGTGGACGTCAAGTTCCTCACTACGACCCTGAACATCTATGGAACATGAACGACTACTTCCTCTTTGACTCGTGAACCACTACTTCCACTATCGTCGCAAGAATGTCTACTTCCCTCAACGAACTCGAACTACTCCGAAAACGCATGCATCAAAGGTATAACCACGAGACGACGCCCGTGATCGAATACATGTGTGTTGTATGAGACGCTCGTGTTTGCACCGTGTCCGAGTTGCCTTTGCACGTTACTCCTCATTTACCTTGACGTTGACACATGGGAACCCAGTTACCAGGATCACTCCCCGTCACTCTTGCATGTTCCATACACTTGTTCTTTTGCACCAGCATTTCCACGAATTGTCGGATCATCGGAATGTTGTCGTGGCGCCATTTTCGTTATCGTCGCCGTGGCACCCTTTTATTCCGTCGTTGCGACAAATGCTCTTATCATGCTCATGTCAACTTTTTCTTAAAGATTGCATATACTTGCATATGTCATCTGCATCATGAAAACAACTTTTAAAATGTTTAAAATTGTTGTTTGCTTCAAATTGCTAAATAACATATGAGGATTTTTCGCAATTGTTGTTTGTTATTTACGGCCTCATTTAAATTGCCTAAAAATGTGTAATTTACTTATGCTTCATCTCTTGCCATGTTTAACAACATTTAATATTGTTGAGTAGCTTAAACGAGATGAACTAAATAATTGTTGTGAAGTTTCGTCAATATGCAACCTCGTTGCATATTGAGCTCCACTTAACTTTTACTGTGGTTTGTTGCACTTTGCCATGCCATGCCTCATTAAAATGGACATGCATCATACTTGATTGTGCATCATGCCATGTTTATGCTTGTTGGTTTACCATGTTGTTTGCTTCTTTCCGGTGTTGCTTCTTCTTGATTGTTCCGGTAACGTTGCGATTGTGAGGATTTGTTCGACTATGCCCGTTCGTCTTCTTCATGGATGCGTTCTTCTTCCTAGCGGTATTTCAGGCAAGATGACCGTTACCCTGGATCTCATTACTATCATTGCTATGCTAGTTGCTTTGTTCTATCGCTATGTTGCGCTACCTATCACTTGCTTATCAAGCCTCCCAAATTGCCATGTCAGCCTCTAACCTTTTCACCCTACCTAACAAACCGTTGTTTGGATATGTTACTGCTTGGCTCAGCCCCTCTTATAGCATTGTTAGTTCCAGGTGAAGTTGAAGATTGCTCCATGTTGGAACAGGATTATGTTGGGATATCACAATATCTCTTATTTAATTAATGCATCTATATACTTGGTAAAGGGTGGAAGGCTCGGCCTTATGCCTGGTGTTTTGTTCCACTCTTGCCACCCTAGTTTCCGTCATAGCGGTGTTATATTCCTTGATTTTGCATCCCTAACACGGTGTGGGTTTATGGGCCCCTCTTGATAGTCGCTTTGAATAAAACTCTTCTAGCAAGGCCCAACATTGGTTTTAACATTTGCCATAATAATACTTGAACCTAATAATTAATTGGCATAGGGCGTCATGAACCCGAGGATTTTTTTCTACATAGCAGGGAGGGGCCAGCGTTGATGGTGTTGGTCCCAAACGGATAGACTACAGGGCCACCACGGGGCAACCCGAGGATCCGGTTTTACTCATAGGCTGACCTATTCGGACGTGGCCTGAGACGAGATATGTGTGGCTACTATCAAGGTGTCGACGCGCTGGGAGGCTTTGCTAGATTAGTTTTACCATTGTCGAAATGTCTTGTGTACCGGGATCCCGAGTCTGATCGAATGTCCCACGATGGAGGATTGTCTCTGAGGATTGTGAGCTTATCATGGGCTAAGTTGGTACACCCCTGCGGGGTATAAACTTTCGAAAACCGTGCCCGCGGTTATGTGGCAGATGGGAATTTGTTAATATCCGGTTGTATAGAACTTGACACCAGATTCGAATTAAAATACCCAACCGCGTGGGAAATTGTGATGGTCTCTTTTCGAGTGGGTCGAGAAGAGAACGCGGTGGTGTTATGTTTGAACGTAAGTAGTTCAGGATCACTTCTTGATCATTACTAGTTTGCGACCATTTGAGTAGCTTCTCATCTTATTCTTGTACTCGTAAGTTAGCCACCATATCATGCTTAATCGCTTGCTGCAACCTCACCACTTATCCATTCCATACCCATTAAGCTTTGCTAGTCTTGATACCCATGGTAATGGGATTCCTGAGTCCTCGTGGCTCACAGATTACTACAACAACAGTTGCAGGTACAGGTAATGCGATGATCATGACGTGAGAGCGATGCTTTCTTGTTTTGGAGTTCTTCTTCTGCTTCTTCTTCGATCAGGGGACAGGTTCCAGGTGGGTAGCCTGGGCTAGCAGGGTGGATGTCGTTTGAGTTTCTGTTTGTGTTTCATCCATAGTCGGGTGTTGCTCTTATGTATGATGTTGTATTCATGTGGTATTGTATGCCTCTTGTTTGTATCCCCAACTATTATGTAATGGTACGATGTAATGATATCCACCTTGCAAAAGCGTCTCCAATATGCGCTTCTATCCTTGGTGGGACCTTCGAGTTCCTTTAGGATAGGGTCGCATATTGGACGTGACAAGTTGGTATCAGAGCCAGGTTCCGACCATAGGAGCCCCCTTGATTGTTGGCCGTTGTTGACTCTAGAAGAAAACTATTTTGAGTCTTAGGATTATATATATCGGAGAGTAGGAATCTTTTAACTCCTCAGCCCCCTTCGTCGCTCTGGTGAGGACTCCCGACATAGATGTTTTGACTTTCCTCTCCTCATTTTTACTAAAAAAAATTAGGATCACGCGGGTATCTTGGGATCGTTCCGATATTTTTGTGACGAGAACATTGTTCTTGGTGCCTCCTGACATTTAGGGATTGTGGCAGTGTCCCGGGAGTTGAGCTCTGAGGTGTTGTCGTCACAATTTTATCGTTGCAGTTTCGGTATACCTGAGCTTGCCGACATCGAAAATCTCTTATATGCAGTTAGTGGTGAGATAACCTCGACGCCACCCAGTACTGGGGAGGGAGTTAAGGAGTATTGCCACAGCTCATATATCGGATGCTTTTCGAAGGTTGAGGTACACGATTTTCGGAGTTTTCTTGGTTATGTGTTGACGGATGGATACAGTTGGAGCATAGGGCTTGTTAGTTGTGTGATATATATTGTGCCTCCCTGTATCCCCAACACCAGATTGCATAACCAGAGAATTTCGGGAGTTGATAGGTGGGAATTCAAGTAGTTACCCACGATATCTTTCTGACAGATGCATGATGTGAGATTGCGGTCCAACGTCTAGCGGTTCGCTTTTCATGGTTGATTTACAGTGGTCACGAGGCGTCTTAAAGAATCCTTGGCTATGCTGATTCGGGAATGTCTCGTTTGTCATTCATGATGTCCGTTTTACGTCGTGCCCGTGGGGCCTCATCGCGAACACTTTGGGCGAAATCTCTATCATATGTTTGTTTCCGGCTTATTCTACAAGCCAATCCATTGTTTTGATTTTGAGTTCTGGTATTCGAGTTGCTTCAATGTCAAGTGTTGACTCCGTACCTTTTCCTAAGCGGTGTTCTCATATTTCTATGTGAATACTAATCCTTCTTATTTATCGAGATTGTCATCCCAATTCTATTTCCAACCGGTGCGCTTCTATTCAAGAGGATCCCATTATTCTCCCCATCCACAAGATCAATTCTAAGTTTTCTCAACGGTGTTTGTTCCATCCGTCCAAAATTGCCTTTGTTTTTCCCGCCCTCCCACCCTTTTCTTCAAGGACTCAGATATCCTTAATCAAGTATCCATTTTATTGAGTGAAGTCTCTTCATTCTTTTCCTTTAATGTTTTTACCCTGTGTTTCTTATTAAGATGCTAAGGGAGCTTCAAGTTTGTCATTCTTCACTTGTTTTCTTCTCCGCTGGGTTCAACCCAAGCTTTCGATGTTGATCATATCCCTTTCTTTGATTCAAATCTTGTCCCCCCCCCCCCGGTGCACCTCTTAATCATTCACTACTCGCTATTCATCTATTCCGGAGTGCTGAAGATATAACTCAGATGATTCATGTTTCCATTCTTAATCGAGCTATTTGGAGATTATTATCTCATCCAAGTAATTTAATTCAACCGGTGCAATCTCTCTTCAAAATCATTTCTATGGTGTTTCTCTTGAGTGGGCCTAACCCAAAGGTCTTTTCCCAGGAATTTACCTGACTCTTCTAATTTTTTCCGGGGCTATTCTCTAATTCTTTTTCAAAGTTGACGTAAGAATGAATTATCATCAGTCATATGTCTTTCTCCAAGATCTTGCAAATTCTTTTCATCGTTGGTTCAACCTTTCTATTCTTCATTCTGGAGTGTCTCAACAATTTTGGTGGTTCATCATCGTCATTCTCAGCTTTGAAGACCGAAGAAGAGTTTCTCTTAAATCTGGTCCATTCTCTCGAAGATTCATGGTTCTAGCTTCATGCCATCCTCTCACAATTGTTTGGATTGTGAGAATTCTTTTCACCCATCCGGAGCAATTCAAGAGTCTTTTCAGTTTGATTCTCCGGAGCCCATCATCTCAGAATTATTCATTCTCAGCTTTCAGCACTCGTTCTCCAAATCTTATCGGTGCATCGCTCAAGTATGCTCTAGTCGGCTCGTGATCTCTTCATTCTCTTATATCTAAATTTCCCCAAGGATCTTTGTTCGTTTTCTAGTTCTTCTCGGTGATTCGTCCCTTTGCTATGTTCATTTTTTCAATTCCTACTGGTGGTTCGCTGAAGAACTTATTCAAACTTGCACTATATCTCTCTTAATCCTTTCAACGAGAATAAGTACATGCCAATCCGTTGCTTGTCATCAACTTAAGATGGTGAATGGTAAGCATGGCATAATCCTTATTCTTGTTTCCCCTCGAGGTGATTTAATTCCTTCCTCCAGAGTTCATTCGTGGTATCAATTCTCGATTCAAGTTGCTCACCTTTCTTTTCCGGAGTTTCAAGTTTTATTGGATGTCTCGTCAGGAAGCTCCATCTAAATCATTGCAAGGCTTCAATCTTGTTCGCTTCAACCTTCAATTTTTTATGTTACCATTTCCTATCCGGAGTTCTTCATGGGGGCTCAACATGGTGGTTCATCAAGGATTTAATACATTCTCAAAGTGTTCTTCAAGATTCTTGTTGGAGGAGTTCAAGCATCCTTCATCGTGCATTCCGAAGTGCAATTCCTTCTATCTTATCTTTTGAGATGGTGTTATGTCATCCTTGACAATTTCTCTTCATGTTTCACGATTCACAAGTTGTCAAGAATGAGATATTTTAAAACCATCATTTTCTCTTCAATCATGAGTTGTTTCAACCCATCATAATTTTTTTTCGTTGGAGTATCTTGATATAGATTTCACCTAAAAGCCTTCCATTGGAAATGTTGCTAATTGTGGTGTCTATCGATAATCCAAGTTTTCCTCCTATTCTCACAGTGAAAGGAGTTTTCATCTCTTCGTTGATCTCAAGCAATCAATTGTTTTCCTTTAGTGGCAGTTGTCACCTCATAATTTTGAGATGTCTCCATAAGCCCACGAGGATCATATCCTTTCGTATTGATC
This sequence comes from Triticum aestivum, assembly GCF_018294505.1. Lineage (NCBI taxonomy): Eukaryota > Viridiplantae > Streptophyta > Magnoliopsida > Poales > Poaceae > Triticum > Triticum aestivum. The sequence continues at coordinate 231,832,554 of NC_057795.1, forward strand.
TTCCAAAAACTCCATTCAATCCTTCTTTTTAAGGATGCCCTCTTAATTTTATTTCAGGTAGAACATGTTGTTCTTTTCTCCATCCTTTTGATTCCATTCTTACATTTGTTCCAGAGGCATTGTGATATTGTTCTCTTCGACCATCATCTCGTTTTATCAAAGATCATGCTCCTTCCTTGCTTATCTTTTTAACCGGAGTGTGGTGTTCTCCTTTCAAGTTCTATTCATTTTATCGAGTTTTCCTTCTCTTTTCTACCGGAGTGTTGTCCAAATTCTGTCATTCTTGTTCCTTGGCTATTTCCTTATACCGGTGTGCTTTCATATTCTTTTGGTTCGTTAAGCTCTTGTTTCATGTCTTTAAACCTACAAGGCTTTTGCAATGTTCCTTGTTCCTCTTTTCTAACGAAGTGTTTTCAACTTCGTTCAACTTCGTTCAACTCTATTGTGTTTTTTTTTAGGTTTTCAACCTCTCAAGGTTCATCGGTTGCACTCGTTTGTCGAAGAAGCAACTTAGTTTTACCTCTTTGTTTTCCGCTTCTCTCCGGTGCCATCCCTAGGATCTTGGGCCGAGATCCGTGGGAGAGTTGTGATGCCCCGAGACCGACGCTCCAGAAGACTTCCAGCTATTCCGAGTTTCGTCGTGTGATTTGTTTTGTTTGATGCATTCATCATTGCATCATTTGCATTGCATCATGTCATCATGCAACCTTTTTTAAAACTCAACTAAATAAATTGCATGGATCTTTGATCCATTTAAATCGAGGGAATTCACATGGTGATATCTCTTTAAAAACATATTCAAAGTCTCCTACTATATTTAGGGAGCTATAATAAATATTCCATTAATTTGGAATTCACCATAACACACTTACAGTTTAATTCTCGTGCCTTCCCTACTTCAAGTTTGGTCCCCAAACTTTGTCGATAATTCTTTTGTCTCACATCCAAGCTCCGCCAAAAATCTGAACATTTTTGGACCTTCCAAACTCCCACTTCCTATTTAAACTCTTTTGAATGTAATTCAAATGAGATTGTGTTGTAGGGTCAAATCCTAGAGGGGATCCTTTCACACTTGGAGGGGGAAAAGGAGGAAGAACACTCAAGAACACAAGGAACAAAACACTCAAACAAACCCAAATATCACATCCACTAGAGTAGCATACATGACATCCACAAGATTACATGAACAATTCAAGGAGAATGGCACTAGGTAAGTTCTTCCCACTAGGTCAGGTCTTGATGATGATCTTCTCCAAGAGGAGGCCTTGACAATCCAAAGGATTCTTCCCTAGGTGTGGGCTTGATCTCCAAAGAGGAGGGGATACAAGGAGCAAAGCTCACAATGTTTTCTCTAATACTTTGCTAATCTACAAATGACCTAGGAGATGCCCTTATATAGTTTAGGGATGAAACAAGTTGAGAGAGGGGGTACAAAGGCCAAAAGTCCAAATACACGCGACTGGAACGGAGGGATCCGGGCACCCGAGCAACATGGGCCGGGCACCCGGCCTGCTTAGGGGCGGCTGGAGGGGGGACCGAGAACTCGGAGGCCCAAGGCCCGTGCACCCGGGGGTGCGCTGGAGGCCAGCAGGGGAGTGGCCGGGCACCTGGGGCCTCAAGCCCGGGCACCCGGGGTAGCGCCCCGCAGCTGGAGGTGCAGGGGCCAAGCACCCGGCCGGCCAAGGCCCGGGTACCTAGGTGACGCGGTGATAACCCACAAGTATAGGGGATCGCAATAGTTTTCGAGGGTAGAGTATTCAACCCAAATTTATTGATTCGACACAAGGGGAGCCAAAGAATATTCTCAAGTATTAGCAGTTGAGTTGTCAATTCAACCACACCTGGAAACTTAGTATCTGCAGCAAAGTGTTTAGTAGCAAAGTAATATGATAGTGGTGGTAACGGTAACAAAGTAAAGACAGCAAAAGTAATGTTTTTGGTATTTTTGTAGTGATTGTAACAGTAGCAACAGAAAAGTAAATAAGCGAGAACCAGTATATGGAAAACTCGTAGGCACCGGATTAGCGATGGATAACTATGTCGGATGTGGTTCATCATGTAACAGACATAACATAGGGTGACACAGAACTAGTTCCAGTTCATCAATGTAATGTACGCATGTATTCCGAATATAGTCATACGTGCTTATGGAAAAGAACTTGCATGACATCTTTTGTCCTACCCTCCCATGGCAGCGGGGTCCTATTGGAAACTAAGGGATATTAAGGCCTCCTTTTAATAGAGAACCGGAACAAAGCATTAGCACATAGTGAATACATGAACTCCTCAAATTATGGTCATCACCGGGAGTGGTCCCGATTATTGTCACTTCGGGGTTGCCAGATCATAACACATAGTAGGTGACTATAGACTTCCAAGATAGGATCAAGAACACACATATATTCATGAAAATATAATAGGTTCAGATCTGAAATCATGGCACTCGGGCCCTAGTGACAAGCATTAAGCATAGCAAAGTCATAGCAACATCAATCTTAGAACATAATGGATACTAGGGATCAAACCCTAACAAAACTAACTCGATTACATGATAAATCTCATCCAACCCATCACCGTCCAGCAAGCCTACGACGCAATTACTCACGCACGGCGGTGAGCATCATGAAATTGGTGATGGTGGATGGTTGATGATGACGACGGCGACGAATCCCCCTCTCCGGAGCCCCGAACGGACTCCAGATCAGCCCTCCCGAGAGAGATTAGGGCTTGGCGGCGGCTCCGTATCGTAAAACGCGATGAAACTTTCTCTCTGATTTTTTTCTCCCCGAAAGCCAATATATGGAGTTGGAGTTGGCGTCGGAGGGCCACCAGGGGGCCCACGAGGTAGGGGGCGCGCCCCCCACCCTCGTGAATAGGGTGTGGGCCCCCTGGTCTTCATCTTTGGCGAGGATTTTTTATTATTTATTCTAAGATATTCCGTGGATTTTCAGGTCATTCCGAGAACTTCTGTTTTCTGCACATAAAACAACACCATCGCAGTTCTGCTGAAAACAGCGTCAGTCCGGGTTAGTTCCATTCAAATCATACAAGTTAGAGTCCAAAACAAGGGCAAAAGTGTTTGGAAAAGTATAACGACGGAGACGTATCAACTCCCCCAAGTTTAAACCCTTGCTTGTCCTCAAGCAATTCAGTTGACAAACTGAAAGAGAAAAAGAAAAACTTTTACAAACTCTATTTTTTCTTGTTGTTGTAAACATGAAAAGCCAGCATTCAAGTCTCAGAAATTATTACGAACTAACCATACTCACAATGACACGTAGGTCTCACAATTACTCATATCAATAGCATAATCAGCTAGCGAGCCATAATAATAAAACTCGGGTGACAACACTTTCTCAAAATAATCGTAACATGATATAACAAAATGGTATCTCGCTAGCCCTTTCTGAGACTGCAAAACATAAATGCAGAGCACCTTTAAAGATCAAGGACTGACTAAACATTGTAATTCATGGTAAAAGAGATCCAGTCAAGTCATACCCAATATAAACCAATAATAATGAATGCAAACGACAGTGTGCTCTCCAGCGGGTGCTTTTTAATAAGAAGGATGATGACTCAACATAAAAGTAAATAGATAGGCCCTTCGCAGAGGGAACCAGGGATTTATAGAGGTGCCAGAGCTCGGTTTTGAAATAGAGATAAATTATATTTTGAGCGGCATACTTTCATTGTCAACATAACAACTAAAAGACGACGATATCTTCCATGCTAAACAGATTATAGGCGGTTCTCAAACAGAATGGTAAAGTTTATACTCCCCCTCCTCCACAAGCATCAATCCATGGCTTGCTCGAAACAATGAGTGCCTCCAACATTCAATGGGTCCCCAGGGGAGTTTTGTTTGCAGTTATTTTGATTTAGTTTGCATAAAGCATGGGACTGGGCATCCCGAATACCAGCCATTTTCTCGTGAATGAGGAGCGGAGTCCACTCCTCTTGAGAATAACCCGCCTAACACGGAAGATAAGGGCAGCTCTAGTTGACATATGAGCTATTCGAGCATGCAAAAGAGAATGTTTATTTGAAGGTTTAGAGTTTGGCACATACAAATTTACTTGGAACGGGAGGTAAATACCGCATATAGGAAGGTATAGTGGACTCATGTGGAATAACTTTGGGGTTTAAGGAGTTTGGATGCACAAGCAGTATTCTCGCTTAGTACAGGTGAAGGCTAGCAAAAGACTGGGAAGCGACCAACTAAGAGAGCGACAACAGTCGTAAACATGCATTAAAATTAATTTACACCGAATATAAGCATGAGTAGGATATAATCCACCATGAACATAAATATCATGAAGGCTATGTTGATTTGATCCAACTACATGCGTGAACATGTGCCAAGTCGAGTCACTCAATTCATTTAAAGGAGGATACCACCCCATCATACCATATCATAATCATTCTAATAGCATGTTGGCATGCAAGGTAAACCATTATGACTCATAGCTAATCAAGCATGGCACAAGCAACTATAATCTCTAAATGTCATTGCAAATATGTTTACTTCATAATAGCTGAATCAAGAACGATGAATCATCATATTTACAAAAACAAGAGAGGTCGAGTTCATACCAGCTTTTCTCATCCCAATAAGTCCATCATATATCATCATTATTGCCTTGCACTTGCACGACCGAATGGTGTGTATAATAATAAGAGTGCACGTGCATTGGACTAAGCTGGAATCTGCAAGCATTCAACTCAAGAGACAAGACAAGTAATATGGGCTCTAAGTTAAATAAACAATCATGCATATAAGAGCCACTAAACATTTTCAATATAGTCTTCTCGACCCCCAAAGAAAGGAAAAGAAAATAAAAACTATTTACACGGGAAAGCTCCCAACAAGTAAAAAGAAGAACGGGAAATATTTTTGGGTTTTCTTTTTAATTCTACTACAAGCATGGAAAGTAGACTAACTAATTTTTTTTGGTTTTTCTTAAAGTTTAACAAACACACAAGAAGAAAGTAGAAAAAAAGAAATGTAAACTAGCATGGATATTACAATGAAAAGTATGAGCACCGACATCTAGCAATGAGTGTGTGTGAACATAAATGTAATGTCGGTGGGAATACATACTCCCCCAAGCTTAGGCTTTTGGCCTAAGTTGGTCTATTGCCAGGGGTGGCCTGGCGGATACCCGTAGGTGAAGCTGGGGTCGTAGTGTGATGAAGAAGACTCTGACTGCCACTGGCTGACAGCCTCTTCTGGATCCCAAGAATAAACAGATAGTCGTGGAGGCTCATCTTGTGGCTCCGGGGCTGGTGCAGGGTTCCGATAGGCTTGAACAGCCGACCACGGAACGATGTGAGGTTCTGCAAACAAGTTAAACAAAGAAGGAGCAGGCAAAGTAATAGTCTCAGGGTGATGTTCATCAAAGTATAATTTATATTTGAGCTCCCCATCGCGACTCTTAACAAGAAAATCATGCGCTATCATACTCTTGTAATCTAAATAAGCACGGGGCAGTGCTGTTTCTTCTTTCTCCGCATGCCTAATAGGTATTTCAAAATGTTCAGCTAGGCGCGAAGCATAAATGCCTCCAAAGATGGGGCCCTTAGTACGGTTCAGACTTAATCGTCTAGCAACAATTCCACCCATACTAACAGAGTTATTGCGGTATAAACCATGGAGAAAAATAATAATATCAGGAATACTAAGGTTCCCATAGTTCCCGCGTCCAATCAAGCAACGACTAGCAAATGTGCCAAAGTAGCGTAAAACAGGATAATGAATGCTAGTGATCCTCGCATAAGAAACCTTCCTGGTTTCTCCCACCGTGATAGTGTTAATAAAAGCTTCTACTTTGTTACAGTGGGGTTCATCTAAGGTGCCCTCAAAGGGTATTCTGCAGACCTCGCAGAATTCAGCTAATGTCATCTTTTTAACAACATCATATAAATGAAACTCTACTGATGGGGAGATTTCTTAGGGAAAAAGTAGAAGTTTTGCACAAAAGTATTTGTGAGTAAGAGATACTGATGACGTTGGTCGCGGAGGAAGTTGGTGAGGCCGGCGTTCTCAATTAATATATAGAAATCATCATAAATCCTGGCTCTCCTCAAAAAGTCATCGGAAGGTCATTCACACGGCCGGACCTCCGCAGTGCGAGGTAAATTAAATTTGGGCTTCTCCTCTTCTTCCTTTTGTTTTTCCTTAGAGCTTCGGCTCGACGAGCCCCTCAAAAGTATCTTCATTATTTCTGAAACAAAATGAAATTTTTAGTAACTTCAAATAAAAGTGAACCAACTTCAATAAAATTGATAGCAACAACTCCCACAAGTGCCTAGGGCCTATATCAAGCATTAAAACTACTTGGAACCATATAAATTTGACATGCAAGCTCAAGAACATGGTCACCTATGCAACATAAATTTGCAATGAATAAAGCACTAGAACAAAAACTAATTGGACCAATGGAGGAGTCACATACCAAGGAACAATCTCCCCAAGCAGTTTTGCAAGAGGTGCTTTGAGCAAGGAGATCGAAAATCACAGCAACGGGGGCTGGAACTCGTGCTTGAGTTGGTTTTTCGTGTTTGTGTGAGACAGAGGAAGAAGATGGGTGCAGGAATAAGTGGAGGAGGGCCCCGTGGGCCCACGAGGCAGGGGGGCGCGCCCAGGGGGTAGGGCGCGCCCTCCACCCTCGTGGCCAGGTGGCAGCTCCCCCGTGGTAATTTTTGCACAATAAATTCTCAAATATTCCCGAAAAAATCATATTAAATTGGCATGGCATTCTGAGGACTTTTATTTTTGGGATATTTTTATATTGCACGGATAAGTCAGGAAACAGACAGAAAAATACTATTTTACTTTATTTTTACTAAATAACAAAAAATATAAAGAGGGTACAGAAGGTTGTGCTTCTAGTTTCATCCATCTCGTGATCATCAAAATGAACCCACTAACAAGGTTGATCAAGTCTTGTTAACAAACTCATTCCGAATAACACGGAACCGGAGAAATTTCGAATAACACTAAGTTACCTCAACGGGGATATGAAAATCCCCAAAAATAAGAATATCATACTTTTTCTTAACAGTAGGGAGAGGAAATTCAAAACCTCCAAATATAATCGATGGGATTTTTCCAATAGAGCTGATACTATAAACTTGAGGTTGTTTCCTCGGAAAATGTACATGTGCTCATTGCCATTAACATGAAAAGTGACATTGCCTTTGTTGCAATCAATAACAGCCCCTGCAGTATTAAGGAAAGGTCTTCCAAGAATAATAGACATACTATCATCCTCGGGAATATCAAGAATAACAAAGTCCATTAAAATAGTAACGTTTGCAACCACAACAGGCACATCCTCACAAATACCGACAGGTATAGCAGTTGATTTATTAGCCATTTGCAAAGATATTTCAGTAGGTGTCAACTTATTCAAATCAAGTCTACGATATAAAGAGAGAGGCATAACACTAACACCGGCTCCAAGATCACATAAAGCAGTTTTAACATAATTTCTCTTAATGGAGCATGGTATAGTAGGTACTCCTGGATCTCCAAGTTTCTTTGGTATTCCACCCTTAAAAGTATAATTAGCAAGCATGGTGGAAATTTCAGCTTCAGGTATTTTTCTTTTATTAGTAATGATATCCTTCATATACTTAGCATAAGGATTTGTTTTGAGCACATCAGTTAATCGCATACGCAAAAATATGGGTCTAATCATTTCAGCAAAGCGCTCGAAATCCTCATCATCCTTTTTCTTGGATGGTTTCGGAGGAAAAGGCATGGGTTTCTGAACCCATGGTTCCCTTTCTTTACCATGTTTCCTAGCAACAAAGTCTCCTTTATCATAACGTTGATTCTTTGATTGTGGGTTATCAAGATCAACAACAGGTTCAACTTCTACTTCATTATCATTACTAGGTTGAGCATCAACATGAACATTATCATTAACATTATCACTAGGTTCATGTTCATCACCTGATTGTGTTTCAGCATCAGACATAGAGATATCATTTGGATTATCAGGTGGTTCAGTAATAGGTTCACTAGAAGTTTGCACAGTCCTATCATTTTTCTTTTTCTTCCTCTTAGAAGAACTAGGTACATCAATATTATTTCTCTGAGAATCTTGCTCGATTCTCTTAGGGTGTCCTTCAGGATACAAAGGTTCCTGAGTCATTCTACCAGTTCTAGTAGCCACTCTAACAGCATAATCATTTTTCTTACTATTCATTTCATCAAGCACTTCTTTCTAAGCTTTAAGTACTTGTTCTACTTGAGTGGTAACCATAGAAGCATGTTTTCTAACAAGTTTAAGTTCACCTCTAATATCAGCCATATAATCACTCAAGCATTTAATCATAAAGGTATTCTATTTTAATTGTCTACCATCAAACTCATCCAAGCACTGACTAGCAATTTTAGTAGGAGGGACTTCAGCTTTATCATACCTATAGAGAGAGTTTACCTTTACTACCTGTGTCGGGATATCGGGAGGTTCTTCAGTAAATAAGTAATTGAGATCATATACTTCTTCAACATGCGGTAAATTAAGACCATGTATTTCTTCAATAGGAGGTAAATTCTTAACATCTTCAGCTTTAATACCTTTTTCTTTCATAGATTTCTTTGCCTCTTGCATATCTTCGGGACTGAGAAATAGAACACCTCTCTTCTTCGGAGTTGGTTTAGGAATAGGCTCAGTAATTGGCTCAGCAGCTGGCTCAGGAGTTGGCTCAGGAGTTGGCTCAGGAGGTGGCTCGATAGGTGCCCAATTATTTTCATTAGCCAACATATTATTCAATAGAAGTTCAGCATCATCATGTGTTCTTTCCCTGAAAAGAGAACCAGCACAACTATCCGGGTAATCTCTGGAAGCATCAGTTAGTCCATTATAAAAGATATCAAATATTTCAGGTTTCTTAAGAGGATGATCAGGCGAAGCATTAAGTAACTTGAGAAGCCTCCCCCAAGCTTGTGGGAGACTGTCTTCTTCAATTTGCACAAAATTGTATATTTCCCTCAAAGCAGCTTGTTTCTTATGAGCAGGGAAATATTTAGCAGAGAAGTAATAAATCATATCCTGGGGAATTTGCACACAACCAGGATCAAGAGAATTAAACCATTTCTTAGCATCACCCTTTAATAAGAACAGAAATATTTTAAGTAAATAAAGGTGGCGCGATCTCAGATTATTAGTAACAGGGCAGCTATATCATCTAACTTACGAAGATGTGCCACAACAGTTTCAGATTCATAGCCATAAAAAGGATCAGATTCAACCAAAGTAATTATATCTGGATCGACAGAAATATCATAATAATCATAATCAGGAACACAGATAGGTGAAGTAGCAAAAGCAGGGCCGGGTCTCATCCTACCTCTAAAAGATTTTTACTCCACTTAATTAGCAACCTCTTACGTTCAAGACTATCCTGGCAAGCAAGAATGGCTTCAAAAGATTCAGCACTAAAAAGATAACCCTCAGGAATAGCAGGCATAGGCTCATCATCACTAACATCATCGTGTTCAGGTTCAATAATTTCTCTTTCTCTAGACCGAGCAATTTGCTCATCAAGAAATTCACCGAGTGGCACAGTAGTATCAAGCATAGAAGTAGTTTCATCATAAGTATCATGCATAGCAGAAGTGGCATCATCAATAACATGCGACATATCAGAATCAATAGCAGTAGTAGGTTTAGGTGTCGCAAACTTACTCATAACAGAAGGAGAATCTAGTGCAAGGCTAGATGGCAATCCCTTACCTCCCCTCGTAGTTGAGGGCAAAATAGTAGTTCGATCATCTTTCAAGTTCTTCATAGTGTCCAGCAGATATAAATCCCAAGTGACTCAAGGAATAGAGCTATGCTCCCCGGCAACGGCGCCAGAAAAAGGTCTTGATAACCCACAAGTATAGGGGATCGCAACAGTTTTCGAGGGTAGAGTATTCAACCCAAATTTATTGATTCGACACAAGGGGAGCCAAAGAATATTCTCAAGTATTAGCAGGTGAGTTGTCAATTCAACCACACCTGGAAACTTAGTATCTACAGCAAAGTGTTTAGTAGCAAAGTAATATGATAGTGGTGGTAACGGTAACAAAGTAAAGACAGCAAAAGTAATGTTTTTGGTATTTTTGTAGTGATTGTAACAGTAGCAACAGAAAAGTAAATAAGCGAGAACCAGTATATGGAAAACTCGTAGGCACCAGATTAGCGATGGATAATTATGCCGGATGTGGTTCATCATGTAATGGTCATAACATAGGGTGACACAGAACTAGCTCCAGTTCATCAATGTAATGTAGGCATGTATTCTGAATATAGTCATACGTGCTTATGGAAAAGAACTTGCATGAAATCTTTTGTCCTACCCTCCCGTGGCAGCGGGGTCCTATTGGAAACGAAGGGATATTAAGGCCTCCTTTTAATAGAGAACCGGAACAAAGCATTAGCACATAGTGAATACATGAACTCCTCAAATTATGGTCATCACCGGGAGTGGTCCCGATTATTGTCACTTCGGGGTTGCCGGATCATAACACATAGTAGGTGACTATAGACTTGCAAGATAGGATCAAGAACACACATATATTCATGAAAACATAATAGGTTCAGATCAAAAATCATGGCACTCGGGCCCTAGTGACAAGCATTAAGCATAGCAAAGTCATAGCAACATCAATCTCAGAACATAATGGATACTAGGGATCAAACCCTAACAAAACTAACTCGATTACATGATAAATCTCATCCAACTCATCACCATCCAGAAAGCCTACAATGCAATTACTCACGCACAGCGGTGAGCATCATGAAATTGGTGATGGAGGATGGTTGATGATGACGACGGCGACGAATCCCCCTCTCCGGAGCCCCGAACGGACTCCAGATCGGCCCTCCCGAGAGAGATTAGGGCTTGGCGGCGGCTCCGTATCATAAAACGCGATGAAACTTTCTCTCTGATTTTTTTCTCCCTGAAAGCCAATATATGGAGTTGGAGTTGGCGTCGGAGGGCCACCAGGGGGCCCACGAGGTAGGGGGGCACGCCCAGGGGGGAGGGGCGCGCCCCCCACCCTCGTGAACAGGGTGTGGGCCCCCTGGCCTTCATCTTTGGCGAGGATTTTTTATTATTTATTCTAAGATATTCCATGGACTTTCAGGTCATTCCGAGAACTTTTGTTTTCTGCACATAAAACAACACCATGGCAGTTCTGCTGAAAACAGCGTCAGTCCGGGTTAGTTCCATTCAAACCATACAAGTTAGAGTCCAAAACAAGGGCAAAAGTGTTTGGAAAAGTAGATACGACGGAGACGTATCACGCGGCTAGAGGCGAGCAGGGGCCCGGGCACCCAGGGGCCAAGGTGTCGGGCACCCGGACCAAGTCGGGGCAGCTCCCATGTGGGGTGGCCGGGCACCAGGGGTAGGTGTCGGGCACCCTGGGTGTCCAGGGGGTTTTGCCCTCCCCCTCCTTCTTCACACATCTCGACCTCTCCTTCCTTCTCTTGCTCCATGGATGCTCGAAGCTTCACCTTCTCATTCTCACGATCATCTCCTTGGTATCCTAGAATGCATAACACGTCTTTATGAGGTAGAACCCCATTCTCATGTGAAACCGAACGAAACTCGAAGAGGAAAGAGTTCACCTCGTTCTCGATGGCGTGTGCGCGTGCTCTTGTCATTGATCCTCTCGGTGCTTGCGGTGGTGATGGAGTGTCGGTGCGGGTAGTCGAGGGATGCTCTACATCATCTCCCCCACCCCCTTGGGAGAGATCCGACCTCGGATCGTGATCCTCATCACCACGGAAACGGTTGTCGTGGATGGACTTGTAGTTGGACGAAGTTTAAGTCATGGCGCACTCCAAGTACTCCAAGGTGTCGCCGGAGGAGAATATGTGCAAAAAGAACAAACACAAACGACACTCGGAAATACAATGGTTAGCGCATACAAAGTGTCCATTAAGTAAGAATGAGTCTGTGCAGCAAGATGGTTCATGGCAAAGCTCAAGAAGCTTATCAAGATGATATAGAATGATATGCAAAGCGATCATGGGAGCAAAAGCATTCATTGTGCACACAAATGTGTTGTGAATATGATCAATGCAACCACGGTGCAAAATGATGTCATAGTGAGACGGTTTATCAATAGCATGAATATGGCAATGGATGCTCGATATGAATAAGTTATCATGTAATTGATGGTAGGCAAGAAGATCATGATGTATGAATATGCCATCGAGAAAGATCACAACAAATTTGCTAAGGAAATGCACAAGCTCAAATATCATGAAGGACATGGGCATAGATGCAACAAGGCAAGCATATGTGAGTCAATCCATGCATGGGGTGCAAACTTGTGGTGAGTATGAAATGTCCGTCGAGCATGACATGTGGAAGCATAATCAACCAATATGAAGGTGGTGGTACAAAAAGTCAAAGGAGTGTTGATGTACCAAAGCTCGATGTCGTCGCATGAGTGGAGTTCCGAAGGTGCATCCAATAAGTGCGAGCGCTCCTCAACTTGAAGGTCCAAAGGGTCCATCGCCAATGTCACTCCTCCATTTGCGAGATGTATCATGTAGACAACAAGAAGGAAACAACAATGAAAGAGTGACCCGTCCAATGTGTGAATTTGAGGATGGCTCAAAGGGAAGGAGTTCACCATTATGAGTATGTCGAAAATGTTGGTGTCGCGCATCGTGTACGCCTTCGCATAACCAAGTTGTCTTACCATGGTACCGCCTTGTGAATCCTTCAAAATGAAATAACATGACAAACACTCAAAAAAACAAATGAGGTTAGTGGAAATGCAAAACCTATCATTCGTGTGGTAAGATACCCAACAAGTGTATGTATCATGCTCATCATAAGAAAGAACAAGGGAATTTGGCATGTTATGTAAGAATATGACGCGATAACAACTAAATACAATAGGTTCAAACAAACAAGCATGCATCACAAGAAAATTGTCAAAGTCTCCAAGATCAAGAAGCATAGTATGGTTGCACTCAATACAAGTGGATATGAGAGAGGCAACTAATGGAGGCAAGTGATAACGAGCAATATATATCATGTGAGAGGCATGAGCATATATGTCATCAACCCAAGAAAGCGAGTAAGAGTGGAACATGGGTGATGCAACATAGCAAGCAATCATAGTGATTAAGTCAAGCAAGCTAGTAGTGTGAAGATGCAACATACTAGGAGGAATCTTGGCAAGCATGTCATGGGTGCAAATAGTGTGCATGAATAATTCACATGATATAGCACAAGCATGAAAGCAACATATGAGAAAAATAGCATCAATGGATTGGTGAGAGGCCATATGTGAATAGCAATGAGACATCATGACTCTCCCAGTACAAGAATCAACAATAGCATGAAGCACATGGTAAACATGGCAATAGCAACAAGTATCTCCACCAAGCATGCAAATACTCATAAAAGTAGCATAATGGTGAATCATATGTAAGTGCAAGCAAGGGTCACAATTGCATAGCAAAGGCATGGAAGGAAGCATAGCATGCAAAGTGAACACGAGAAAATGTGCATAACGTAACAAGTGGTATATATCCCAAAGCCGTGTGAGAGCCAAGTAAAAGAGAAGCGTGTAGTCCTTGCGTGAAGGGAACGTTGGTAAGGATAATCCACGGGATCCCAAATCATCGTTGCTCTAAAGAGCTCGCTTCGTCGACTCATGGGATTGAGAGGTTGACGAGTATACGTGAGTACCTACACACAACAAAGACAAAGGGAAAACTGTGTGTGCATGGTATATGTACACATCATCCCTTATGATGCGCACGTGCGTGTGTTGCTTTGCACAAAATAGCCAATGCTCAAATAAATGAGATGCGTGATATAGAAACATGTCATCCATCATGAGAGGTTTGTTATTATGTATAGCATAATGGAGACTCAAATTGTGGAAAGCATCACTAGTGATATCTAGAGCATTGTCATGAATGGTATGCATATGATGCAAACAATTATAGGAAATCTCACCCATAGCATATGACAAGTTTAATGGTTGTCAAACATGACGTGACCTCTAGAATTTTCATAAGATACCCTGTGGAGCATGGTATCACAACTAGGCAAATCAACATGCTCATCATCATATTCATCATAAATAGGTGGCATATCTAAGCATGTAGAAGACATAGTATGTGGTGAATCCATAAGGTGATCATCATCATGGGAGCAATCAATGTCAAGAGAGTCCACTAGTGGGACAAGAGAAGCACCATCACCTATGTTACCTTTGGAGCGTCGCTCTTGTGTTGTAGGTGAGGTGTCGAAGATCCACTCGTTGTCATCTTCATCTTGATGGAACCATGTGGGGGGTGCGTCATCTTCCACCATGGCCATCGTCGTCTCCATTTGAGGTATGGACTCGTGGAGGATAGGCATGTCGTCATGTAGGATACCTAGCACCAAAGAAGAAAACACACTCGGAGTAGAGGTTAAGTCGTGAGAAATCATAGTGGCCTCACATGCCGTGTCAACTACCTCACTCACTAAGTGTTGTGGCTCACTCACTCCCTTAAGGATGCACTCACTCATATGGTTAGTGGATTCACTCAAATGGCTCTCAACCTCACATAGGATGTGTGGCATGCTCTCAAATGTGGGCTAGTGGTGGTCACATTCATCCTCTCATAGGAAATGCACTCAATGTCACATATGGTGGAGTCACTCATGTCACTCATGTGGTAGTGGCTCTCCTCACATGGGAGTTGGGGCATCTCTTCATATGTGGGTGTCGGAGAGATGTTCGTGCAAATGTCTCCATGCTCAACGCCTATCGCCGCCTTGGTTGAAGGGGTAGTCCCATGCTCAACCTTCTCGCTGTCGTCGCCGTGGATGAAGGCCGAAGATGGCACATCATCACTCTTGCCTCCAAAGATGGAAGCATCATCCTTGCTCGCCACCGTGTCGGTCGCCTTGAAAGCTTGCTCCTTGAGGGTCTCCAAAGTTGTACTCGTCGCCGCACCGTCTTGAAAAGCAGTCGAAGTAGACTCAGTGTCATCAATGCCACAAAGAGGGATGGCGGTGGAGTCAAACTTGGGAGCGTAGTCCTGGAGCTTGTCGGGCTTGGACAACATGGTGGTACTAGCCTCATGCTCGCCATCCTTGAGGTTGGTCTTCAAGAAGTGTGCTTGGGGTGGAGAAGTCTTGGCCTTCATAAGTTCTTGTTCCGCCTTGAGAGCACCAATGTAATTGTCGTCGAGGGACTTGTAGTTCTCGAGGAAGATAAGCTTGGAGATGTCGTTGTTCAGTCCCATCATGAAGTAGAACTTCATCCAAATGGGGTTGTCCACACCGGCTCATTGCAAGGCTTTATTCATCTCGAGGAAGTACTCGTCGAGGGACTTGGATCCTTGGATGGTGTTCTCCAATTGGCGTTGAAGATGTTCCGTGTAGGTGGAAGGCAAAAACGCTCGCCGCATAGCTTTCTTCGTCTTGGGCCAACTCGTGACGAAGGTCGTCTAAGGTGTATGAAGCCACCATGTCGATGTGTAATCGTGGAAGTTACTTGAGGCGCGCTTCACTTGGTCTTCGAAAGGGACCTGATGTAGCTTAAGGCAGTCATCCATCTTGCACTCCCACTCGAGATACTCCTCGCGGTCTTGAGTCCCATAGAAAGGAAGCTTGTGGTCGGTGTCGAGGTCGTAGTAGCTCGTGGAAGTCGCGGACTTGAGCTTGGGGAGCTTCTCTTGATGTAGCGCTCGTTGCGCGATGAAGTGGTTCTTGGTGACGTACCCGTTATCACCACCTTGCTCCTTGAAAAGTGGGTTCGCCGACGAGTTTGGCATATCCATCATAACCAAGTGGGGTGAGTAGGAAAATGAGAGAACAATACCAAAGTTACCTTCTTCGAGGAGTGAGGATGTAACAAGTGTCATGCAATGTAATGCCACAATAGGATAATTGGACCCGGGTTTGTTTCTCACACCTACAAATAAGAGGCTTATGGAGTAGCTCGGTTAGGATGGTGGCAAAAATTTCAAGCAAATGTTAAGATATCGATAAGGTTGAGAAGGTTCACAAAAATGCAAGTAAAGCAAATAGATCAAACCCAAATATATCACTAGGTACACACACGCGGAAGATAGATGTGATCCGCACAACAAGGAGTGAGCTCAAAATGTGCAACCACGAAAAATGCTCTTGTTGTGTGAATGCTCGAGAGACGCTAGCTCGATTGCTCAAATGGGCAAGATACGCTTGTGCACCTACCTATGAGAGAAACGTGTCATCTTCAATCCCAACTATGCTATATATGTGATGACCAAGATGATATAACTATGCAAATGGCTCAATTCTATTGCTTACAAGCTCTTTGTTGCTCCTCTTTTGCTTAAAAGCTTTTTTTCTTTTTCTTTTTTTTCTCTGCTTGATGCTCGAGCTGAGTATGATATGAGACAAGTATCTAAGATATGCACGGGAGAGACTTATGGCACAAAGATGATAACACGATCACTACGGTGCACAATAGCGTGGCCCGACAATTCTCAACTTGCTAGTCTCAATGGGTAAGCAACGCAAAGTGGCTTGGGCTATCAATGCAAAAGCAAGGTAAGATGTAAGTGTCGTCGAGGTTACCGTCCGTTCTTATGGTTAGCAGTGAAGATGGCTCCGAGTTGATGATGGTGATGACGATGTTACACGCTCCTAAGTAGCCGAAACACCTTAGGAAACAGAAATGGCAACTCAAAATTGGTCAAGTGCGGAAGGTGGGTGTTTTTGTGATGATTTTTTGGATGGGTGCTAATGGTTGTGGTAGTGGGATGAGTGGATGGGGGATGTAAGAGCTTCCAAACGAGCTAAAGAACATGAAAAACGGACTTGGGAGGTGGAAGTTATGGCCAAATTGGTGGAGGTGTTGGGCTGATTCGGGGGGGGGGGGCACCCGGGGTGGGAGGTGCGGGTGCCCGGGGTCGGCTGGGCGAAATGGCCTGGGGGTGCGGGTGCCCGGTGGTTCGAGGTGCGGGCACCCGGGGGTCTTCAGGTTGGGAGGAAATTTTGGGCGAAATGCAAAATCCCGTGGATTTCGTGGAGGGAAGGGTGGGGATTGTTGCAGAGGGGCTAGATCCACTTGCCAAACATCAAATCCATGGGCCAAAACAACCAAATCTCACAAGATCCAACAAATTGCAAGAAAAAATTTGGGGGCCATTTTTGTGGGGATTTTTGAATTTGGACGAAAAACAACAAAATCAAGCTAGCAAATGTGGGGATGGGACTCCAAGATGTGAATAAACCTTGCTCATGTTACCAAGATGTTGTAGGTTCAAGCCCTAGAGGGGATCTTTTCACACTTGGAGGGGGAAAAGGAGGAAGAACACTCAAGAACACAAGGAACAAAACACTCAAACAAACCCAAATATCACATCCACTAGAGTAGCATACATGAGATCCACAAGATTACATGAACAATTCAAGGAGAATAGCACTAGGTAAGTTCTTCCCACTAGGTGAGGTCTTGATGATGATCTTCTCCAAGAGGAGGCCTTGACAATCCAAAGGATTCTTCCCTAGGTGGGGGCTTGATCTCCAAAGAGAAGGGGATACAAGGAGCAAAGCTCCTAATGGTTTCTATAATACTTTACTATCCTACAAATGACCTAGGAGATGCCCTTATATAGTTTAGGGACGAAACAAGTTGAGAGAGGGGGTACAAAGGCCAAAAGGACAAATACATGTGGCTGGACCTGAGGGGCCGGGCACCCGGGGGCCCAAGGCCCGGGCACCCGGGGGTGCGCTGGAGGCCAGCACGGGAGTGGCTGGGCACCCGGGGCCTCAAGCCCGGGCACCCGGGGCAGCACCCAGCGGTTGGAGGTGCGGGGGCCGGGCACCCAGCCGGCCAAGGCCCGGGCACCCAGGTGGCGCGGCTGGAGGCGAGCAGGGGCCCGGGCACCCGGCCGGCCAAGGCCTAGGCACCTAGGTGGCGCGGCTGGAGGCGAGCAGGGGCCCGAGCACCCGGGGGCCAAGGAGCCGAGCACCCGGACCAAGTCGGGGCAGCTCCCATGTGGGGTGGCCGGGCACCCAGGGCACGTGTCGGGCACCCTGGGTGTCCAAGGGGTTTTGCCCTCCCTACTCCTTTTTCGCTCATCTCGACCTCTCCTTCCTTCTCTTGCTCCATGGATGCTCGAAGCTTCACCTTCTCCTTCTCACGATCATCTCCTTGGTATCCTAGAATGCATAACATGTCTTTTTGAAGTAGAACCCCATTCTCATGTGGAACCGAACGAAACTCGAAGAGGAAAGAGTTCACCTCGTTCTCGATGGCGCGTGCGCGTGCTCTTGTCATTGATCCTCTCGATGCTTGCGGTGGTGATGGATTGTCGGTGCGGGTAGACGAGGGATGCTCCGCATCAGGTTGTATTCAAACCCTTTGACACGTATCTTTGCAATTTTTCTGGATCAAGACCATTTTGGCGAGCCCAGGAAAATTAACTCATTTCCCAAATTGCTTCTCTAACATCTTCTGTTCTATCCTTTTCTTTCCTTCTATTTTTCGTTCTGTTTTTGGAAGAGAGAGCAACCCACCAACTCTAGCCCGCAGCCCAGACCGGCCCAATTCCCCTTAAGCCCACCTAAACCACTGTTAACCCTAGCCCGATCCTCGCTCTCCTCTCGATCCCCATTTCCCTCCTGACCGCCGCCACTCGCACACATCGAGCCAGGGAGAGGAGCTCCCTGCGCCCGATCCCCAGCGCCGCCACCTCTCATCTCTCCCGATCCACCTCGTCCTCGCCTGCACCTCGCCAAGCGCCGCTTGGACCTACTCGCGTCCGCCCTGATCCGCTGCTGCTCCGTGCTCTGCTCCAAGCCGAGCTCTCTGCTACGCCCTCACACCAGTCAGCAGCCGCGCCCTTGTCCCGTCCCCTTTGCCTCATCCTCGTCGCCTTGCATCCGCCGCCAGCCACCGCAAAACCAGGTCGCAGTGATGCCATCTGGCCTACTCCTCGTGACCCCTGCGCCTCCTCCATGGCCTTCCTCCTCTAGCCACATCGTCGTCTTGACATGGACGCCAAGCTCGAGGCCCCGTCGCCCTCCTGGTTCTCCTCCTCGCCCGCGACCTCCTTCCACAGCGCCAAGTCGCTGCCGCGTCAAGTTCCCTGCGCCTCCCCTTGCTGGTGCCCTCGTCGGAGCCACCGGCAGCTGCCGATGCTGTCGTTTCCCTCTATTGACAAGAGTTCGTCCATGGCGCTGCCGCTTCCCCGTGCCCAATCTACTCCAGCTACCACCGGCTTCTTCGCTGTTGCTGCTGTTTTGCTTCTGCTGCTGCATCTCCGGCCATTCCCGTCTTCCGCGGGCCTCCTCGTCCGGTGCTCCTGCCCTTCAAACCCTGTTGCTGCCTCCATCGAAGGTTGCCAAGGCCCACTGTTTGGCCCCGTGCGCATGCTGTTGTTGCCTTGCCCCATGCTTCCACCCCTGCTGCAAGCACAACATCCGCAAGACGCTACCTCCATTGCACTCTTCCCGAGCAGGAGCACTTTGGATTCGCCAAGTATGACTACAAGGTGATGCGTCAAGTACCTCTATTGCCGTCTTCGGAATCCCAAGAACGCCAAGTACCTCGACGCCCGACACCTAGAACGACTACCGTCATCGAAGACCCATGAACCAAAAACGTCAAGTTCGACTACCGTCGATGTGCACTTCGCCAAATTCCTCACTACAACCCCGAACATCTACGGAACATGAACGACTAATTCCTCTTCGACTCATGAACCACTACTTCCACTACCGTCGCGAGAACGTCTACTTCCCTCAACGAACTCGAACCGCTCCGAAAATGCACGCTTCGAAGGTATAACCCCGAGACGACACCCGTGATCGAATACATGTGTGTTGTATGAGACGCTCGTGTTTGCACCGTGTCTGAGTTGCCTTTGCATGTTACTCCTTGTTTGCCTTGCCTTGCCGTTGACACGTGGGAACCCGGTCATCGGGATCACTCCCCGTCACTCTTGCATGTTCCATACACTTGTTCTTTTGCACCGGCATTTCCAAGAATTGCCGGATCATCGGAATGTTGCCGTGGCACCATTTTCGTTATCGTCGCCGTGGCACCCTTTCATTCCGTCGTGGCGACAAATGCTCTTATTATGCTCATGTCAACTTTTTCTTAAAGATTGCATATACTTGCATATGTCATCCGCATCATGAAAACAACTTTAAAAATGTTTAAAATTGTTGTTTGCTTCAAATTGCTAAATAACATATGAGAATTTTCCGGAATTGTTATTTGTTATTTCCGGCCTCATTTAAATTGCCTAAAAATGTGTAATTTACTTATGCTTCACCTCTTGCCATGTTTAACAACATTTAATATTGTTGAGTAGCTTAAACGAGATGAACTAAATAATTGTTGTGAAGTTTCGTCAATATGCAACCTCGTTGCATATTGAGCTCCACTTAACTTGTAGTGTGGTTTGTTGCACTTTGCCATGCCATGCCTCATTAAAATGGACATGCATCATACTTGATTATGCATCATGCCATGTTTATGCTTGTTGGTTTGCCATGTTGTTTGCTTCTTTCCGGTGTTGCTTCTTCTTGATAGTTCCGGTAACGTTGCGATTGTGAGGATTCGTTCGACTACACCCGTTAGTCTTCTTCATGGACTCATTCTTCTTCCTAGAGGGATTTTAGGCAAGATGACCGTTACCCTGAATCTCATTACTATTATTGCTATGCTAGTTGCTTCGTTCTATCGCTATGTTGTGCTACCTATCACTTTCTTATCAAGCCTCCCAAATTGTCATGTCAGCTGTCGGTGTCAAAACCAACGGATCTCGGGTAGGGGGTCCCGAACTGTGCATCTAAGGCTAATGGTAACAGGAGACGGGGGACACAATGTTTACCCAGGTTCGGGCCCTCTCTATGGAGGTAATACCCTACTTCCTGCTTGATTGATCTTGATGATATGAGTATTACTAGAGTAGATCTACCACGAGATCGTCGAGGCTAAACCCTAGAAGCTAGCCTATGATTATGATTGTTGTTGTCCTACGGACTAAACCCTCCGGTTTATATAGACACCGGAGGGGGCTAGGGTTACACAGGGTCGGTTACAGAGAAGGAAATCTACATATCCGAATTGCCAAGCTTGCCTTCCACGCAAAGGAGAGTCCCACCCGGACACGAGACGAAGTCTTCAATCTTGTATCTTCATAGTCCAACAGTCCGACATAAGCATATAGTCCGGCTGTCCGAGGACCCCCTAATCCAGGACTCCCTCAGTAGCCCCCGACCAGGCTTCAATGACGATGAGTCCGGCGCGCAGATTGTCTTCGGCATTGCAAGGCGGGTTCCTTCTCCGAATTCTCCAGACTACCTGTTGTGACGAGCAGTGTCCGGCTTCCCATCTATTGTTGCGCTCATCGGCTTCTGTACCTTAATAATGTCAGTCTCCACGTGTCGAGCGAATGCGAGAAGTCGGGGCATTTTTACACTTGCCACCCTAACCATGTAAATAAATTGTCTATTAAAGAGATGGGAATCCTCAGATCCAAATCACACCATTTCCCCCAAACGAGGATTCATCAGAGCGCGCCCAAAAAAACCACCCCATCATGGCCGGCCACCGCAGCTCCTCCTCTCGCTCCCATAGCGCTAAGCCAGGTGATTGGGATAAGTGTATCGTATCCCACGGCCAATTGGTGGAGTTGCAGACCCAGGGGTTTCTCCCACCTGCATATCTTGTCCCGTCCGAGCCGGATTAGCCACTTACGACGGCGGGGAGCAAGCGGAGAGTTTCCCCAACCCATCCAGGGGAGCGAGTATGCCTTGTCCCTTACTTGCTGAGGGGCCTTGGATTTCCAATCCATTCGTTCCTCCGCAGGCTCCTGGAATATTACGGCCTCCAGCTGCACAACTTCACTCCTGCCTCCATCCTGCACACCGCAGGTTATGTCGCCCTTTGTTAGCTATTTTTGGGCTGTGAAGCTCATTTCGAGCTATGGAATAGGTTGTTCTGCCTCGTCCCTCGCAATCAGAAGGGGTCAATATACCAAGTGGGCGGAGCCGAGATATGGCGCATCGCCGGGACCGGATACCTGTCCGGCACTCCAAAGAAGACATCCAAAGATTGGCCTTCTGAGTAGTTTTACATAGAGGACGTCTCCCTTCCTGACCCTATCCGAATGGGTCTTCCTGAGTTCACAAATGCCCGATTGAAGAAACGCCGAAGCTGGCGTCCCCGGAGCCCCAAGGAGGAAGATAGCAGAGAGGTCCTCCAACTGATGGATATGATAAAGACGCTTGCCAAATTCGGATTCACAACAATTGAAGTTATGTCAATATGCATAATGCGGGGGGTACAACCACTCCAGTATCGGGGGCATCCCATGGGGCACTTCAATGGAGAAGACGATGCCACCCGCTGCGGTCGGAAAGGTTCGGACTCCGCCACCGCTCTGGCGAAAATATTGTCCGATTTGTATAAAGGAGAATAAGAGGAGTTCATCTGCATTAAGCCACGGGATGGATTTTCCATGTACAACCCCCTAGCTGGGTGAGTTGCTATCTTACTCAACTCTATTTATTCCCGCATTCTTTCATCGCAAATATTTACCTTGCTAGTCCATAACAGGAACTGCGGAAAGCTGTGAGGGAGGTCCACAGCCCGCCTCCACATCCAGAGGACCACAACTGGGCCCTCGACCCCGGTCTCGAAGAAGATCCGGATGTATTTGTGGAGCTTGTTGACAGGATGTTTTACTAGGCAAGCTGTGACGGCGCCTTGGTGGCCATCATTGCCGACTATCCTGGCTCCTCCCTGCATCACATGTAAGTGAAATAGGAGACTTAACTTCCGAAAAGGATCCCCTCTTTACGCCTTACCCACCGCACATGTATTGTGCTTTACAGGTAAGTCCATCGGCGTGCCATGCCGAACCCACGGCGACTCACCAACAAGGGGTGCCCAAGCCCAGTAGGCTCAAAAGGAAAGCGGTCAGGACCGAGCCGCCATCAAAGAGGTATGATTCAAAACATGCTCCATGATTGTCATCTTTAAATATAACAATGTCCACTGTGTCCTGGCAGAAAGAGTATTCGCCGGACTATATCCGAGGATTCTGCCCGTCACGCCCCTACCAGCGGGACTCCAGAGCCGGCCTCAAGGGTGGAGGCTAACGTGGGGACAACACCGGATGGTCCTCCTACAGAGGATGCGGATAGAATATCCGCTACAAATTCCAAAGTGGAGAACGCTATGAATCATCGGCGTCGACGGGCCGCACTCCGCGACCCTAATTTCTCCGAAGAGGCGTTCGATGCCTTCAATTTGGGATACACGTACATCTGAGCTGCTCAAGATGGGCTTGCTAGAGCCACAGACCAGTATTTAAAAGATATACGGGTAAGCAAAATCTGACAATTATGCATATCAGTAGCCCCTGAGACTTGAAACAGTTGGTACAACTGATTTAAGGATCATTGTATGAATAGGTTCTTACAGAAAAGAATACCCATTTGTCTCAAGAGCTGGAGGAATGTAAAGCCCAGCTAAGGGCCGTAGTTGCCAGAATGGAGGAATCCCAGAAGGCCTCTGTCGGTGTCAAAACCGGCGGATCTCGAGTAGGGGGTCCCGAACTGTGCGTCTAGGCGGATGGTAACAGGAGACAAGGGACACGATGTTTTACCCAGGTTCGGGCCCTCTTGATGGAGGTAAAACCCTACGTCCTGCTTGATTAATATTGATGATATGTGTTACAAGAGTAGATCTACCACGAGATCAAGGAGGCTAAACCCTAGAAGCTAGCTTATGGTATGATTGTTGTTCGTCCTATGGACTAAAGCCATTTGGTTTATATAGACACCGGAGAGGGCTACGGTTACACAAAGTTGGTTACAATGGTAGGAAATCTACATATCCGTATTGCCAAGCTTGCCTTCCACGCCAAGGAAAGTCCCATCCGGACACGGGACGAAGTCTTCAATCTTGTATCTTCATAGTCTTGGAGTCCGGCCGACCATGATAGTTCGGCTATCCGGACACCCCCTAGTCCGGGACTCCCTCAGTAGCCCCCGAACCGGGCTTCAGCGACGACGAGTCCGGCGCGTATATTGTCTTCGGCGTTGCAAGGCGGGTTCTCCTTCAAACTTCATGTTCCTGTCGAATAGTGTCCGGCTTCCTTATAAATGTTGCGCTCCTTGGCTTCTATGCCCAATAATGGCCTTCTTCCACGTGTCGTGTGAATGCGAAAAGCTAGGGTATTTTTACATTTTACCCCCTAGCCGTGCGAACGAGCCGCCTATAAGAGAGGCGAGGATCTAGATCCAGCTCACACCATCCTCCATTCGCAAGTTCTCATCGAAGCGCTTCTGACAAAAATCCATTCCATCATGGATAGTCGACGCGGCTCCTCCTCTCGCGCTCCCAGCCCTAAGCCAGGAGATTGGGGGAAATGCTCAGTTCCACACAGCGAGCTAGTGGCGCTCCAAACCGAGGGATATCTTCCCCCAGCTTTCATGGTTCTGGTTCGAGCCGGACTGGCCACCTTTGAGGGTTGAAAGCAGGCGGAGAGCGTCCCCAACCCTTTCAAAGGAGAGCGGGTATGCTTCGTCCCTTATCTAATAGGGGGACTCGGATTTCCCATACATCCGTTCCTCCGGGGGCTCCTGGAGTTCTACGGACTCCAGCTTCACCACCTCACACCTGCCTCCATTTTGCACATCGCGGGCTTTGTAGCTCTTTGCGAGCTGTTCCTGGGCATCGAGCCCCATTTTGCGCCGTGGAAGAGATTGTTTTGCCTTGTACCCCGTTCTTATGAGGGGTCGATATATCAAGTGGGCGGAGCCGAAATATGGCGCATCGCCGGGACCGGATATCTATCCGGCACCCCAAAGAAGGCGTCCGAAGACTGGCCTTCGGAATGGTTCTACATGGAGGACGCCCCTCTGTCAGATCCAGTTCGGATCGGCCTCCCGGAGTTCAGCAATGCTCCCTTGAAGAAACGCCTGAGTTGGCGCCCGCGGAGCCCTCAACGGGACGACGATAGGAGCGTCCATTATCTGATGGGCCGGATTAGGTTACTGGCCCACTCCGGATTGACCATGATTGGAATCATGGCCACGTGCATTATGCGAGGGGTGCAGCCACTCCAATATAGGGGCCACCCTATGTGGGATTTCAACGGGGAAGACGACGCCACCCGTCACGGCCGCAGAGGGCCGAGCTCGGCAGCCGATCTGGCAAAGATCCTGTCCGGCTTGTACAAGGGGGAGGAGGAGGACTTTCTCCGCACGAATCCATTGAACGGATTCTCCATGAATAACCCTCGGAGTTGGGTAAGCGGACGTTTATCTACCCGATCCATACTTCCAAAGTCAAGTATTTTACTTTGTGATTTCGATGCAGGAGCTGCGCCGGGACGTGGAGGGCATACGAAGCCTAACTCCACAGCCCGAGAATCCGGAACGATCCCTTGATCCGACCACCAAAGAGGATCCGGACATAAAGGTGGAGCTGATTGACGGGGTGTTCCACCAACTTAGCATGGACAATGCCCTAGTCGCCATTACGGCTAACTATCCCGGTTTGATTCTGGCCTCCCAGGTGACTACAACCGAGGTCTTGACACCATCATTTGATCCGTGCTCAATTCTGACCATCCTATACTGATGGTGCATTGCAGGAGGTGCCTTTAAGGCGGGAAGCCGAACCTGCGGCGGCTGACCAGCAAGGGTCAGTTCGGCCCAGCAGGCAGAAGAGGAGTGCGACGCAAATCGAAACGTCGCCGCAACGGTACGGCGCACCGTTGTTTTTAAGGGAAGGATCCCTATGAGGTATATTAACGCTCATAACTTTCTCCAGGAGAAAGAGCGCTCGCGGACAGTGTCCGGAGAGGTTGCCAATCAAGCCTCCGCCAGCCATGCTCCATCGCGTGGTCCGGAAGTGGAGGCGAACACAAGGCAAGAGCCGGATGCTCCTCCGACGGAGGATGCCGACAGGCTGTCCACCACCCGGTCTGAGGTGGAGAGCGCCATGAATCACAGGCGTCGCCGGACAGTTCTTCGTGACGCGTATTTCTCCCTGGAGGCGTTGAATGCCTTTGATGCGGGAAATGCGCACCTCCGTGCTGCTCAAGATGGTTTAACCAGAGCCACGGAGCAGTATGTGAAGGACATACGGGTAAGTAATTTTAATAGTTATATATGCTAGTAGCCCCCGAGACTTAAAATAGTTAAAATAACTGATTTAAGGATCATTTATTATGCAGGATCTTACGGAGAAGAATACCCACCTGTCCCAGGAGCTCCAAGAGTGCAAGGCCCAACTTGAGGCCGCACTAGCCACCACAGGGGAGCCACAGAGACCCCCGCTAGCAATACGTACTTCGAAAAGATAAGTAGTTAACAAAGTGCGGCGTGTGCGTAAATCTGACAATAATATTGCAGAGGGCGCCGGACTAGATCCGGACAAGCAACAGCTACTGCGTCAGCTAAAGGCCGGCGAGAGGGTGCTTATGAAGGTGCAGCAGGAGAGAAACAAGCTCCAAGATGCCCACACCCAGCTAGGAGAAGATCTGAAAGGTGTTCGGGCCCAGCTGTCTGGCTCCGTGAAGGAGAATCAGCGGCTTCGTCGCGGCATTTATAGTAAGTGCTTGAGCGAATTCCTTTGAAAAGAAGAATTTGGCGAGGAAGTCGATTGACAGAAATGTGTCTTTAGGTGTGCTCACAGGTCGCCCTGCGGAGGAAATGCCTGGTTCAACGGGTGACCAACTTCCCGAGCTGGTTCAACTGCTCGAACGTGTTCGGCAGGCGATGAGTGGCGTCGTTCAGGCTTTATGGCCTTCCGTCTCCCTACCCGAGGGCCTTGGAGGGCTTGCTGAGAAGCTCCAGGGAGCACGGCGATGCCTCCGTCTGTGGAAAATATCGGCCTGCCGTCAAGGCGCCAGGGAGGCCTGGGCCATGGTGAAGACGCGGTACCCGAAGGCTGACCCAAACCACATGGCCGAGGTCGGACCTGCGGGGCCTGATGGGAAGGAGATCCCTGTGAGCTTGATGTACGGCCAAGTAGAACTGGCCGCGAAATATTCCCAACAGGACTGTAAATTAGACAGCATGTTAGATGGGATTGAAGAGGAGTATAATCAGTCAGTTTGACGATGTAATTTGAAATGACATGTAAAATGCCTTCTAGTCGGATTGTTGATCGTTTGTCTTTGCCGACCTTTTCGCTTCAACCTCAGGACCCAACAGTCCGGAGTGTGTCCAAATACCCTTACGGTTATAGAAGAACCGGGGTATGCGTGGAGACAAGGCGTCGGGGTCATAATTGCTTTATCAGACAAGTGCCCAACTAGCTATGTTATATTACATGGTTAGTAAGAAACATCTTCCAGGGAGAATAGTTCCGTTAAGGGTTCCTTTCCCTGGGAGGCATGCCCTAAAGTGCATGTCCGGACTGCAAAAATAGCAGAAAAAACATCTGGGGGCAAATAAATAAGTAAGTAATAAATCATCTTTCAAGTCACCGACCGAATATTCTCTTAAGAACGCTAGCTTTCGGCTTCACCCAGTCTGAGGTACACATCCGGCTGACCCGGCAGTAACAATTGCAGAGGTGACCCCTTTACCTCCTAGCCGAACAATCGGGAACGTAGGGGTAAGCACAGGAGCCAGGCAACCCAGCTTGGCCAAAACTTAAGTCATATCGATGCATATAATGGTGAATAAAAGGTACATGCGGAAGTATGACACATGTGTTGGGCATGAAGCCCGTATAAATAAGCTTATGTTAAAGAAGCCCCCAGGTATAATGAGTGCTAGGAGCACATCAAGTGTGTGCGAACAATGCGCAAATCAGCCTATCAAAGGTATTGAAAAAAAGGTGGGAAGAAGGAGGGGGACAAGAGACAGTGAAAATGTAAAAAGGCGGACGAAGGAGTGAGATGAACTCTGAGTCCGGCGTTAGGCGTAGAATCTTCGGAGACGGGCTACGTTCCATGGGTTCGGCTCGAGTCGGTTGTCAGATGCGTTACGTAGACGGTATGCTCCGCCGGTCAGGACTTGGTCGATGATGAAGGGACCTTCCCACTTGGGCTTAAGTTTGTCCTTTTCTTTTCCGGCAGGCGTAGAACGAGTTCGCCAACATTGTAAGCTTTGGCCCGTACTTCTCTGTTTTGATATCTTCGAGCCTGCTGTTGATAAAATGCGGAACGAGCTTTTGCCACGTCCCGCTCCTCCTCTAAGGCGTCCAAACTGTCCTGCCGATCCAGCTCGACTTCTCTTTCTTCGTACATGCGCACGCGAGGTGAGTCATGAATTATATCGCAGGGCAGAACTGCCTCTGCGCCGTACACCATAAAAATGGTGTGAATCCGGTAGTTCGGTTTGGCATGGTCCGCAGCCCCCAGAGTACGGAGTCAAGCTCCTCTACCCAGTGCGTGTTAGATTCCTTGAGGGACCGCACTAGTCTGGGTTTGATGCCGCTCATGATTAGACCATTTGCTCGCTCGACTTGACCGTTAGTTTGGGGGTGATAGACTGAAGCGCAGTCGAGCTTGATGCCCATATTTTTGCACTAGAGTTTAACCTCGTCGGCCGTGAAATTCGTGTCGTTATCAGTGATGATGATGTGGGGGACGCCAAAACGGTGTACTACCCCGGATATGAAATCTATCACAGGTCCGGATTCTGCCGTTTTAACCGGCTTGGCTTCAATCCATTTGGTGAATTTGTTCACCATGACCAATAAGTATTTGTGCTTGTGGGTTCCCCCTTTAAGGGGTCCAACCATGTCAAGCCCCCAGACCGCGAACGGCCAGGTGATGGGTATAGTTTTGAGGGCGGTGGGTGGCATGTGGCTCTGATTAGCAAAGAGCTGGCAACCGATGCATCGTTGGACTAAGTCCTGAGCATCTGCCCGGGCTGTTGGCCAATAAAATCATGTACGGAAGGCCTTGCCTACAAGGGCCCAGGCTGCAGCGTGGTGCCCGCCGAGTCCGGCGTGAATTTCAGCCAGGAGATTTCGCCCTTCCTCTTCGGAGATACACCTTTGAAGGACTCCGGTTGTGCTTTTCTTATAAAGTTCTCCCTCATGGACCTTGTAGGCTTTAGATCGCCGAACTATGCAGCGGGCCTCATTTTGGTCTTCGGGAAGTTCCTGCCTAATTAAGTAGGCTAGGAATGGTTCCATCCATCGGGCAATTACCGCCATTATTTCGTGGGCTGAAGGTGTTATTTCATTTGCTGAGCCGCCGATTGTGTCAGAATTGTCTGAGTTAGGTGCTGCAGCTGGCTCCGGATTGTTATTTCCGGACTCCTCTTCCCATAATACGGATGGCTTAAAGAGCCGTTCTAGGAAGATGTTTGGAGGGACGGCGTCGCATTTTGCGCCGATGCGTGCTAACACGTCTGCTGCCTCGTTATTATCCCGGGCTACATGGTGGAATTCGAGTCCTTCGAACCGAGCTGACATTTTTAGGACGGCGTTGCAGTAAGCTGCCATTTTCGGATCTTTGGCGTCAAAGTCTCCATTTACTTGGGATATTTCGAGGTTTGAATCCCCGCGCACCTCTAGGCGTTGAATGCCCATGGAGATTGCCATCCGGAGGCCGTGTAGAAGGGCCTCGTATTCGGCTGCGTTGTTGGAGTCCATGTACATTATTTGAAGTACATATTGGACTGTGTCTCCAGTTGGGGACGTCAAGACGACGCCAGCCCCCAAGCCAGCCAACATTTTGGATCCGTCGAAATGCATGATCCAATTGGAGTACGCGCCGTACTCTTTAGGGAGTTCGGCTTCGGTCCATTCGGCGACGAAGTCAGCCAGGACTTGCGACTTTATAGCTCGCCGTGGTTTGTAGGTTATGTCAAATGGTAAGAGCTCAATGGCCCATTTTGCAATCCTGCCCGTTGCGTCGCGATTGTTTATAATATCGTTGAGAGGTACTTCGGAGGCCACCGTTATGGAACACTCTTGAAAGTAGTGTCGCAGCTTCCGGGATGCCATGAACACCGCATACGCTATCTTTTGATAATGTGGGTACCGGGACTTGCATGGAGTTAAGACAGTGGATACGTAGTACACTGGTTTTTGAAGAGGGAATCTGTGCCCTTCTGTTTCTCGTTCGACGACGAGTACCGCGCTGACAACTTGATGTGTTGCTGCGATATATAATAACATAGGTTCGCCCAGGTTGGGCGCGGCCAGGACCGGATTTGTTGCCAGTATGGCCTTGATTTCTTCGAGTCCGGCCGTGGCGGCATCCGTCCATTCGAAGTGTTCGGTGCGCCGGAGGAGGCGATAGAGGGGTAGAGCCTTTTCTCCCAAACGGGAGATGAAGCGGCATAGAGCCGCTACGCACCCAGTTAGTTTTTGTATTTGCTTGAGGTCTTTTGGGATATCCAATTGTGAAGAGCTCGGATCTTGGCTGGGTTTGCTTCAGTTCCTCTACCGGATACAATGAAGCCCAAAAGCTTTCCGGGTGGTACTCCGAAGACACATTTTTCCGGGTTGAGCTTAATGTCATATGCTCGGAGGTTGTCAAATGTCACCCTCAAGTCGTCTACTAGAGTTTTGACGTGTTTGGTCTTGACGACCACATCGTCTACGTATGCCTCTACTATTTTGCCTATCTGGGTAGCCAGACATGTCTGAATCATGCGCTGATATGTTGCGCCGGCGTTTTTGTGTCCGAAGGGCATTGTGTTGAAGCAGAATGGCCCATATGGAGTAATGAATGCCGTTGCGGCCTGGTCTTTTTTCGCCATCTTGATTTGATGGTATCCGGAGTATGCATCGAGGAAGCACAATGAATCGTGCCCTGCGGTAGCATCGATGATTTGGTCGATGCGAGGGAGAGGGAAAGGGTCCTTTGGACAGGCCTTGTTAAGGTCTTTGAAATCGACGCAGAGGCGCCAGGATTTGTCCTTTTTTGGTACCATTACTAGGTTGGCTAGCCAGTCCGGATGTTTGATATCTCTGATGAATCCGGCTTCTAAGAGCTTGGCTAGCTCCTCTCCCATTGCCTGTCTTTTGGGTTCGGAAAATCGCCGAAGAGCTTGTTTGACTGGCTTGAATCCTTTTAGGATATTTAGGCTGTGCTCTGCCAGCCTGCGTGGGATTCCTGGCATGTCTGAAGGGTGCCAAGCAAAAATGTCCCAATTTTCCCGAAGGAATTCTCGTAGTGCGGCTTCTACATCAGGATTTAATTGTGCCCCAATGGATGTCGTCTTTGTGGGGTCCGTTGGATGGACCTGAAATTTGACTATTTCGTCTGCTGGTTTAAAAGAGGTGGACTTGGACCTCTTATCGAGTATCAAATCATCCCTATCCACCATGGAGCGCAGCGCAGTTAGTTCCTCTGCCGCTAGGGCTTCGGATAATGCCTCTAGGGCCAGTGCGGCTGTCTTATTTTCAGCGCGGAGTGCTGTATCTGGATCACTGGCGAGAGTGATTATTCCATTGGGTCCGGGCATTTTGAGCTTCATGTACCCGTAATGGGGTATAGCTTGGAAGATTGTGAATGCCTCTCGCCCTAACAAAGCGTGATATCCGCTGCCGAATGGGGCCACTTGGAACCTGACCTCTTCGGACCTATAATTGTCCAGCGAGCCGAACACTACATCTAGTGTGATTTTTCCTGTGCAGCGTACTTCTCGACTAGGGATTATTCCCCTGAAGGTTGTGCTGCTTCGCTCAATGCGGCTCCGGTCAATTTCCATTTTTTTAAGGGTTTCCTCGTAGATGAGGTTTAATCCGCTGCCGCCATCCATGAGTACCTTGGTAAGACGAAAGTCGTCCACTATCGGACTGAGGACCAATGCGGCTGGTGCTCTAGCTGTTCGGAATTTAGGTTCGTCGCTGGCATTGAAGGTGATAGCCGTGTCGCTCCATGGATTTGTTGTTGCTACTTGGTAGACTTCGGCAAGGCTGCAGATTGTTCGTTTCCGCATGTTATTTGATGCGAAAGTCTCGAAGACTGTTAATACCGTACTGGTGCTGCTGAGCTGGTTGCCTGGGGCTAAAAAGCCTTCGCCACTTTTGGCCACCTGCCGTAATATCCAACATGCTCGAAGGCTATGTGTTGGAGTGGCGCCCTCCGTACTGTGGATTTTGCAGGGTCCGTTGAGCCATCCCTCCGGTACGGTTCCGTACCCTTTAGGGGTTTTTTGCTTTTTGGTTTTCACCCCAGGTGCTTGAGTATGACGCACCCTTTTATTTCGGACTGGGGTTGTATTCAGGGCCGGATTGTCCCAAAACCTAGTTTCTGTTTTCCAGGCACTTTCCATCGCGCAGTATTTCTGTACAATGGTCGCTAGGTCGGCGAAGCGTGTAACTTCGCGATGACTGATGGCGTTTATGATTCCCTTGTCCGTGCAATTGTTGCAGAAGATTGAAATCGCGCTTTCTTCACGACAGTCCTTTATCCTGTCCATAACCAGGAGGAATCTGGCCCAGTAATGATGTACTGTTTCATCGGGCTCTTACCGTATTTGAGATAGATCGCTTATGTTTGGGTGGGCGGGTGGAATCAAGTTCGGAACCCCGCCCAATCCGAGGCTCAAAGGCCAAGAAGCTTCCGGATTCGGAAGCTTGGTTTGCTGGACGCTTTCCAACAATTTTGGTCTGATGCCTGACTTTAGGTTGAGTATTTGATTATCATCCGTCCCTCCGCGGGAATCCGGCATGGAGGGATCGGGAATCCGGACATAGTTGGTTTTTAACATAGAAGAAGAGTCGCCGCATTGTTCCTCTACCACGACAACGTGCTGGGTAACCTGGGGAGAGTTAATTTCTCTCAGATTGGTTTTAAGCCCAATCTGATTGTAGTCGGTAGCGACTCCCAGGGCGGCGATGCGATCCAAGAGCTCGTTTATGGAGGAGAGCTCAACCGGATCTAGCTGCTCGGCGAATTCCGAGCTGACATGAAGATCGCTTTTAATGACCTGAGAGGTCATTGTCGGAGCGGTGGCCGAACAGGCGGTCATAAGAAAACCGCCTAGCCGGATAGTCTGGCCGGCAGACAAAGCTCCCTTGACGACGGTGCCGTCTTTGAAGACGGGAAAAGGCATCCTTCCTGATGATGGCGGCACAGAGGAACTCTCAATGAAAGCACCAATGTCGGTGTCAAAACCGGCGGATCTCGGGTAGGGGGTCCCGAACTGTGCGTCTAGGCGGATGGTAATAGGAGACAAGGGACACGATGTTTTACCCAGGTTCGGGCCCTCTTGATGGAGGTAAAACCCTACGTCCTGCTTGATTAATATTGATGATATGTGTTACAAGAGTAGATCTACCACGAGATCAAGGAGGCTAAACCCTAGAAGCTAGCCTATGGTATGATTGTTGTTCGTCCTATGGACTAAAGCCATCCGGTTTATATAGACACCGGAGAGGGCTAGGGTTACACAAAGTCGGTTACAATGGTAGGAAATCTACATATCCGTATCGCCAAGCTTGCCTTCCACGCCAAGGAAAGTCCCATCCGGACACGGGACGAAGTCTTCAATCTTGTATCTTCATAGTCTTGGAGTCCGGCCGACCATGATAGTTCGGCTATCCGGACACCCCCTAGTCCGGGACTCCCTCAGCCTCATCTGGTAATTTTTTGCGATCAATAAAAACGTAATTACGTGTACCAGTTGTTATTCGGCATGTTTGCAGATCTAACAATAGATTCTGCAGACAATCCTGGAGTGAATTTGGAGATCCTACAAGAGGATGAACAACGAGCTCAACGACAGCTAGAGGCTGGCGAGCGTGTGCTTACATGGGTCCGGCGAGAGAAATACGATCTCCAGGATGCCAATACCCGGCTGGGCGTGGAATTGAAAGATGTTCGGGCCCAGCTAGCGGACTCCATGAAGGAGAACAGGAGGCTTCAACGCAGCATTTTTAGTATGTGCTCAAATGAATCTTTGTATAGCTCGGCGAAGAAACAGGCTAACAGAATTATGTCTGTAGGTATACTGACTGGTCGTCCCGAAGAGGAGATGCCCGGATCCGCAGGCGATCTTCTACAAGAGCTTTCGCAACTGCATGAACAAGTTTGGCAGGTGATGCAGGATATTGCCAAGGCCTTGTGGCCATCCGACTCCCTGCTAGGAAGCATGGGGGAGCTTGCACGGTTGCTCAAGGGAGCGCGGCGGCACTTCCACTTATGGAAGATATTGGCTTGCCGACAAGGTGCGAGGGAAGCTTGGGCCATGGTAAAAACACGGTAGACCAATGTTGATCCCAATCACATGGCCCTGGTCGGACCTGTAGGGTCAGATGGGAAAGAGATTCCCGTTAGTCTGGTATATGACCAGGTAGGATTAGCCGCAAAGTATTCCCAACAGGATTGTAGGCTAGACAGCTTGTTGGATGCTATAGAAGAAGAATTTAGCCAGTCTAAGTGACTGTGTACTTCAATTGACATGTTTTTTCCCTAGCCGGATTGTAAATCATTTGTCATGGCGGACCTTTTTGCTTCAGCCTCCGGACCCGACAGTCCAGAGTGTTTTCGAATACCCGCTTAGTCATGTAAACCGGGGTACGCGTGGAAACCAGGCGTAGGGGTCATAAGTGCTTGAACAGACAAGTACCCAACTAGCTATATTATATTACATGGATAGTAAGAAACATCTTCCAGGGATAATAGTTCCGTTAAGGGTTCCTTTCCCTGGGTACACATGCATTAATGTGCATGTCCGAACTACGAACAGAGACGCGGTATATAAAACATCTCGGTTTGTATTGTAATAGGTAAGAAACATCTTTAGTTCACTGACCGAATATTCTCTTAAGAACACTAGCTTTTGGCTTCACCCAGTCTGAGGTACACGTCCGACGTACCCGGCAATAACAATCACAGAGGTGCTCCCCTTATGCCCTAGCCGAACTAACGGGAAAGTAGGGCATAAACACAGGAGCCAGGCAACCCAGCTTGGCCAAAACTTAAGTCATATCGATGCATAATGGTGAAGAAAAGGTACATATGGAAAAGTGACACATATGCAGTGGGCGTGATGCCCTGAAGGTAATTGTATTAAGCTTTTGTATAAGAAGCCCCAAGGTATAGTAGGCGTGCATAGCGCGTCAAGAGTGTGTAGTCGAGTCACACTTAAAGCTTTTAGGGCCATAAAAGAAAGAAAGAGAGAGAATATAACTTAAAAAAAGGGGGGCGGAGGGAAGGAGACGAACACATAGTTCGGCGCTAGGCGTAGAATCTTCAGAGTATGGCCGCGTTCCATGGGTTCGGCTCGAGTCTATTATCTGATGCATCACGCAGGTGGTACGCTCCTCCGATGAGAACTTTATCAATGATGAAGGGACCCTCCCACTTGGGCTTGAGCTTGTCTTTTTTCTTCTCCGGTAGGCGTAGAATGAGTTCACCAACATTATAAGTTTTGGCCCGTACTTCTCTGCTTTGATACCTTCGAGCCTGTTGCTGATAGAATGCGGAACGGGCTTTCGCGACATCACGCTCCTCCTCCAGGGCATCTAAATTGTCCTACCGATCAAGCTTGGCTTCTCTCTCTTCATACATGCGCACACGAGGTGAGTCATGAATGATATCGCAGGGCAATACCGCCTCTACACCGTACACCATGAAGAATGGTGTGTATCCGGTAGTGCGATTCAGCAAGGTCTGCAGTCCCCATAGTACGGAGTCGAGCTCCTCGACCCAGTGTGTGTCTGCTTCCTTCAAGTCTCGCAGTAGTCTGGCTTCGATGCCGCTCATAATAAGACCATTTGCTTGTTCGACTTGACCGTTTGTTTGGGGATGATAGACAGAGGCGTAATCGAGCTTAATGCCCATGTTGCCGCACCAAGTTTTCACCTCATCGCCTATGACGTTAGAGCCATTGTCGGTGATTTTGCTGTGGGGGACACTGTAGCGGTGCATGACCCCTGATATGAAGTCTATCATTGGTCCGGATTCGGCCGTTTTAACTAGTTTGGCCTCTATCCATTTGGTGAATTTATCCACCATGATCAACAGGTATTTTTCTTATGGCTTCCTCCTTTAAGGGGTCCGACCATATTGAGCCCCCATATCGCAAAGGGCCAAGTTATGGGGATTGTTCGGAGTGCGGTAGGTGGCATATGGCTTTGGTTGGCGAAGAGCTGGCAACCGACGCAATGTTGGACGAGGTCCCGTGCGTCTGCTCGGGCTGTCGGCCAGTAGAATCATGTACGGAAGGCCTTGCTTATGAGGGCTCGAGCTGCGGCGTGGTGGCCGCCGAGTCCAGCATGAATTTCGGCCAAGAGTTGCCGCCCTTCCTCTTCGGAGATACATCTTTGGAGTACTCCGGTAGCACTTTTCTTATAAAGCTCTCCCTCGTGTACCTTGTAGGCTTTAGAGCGCCGCACAATGCAACGTGCCTCATTTTGGTCCTCGGGGAGTTCTTGCCTATTTAGGTAGGTTAAGAAGGGTTCGGTCCAGGGGGCGATGATGGCCATGATTACGTGGGCCGAAGGTGTTATTTCGGTGGCGGAGCCTCCGATTATGTCCGAGTGTTTGGGCTCTAGGGTTGTGGTCAGATCCGGACTAGTATTGCCGGTCTCCCCTTGCCACACCATGGATGGCTTGAACAGCCTTTCCAAGAAGATATTAGGTGGATGGGGTCACGCTTAGCGCCGGTGCGGGCGAGGATATCCGCCGCTTGATTGTTTTCTCGGACCACATGATGAAATTCAATCCCTCGAAACGAGCTGACATTTTGAGGACGACATTACGATAAGCCACCATTTTCGGGTCCTTGGCATCGAAGTCTCCATTTATTTGAGATATTGCAAGGTTCGAATCTCCACGCACCTCTAGGTGTTGGATGCCATGGAGACTGCCATCCGAAGACCATGCAGCAGAGCCTCGTATTCGGCTGCATTGTTGGAGTCTGTATATAGTATTTGGAGTACATATTGGACTGTATCTCTGATGGGGGATGTCAGGACAACGCCCGCTCCTAGACCCTCCAGCATCTTAGAGCCGTCGAAGTGCATGATCCAATTGGAGTATGTGCCGTACTCTTTAGGGAGTTCGGCCTCTGTCCATTCGGCGACGAAGTCAGCCAGTACTAGCGACTTAATGGCTCTTCGTATATATAATGTCGAACGGGAGGAGCTCGATGGCCCACTTAGCAATCCAGCCCGTGGCATCGCGGTTATTTATTATATCGTTAAGTGGTACTTTAGAGGCCACCGTGATTGAACACTCTTGAAAGTAGTGTCATAGTTTCGGGGATGCCATGAAGACCGTGTATGCTATCTTTTGATAATGTGGGTACCGTGACTTGCATGGTGTGAGGACAGTGGATACGTAGTGTACCGGCTTTTGAAGCGGGAACTTATGTCCGTCCTCCTCTCGTTCGACGACGAGCACTGCGCTTACAACTTGGTGCGTTGCAGCTATATATAACAGCATGGGTTCGCCAATGTTCGGTGCGGCCAGGATTGGGTTGCTGGCCAAGAGGGCCTTTATTTCTTCCAGTCCGGCCGTTGCCGCATTCGTCCACTCGAAGTGTTCAGTACATCGAAGAAGGCGATAAAGAGGTAGTGCCTTTTCTCCCAGTCGGTAGATAAAGCGGCTTAAGGCAGCCACGCATCCAGTTAATTTCTGGATTTGCTTGAGGTCTGTTGGGGTAGCCAACTGTGAAAAAGCTCGGATTTTAGCTGGGTTTGCTTCAATTCCTCTATTGGAAACAATGAAGCCCAGGAGCTTTCCGGCAGGAATGCTGAAAACACATTTTTCTGGATTGAGCTTGATGTCATATGTTCGGAGGTTGTTGAACGTGAGCCTTAGGTCGTCTATTAAGGATTCGACGTGTCTGGTCTTGATGACCATGTCGTCCACGTAAGCCTCAACTGTTTTGCCGATTTGTTTTTCCAGGCATGTCTGAATCATGCGTTGGTAGGTTGCACCGGCGTTTTTTAGCCCGAAAGGCATGGTGTTGAAACAGAAGGGGTCGTATGGAGTGATGAATGTCATTGCGGCTTGATCGGATTCTGCCATTTTGATTTGATGGTATCCAGAGTATGCGTCGAGGAAGTACAATGAGTCGTGTCCTGATGTAGCTTCGATAATTTGATCGATGCGGGGGAGAGGGAAGGGATCCTTGGGGCAGGCCTTGTTGAGGTCCTTGAAATCGACACATAGGCACCAGGATTTATCCTTCTTTGGTACCATCACCAGGTTTGCTAGCCAGTCTGGGTGTTTTATTTCTCTGATGAATCTGGCTTCGAGTAACTTGGCTAGCTCCACTCCCATAGCTTGTCGTTTAGGCTCTGAAAAGCGTCGTAGTGTCTGCTTGACCGGCTTGTATCCCCTTAATATATTGAGGCTATGCTCGGCCAGCCTGCGTGAGATCCCTGGCATATCTGAAGGGTGCCAGGCGAACATGTCCCAATTCTCGCGTAAGAACGCCCGCGGTGCGGCGTCGATCGTGGGGTCCAGCTGTGCCCCGATGGGTGCTGTTTTTGTAGAGTCCGTTGGGTGGACTTGGAATTTGACTATTTCGTCCGCTAGTTTGAAAGAGGTGGACTTGGATCGTTTGTCGAGTATCACGTCCTCCCTGTCCACTGTGGAGCGTAGCGCAGTTAGTTCTTTGGCCGTGAGGGCTTCGGATAATGCCTCAAGGGCTAGGGCGGCGGTTTTATTTTCGACGCGGAATGCTATGTTCGGATCACTGGCTAGAGTGATGATTCCGTTGGGCCCGGGCATCTTGAGCTTCATATACCCATAATGGGGTATAGCTTGGAAGCTCACGAATGCGTCCCACCCTAAAAGGGCGTGGTATCCGCTACTGAACGGGTCCACTTGGAATGTTATCTCTTCGGACCTGTAATTCTTCGGTGTGCCGAATACCACATCTAGTGTGATTTTCCCGCACATCGTGCCTCCCGACTGGGGATAATTCCTCTGAAGGTCGTGCTGCTTTGTTCAATGCGGCTCTTGTCTATTTCCATTTTGTTGAGAGTTTCCTCGTAGATGATGTTTAATCCGCTGCCACCGTCCATGAGCACTTTAGTAAGCCGGAAGCCGTCCACAATTGGACTAAGGACCAAAGCGGCTGGTGCCCAAACTGTTCGGAATTGAGGTTCGTCACTGGCATTGAAGGTTATGGTCTTGTCGATCCATGGATTTGTTGCCGCAACGTGGCAGACTTCGGCGAGGCCGCGGAGTGCTCTCTTGCGCCTATTATTTGAGGTGAAAGTCTCGAAGACTGTCAACACTGTATTGTTGTTTTCTGCGGGATGATGCTCTGCGGTATTGTTAATGAGGAGATCCTCGCCGCTCTTGGCCACCTGCCGAAGTATCCAACATGCTCTAAGGCTATGTGTTGGTATGGTATCCGGTGTGGTGTGAATTTTGCATGGCCCATTGAGCCATCCCTCCAATACGGTTCCGCGCCCTGTAGTGGGCTTTGGTTTCTTCGTGATTGGATCAGGTGACTTGCGAGAGTGCACCCTTTTTGTTCGGATGAGGGTTTTAGTGAGAGCCGGAGAATCCCAGAACTTTGCCTGGGTTTGCCAGGCGCTTTCCATCGCACAGTACTTCTGTACTATGGCCGCCAAGTCAGTGAAGTGTGATATGTCACGGCGACTTATGGCGTTAAGGATTCCCTTGTCCGTGCAATTTTTGCAAAAGAATGAGATTGCATCTTCCTCGCGACAATCCTTGACCTTGCTCATTACAAGGAGGAATCTAGCCCAAAAGTGATGTACTGTCTCTTGGGGTTGTTGTCTAATGTGGGAAAGATCGCTTGTATCTGGGTGGGTGGGTGGATTTAAGTCCGAACCCTGACCCGATCTGAGACCCAGGGGCGGAGGGACTTCCGAACTTGGGAGTTCGGGTTCTGGGATGTTGGCCAATTTTTCTGGCCCGCCATCTGTTTCTAAGTTCAGAGTTTGGGTCATGTCCTCCCGCAAACGGGTATCCGGCTCAGAGAGCTCGGGAATCCGGACATAGTTCGTCCTCAAGATAGAGGAAGAATCGCTGCATTGCTCCTCCACCACTGCTATCTGATGGGTGACCGGCGGAGAGTTAATCTCTCTCTGATCGGGTTTAAGCCCAATCCGATCGTAGTCCATAGCGACTCCCAAGGCGGCGATCCGATCCAAGAGCTTGTTCAAGGACGAAAGTTCCATTGGATCCATCTGCTCGGCGTATTCCGAGCTGACGAGGAGGCTGTTTTTGATGACCTGAGAAGTCATCGTCGGCACGGCGGCCGAACGGGCGGTCATGATGAAGCTGCCCAGTCGAGGGTTTGGCCTAAAGCCAGGGCTCCCCCAGAGGTGATGTTGTCCTTGATAACAAGGCGAGACATCAAACCTTTTTCGACGTCCCAGTGGAACTCTCAATGAAAGCACCAATGTCGGTGTCAAAACCGACGGATCTCGGGTAAGGGGTCCCGAACTGTGCGTCTAAGGCTAATGGTAACAGGAGACGGGGGACACAATGTTTACCCAGGTTCGGGCCCTCTCTATGGAGGTAATACCCTACTTCCTGCTTGATTGCTCTTGATGATATGAGTATTACAAGAGTAGATCTACCACGAGATCGTCGAGGCTAAACCCTAGAAGCTAGCCTATGATTATGATTGTTGTTATCCTACGGACTAAACCCTCCAGTTTATATAGACATCGAAGGAGGCTAGGGTTACATAGGTCGGTTACAGAGAAGGAAATCTACATATCCGAATTGCCAAGCTTGCCTTCCAAGCAAAGGAGAGTCCCACCCGGACACGGGACGAAGTCTTCAATCTTGTATCTTCATAGTCCAACAGTCCGGCATAAGCATATAGTCCGGCTGTCCGAGGACCCCCTAATCCAGGACTCCCTCATCAGCCTCTAACCTTTTCACCCTACCTAGCAAACCGTTGTTTGGCTATGTTA
Organism: Triticum aestivum; assembly: GCF_018294505.1. NCBI lineage: Eukaryota > Viridiplantae > Streptophyta > Magnoliopsida > Poales > Poaceae > Triticum > Triticum aestivum. The sequence continues at coordinate 231,873,394 of NC_057795.1, forward strand.
CCGCTTGGCTCAACCCCTCTTATAGCATTGTTAGTTGAAGGTGAAGTTGAAGATTGCTCCACGTTGGAACAGGATTATGTTGGGATATCACAATATCTCTTATTTAATTAATGCATCTATATACTTGGTAAAGGGTGGAAGGCTCGGCCTTATGCCTGGTGTTTTGTTCCACTCTTGCCACCCTAGTTTCCGTCATATCGGTGTTATGTTCCTTGATTTTGCGTCCCTAACATGGTGTGGGTTTATGGGCCCCTCTTGACAGTTCGCTTTGAATAAAACTCTTCCAGCAAGGCCCAACATTGGTTTTAACATTTGCCATAATAATACTTGAACCTAATAATTAATTGGCATAGGGCGTCATGAACCCGAGGATATTTTTCTACATAGCAGGGAGGGGCCAACACTGATGGTGTTGGTCCCAAACGGGTAGACTGCGGGGCCACCACGGGGCAACCCGAGGATCTCGTTTTACTCGTTGCCTGACCTGTCCGTACGTGGCCTGAGACGAGATATGCGCGGCTACTATCAGGGTGTCGACACGCCGGGAGGCTTTGCTGGATTACCATTGTCGAAATGTCTTTTGCACTGGGATCCCGAGTCTCATTGGATGTCCCAGGATGGAGGATTGTCTCCGCGGATCATGAGCTTATCATGGGCTAAGTTGGGACACCCCTGTAGGGTATAAACTTTCGAAAGTCGTGCCCGCGGTTATGTGGCAGATGGGAATTTGTTAATATCCGGTTGTAGAGAACTTGATACTAGATTCGAAATAAAATACCCAACCGCGTCGGTAATTGTGATGGTCTCTTTTCGAGTGGGTCGATAAGAGAACCTGGTGGTGTTATGTTTGAACGTAAGTAGTTCAGGATCACTTCTTGATCATTACTAGTTTGCGACCGTTTGCGTAGCTTCTCATCTTATTCTTTTACTCGTAAGTTAGCCACCATATCATGCTTAGTCGCTTGCTGCAACCTCACCACTTATCCATTCCATGCCCATTAAGCTTTGCTAGTCTTGATACCCATGGTAATGGGATTGGTGAGTCCTCGTGGCTCACAGATTACTACAACAATAGTTGTAGGTACAGGTAATGCGATGATCATGACGTGAGAGTGATGCTTTCTTGCTTTGGAGTTCTTCTTCTGCTTCTTCTTTGATCAGGGGATAGTTTCCAGGTGGGCAGCCTGGGCTAGCAGGGTGGATGTCATTTGAGTTTCTGTTTGTGTTTGATCCGTAGTTGGATGTTGCTCTTATGTATGATGTTGTATTCATGTGGCATTGTATGCCTCTTGTTTGTATCCCCAACTATCATGTAATGGTACGATGTAATGATATCCACCTTGCAAAAGCGTCTCCAATATGCGCTTCTATCCTTGGTGGGACCTTCGAGTTCCTTTAGGATAGGGTCGCATATTGGGCGTGACACAGTGGAGCATAAAGATTATCGAGATTTATTTCAAACTACAATATGCTTCCGTTTTCATCGGACCTTGTCGATATAGATTCAAAAGTCTGCTTAAAAACATCTAATGAACTTGTTATCATTGTCATTAGCAAAGTTTCAAAAAAGATACTGAGTAAACAGTGGAGCACGAAGATTACCTAGATTTATTTTCAAACTGCAATCTCCTTCCATTTTCATAGACCTTGCTGGCATAGATTAAAAATTCTGCACAAAGAAACATCAGAAGGAGAGAGTATCACCATCGGTGCAGTGAGAGTGGTTCCGCTGAACCCACCCATGCTGGAAAACGATGGGAAGGCAATAAGGTGAGGCGAATCACAAACTTCAAAAGGGATCCATCAGTTTCTTATATGGAGAACGTGGGGGAGAGGAAGCGGAAGAGATTAGGAGATGGAGCATCAAATGCCAATTATTTGACGTACATGCAGCATATGTTTTCTTTTGTTAGGAGAAAATCAGGTCATTGTGTAGTTGTACACAATAACGGGGAAGATAAGACAGTATGAGATGGTTGGAGCAGCTGGGCTGCATAAGGGCGGAAGAAGTGGCGTACAGTTTCTGTGTTATTTTTCTTAGAAAAAAACAAATACTGAAGAACAGAGCACATGACCTTCAACTTGAAGAAGTCATCGATGTAGTCTGAAATTGTATGTCCTTGTCCGCACGCCCATGACCAATAAAATGAAGCGCTAGATGACCATGACAGCTTCCTCCCCAGTTGCAAAAGGTCAGCTTGCGGAGAAAGGCCACCATTGCGACAGTAGAAGGTTGCAGCTCGAGGAAGACAAACAACGACTAAATATTCAATGGCCCCGCTATTGGATTAAGCACCTCTTTGAGCATTGGCTGTCACCCTCCATGCGGCCAGCCGCGAGACGGAGGGACCAGAGGGGAGCGACGGCGTGCTGATACGTCTCCAACGTATCTATAATTTTTTACTGTTTCCATGCTATTATATTACCCCTTTTGGATGTTTATGGGCTTTATTTTACACATTTATATCATTTTTGGGATTAACCTACTAACCGGAGGCCCAGCCCGTATTGCTGTTTTTTTGCCTATTTCAGTATTTCGAAGAAAAGGAATATCAAACGGAGTCCAAACGGAATGAAACCTTCGGGAGCGTGATTTTTGGAACAAACGTGATCCAGAGGACTTGGAGTGCAAGTCAAGAAGCAGCCGAGGCCTCCACGAGATAGGAGGGCGCCCTCCCCCTATAGGGTGTGCCCCCTGTCTCATGGGCCCCTCGGGCGTCCACCGACGTACTTCTTCCTCCTATATAAGCCTACGTACCCCGAAAACATCCAGGGAGCCAACGAAACACAATTTCCACCGCCGTAACCTTCTGTATCCGCGAGATCTCATCTTGGAGCCTTCGTCGGCACTCTGCCGGAGGGGGAATCGACCACGGAGGGCTTCTACATCAACATCCTTGCCCCTCCGATGAGTTGTGAGTAGTTTACCATAGACCTACGGGTCCATAGTTATTAGCTAGATGGCTTCTTCTCTCTTTTTGGATCTCAATACAATGTTCTCCTCCTCTGTTGTGGAGATCTATTCGATGTAAACTCTTTTTGCGGTGTGTTTGTCGAGATTCGATGAATTGTGGGTTTATGATCAAGTTTATCTATGAATAATATTTGAATCTTCTCTGAATTCTTTTATGTATGATTGAGTTATCTTTGCAAGTCTCTTCGAATTATCAGTTTGGTTTGGCCTACTAGATTGATCTTTCTTGCCATGGGAGAAGTGCTTAGCTTTGGGTTCAATCTTGTGGTGTCCTTACCCAGTGACAGAAAGGGTTGCAAGGCACGTATTGTATTGTTGCCATCGAGGATAAAAAGATGGGGTTTATATAATATTGCTTGAGTTTATCCCTCTACATCATGTCATCTTGCTTAATGCGTTACTCTGTTCTTATGAACTTAATACTCTAGATGCAGGCAGGAGTCGGTCGATGTGTGGAGTAATAGTAGTAGATGCAGGCAGGAGTCGGTCTACTTGTTGCAGACGTGATGCCTATATACATGATCATGCCTAGATAATCTCATAATTATTCGCTTTTCTATCAATTGCTCGACAGTAATTTGTTCACCCACCGTAATACTTATGCTATCTTGAGAGAAGCCACTAGTGAAACCTATGGCCCCCGGGTCTATCTCTTATCATATTTGCTTCCAATCTACTTTTATTTGCATCTTTACTTTTTGCATCTATATTATAAAATACCAAAAATATATTTATCTTATCATACTATCTCTATTAGATCTCACTTTCGCAAGTGGCCGTGAAGGGATTGACAACCCCTTTATTGCGTTGGTTGCGAGTTCTTTGTTTGGTTGTGTAGGTGCATGGGACTTTTGAGGAGCCTCCTACTGGATTGATACCTTGGTTCTCAAAAACTGAGGGAAATACTTATGCTACTATTGCTGCATCACCCTTTCCTCTTCAAGGAAAACCAACGCAAGCTCAAGACGTAGCAAGAAGGATTTCTGGCGCCGTTGCCGGGGAGGTCTTCGCTCAAGTCAAGACATACCAAGTACCCATCACAAACTCATCTCCCTCGCATTTACATTATTTGCCATTTGCCTCTCATTTTCCTCTCCCCCACTTCACCCTTGCCGTTTTATTCGCCCTCACTTTCCCAATCTCCTCCTCTCTTTTCACTTGCCTTTTTCTGTTTGCTTGTGTGCTTGTTTGTCCTTATGACTTTGCCTAAGGGTTCTGACCACCTTCTCAGAAGGTTGGAAGAGATTGAATCAAATATTAGAAGCTTTATGAATTTACAATTTGAGCATAATAATTTCTTTAGAAAAGAGCTTAAGGAACAAAAAAGTTTTTTGGGATTTATGAACAAAGAGCTTGATGATATGAATAAAGAATTTTAAGGTGTTAACGCTCAAATTACCCGGCTTGAAAATGCTATAGCCAAAATTTCTGATAAGCAAGCCACCTTAGTCAATAAGATGGCCGCCAAACCAGAAAAGTTAGATGAAAATAATGATGAGGATCTTAAAATTATTGATGCGTCTCCTATTAGATCTATGTTTTGCAATATGAATCTTGATAATTATGGGACTGATGATGAGTCAACTTTACCTAGAAGGCGTCCCAAGAATTTGGAGTTTTTACATCTTGATGCTAAATTTGGTAAAAGTGGGATTGGAGAGGTCACAACTTTAAATAGCACTGAACCCACTATCTCGGATTTCAAGGAATTTGATTATGATAATTGTTCTTTAGAAGGTTGTATTTCCTTGTTGCAATCCGTTGTTAATTCTCCTCATGCTTATAGTCAAAAGAAAGCTTTTACCAAACATATCGTTGATGCCTTGATGCAATCTTATGATGAAAAACTTAATTTGGAAGTTTCTATACCTAGAAAACTTAATGATGAGTGGGAACCTACTATAAAGATTAGAATTAAAGATCATGAGTGTTTTGCTTTGTGTGATTTGGGTGCTAGTGTTTCCACGATTCCGAAAACTTTATGTGATATTCTAGGTTTCCATGATCTTGATGATTGCTCTTTAAATTTGCACCTTGCAGATTCCACCATTAAAAAGCCCATGGGAAGAATCAATGATGTTCTCATTTTGCAAATAGAAATTTTGTGCCCGTGGATTTTATCGTTCTTGATATAGATTGCAATCTTTCTTGCCCTATTATTCTTGGTAGACCTTTCCTTAGAACGATTGGCGCGATTATTGATATGAAGGAAGGGAATATTAGATTCCAATTTCCATTAAAGAAAGGCATGGTGCACTTTCCAAGAAAGAAAGTCAAATTACCTTATGAATCTATCATGCGGGCTACTTATGAATTTAGTGCCAAAGATGGCACTCGTTAGATCTATCTTCGCTTTTATGCCTAGCTAGGGGCGTTAAACGATGGCGCTAGTTGGGAGGCAACAATTTTCTTTATGTTTTTTTGTTTTTGTTCCTGTTTAGTAATAAATCTTGCATCTACCTTCTGTTTAGATGTGTTTTTATCTTTTAATTAGTGTTTGTGCCAAGTAGAACCTATAGGATAACCTATGATGATAGTTGATTTGATTCTGCTGAAAAACAGAAACTTTGTGCGCACGAATTTAGTTTTGTTAAATCACAGAAATGTGTTTTTGCGTTGATTCTTTTTTATTCTGATCAATAAACACATTTTACAGGACTTCCTATTTTGGTAGGATTTTTAGAGTTCCAGCAGTTTGCGTTAGTTACAGATTGCTACAGACTATTTTGTTTTTGACAGATTCTGTTTTTCTTGTGTTGTTTGCTTATTTCAATGCATCTATGGATAGTAAATTAGTTTATAAACCATCGAGAAGTTGGATTACAGTAGGTTTAACACCAAAATAAATAAAAAATGAGTTCATTACAGTACCTTATGTGGTGGTTTTGTTTTCTTTCACTAACGGGGCTTATAAGATTTCCTGTTGAGTTTTGTGTTGTGAAGTTTTCAAGTTTTGGGTAAAGCTTTTATGGACTACGGAATAAGGAGTGGCAAGAGCCTAAGCTTGGGGATGCCCAAGGCACCCCAAGATATTCAAGGATAGCCAAAATCCTAAGCTTGGGGATGCCCTGGGAAGGCATCCCCTCTTTCGTCTTTGTTCATTGGTAACTTTACTTGGAGCTATCTTTTTATTCGCCACATGATATGTGTTTTGCTTGGAGCATCGTGTATTATATTAGTCTTTGCTTTTTAGTTTACCACAACCATCCTTGCTATACACACCTTTTGGGAGAAGCCTATTTGATTAGAATTTGCTAGAATACTCTATGTGCTTCACTTATATCTTTTGAGCTTGATAGTTTTTGCTCTAGTGCTTCACTTATATCTTTTAGAGCACGGTGGTGCTTATTTTTGTAGAAATTGCTAGTCTCTCATGCTTCACTTATATCTTTTTGAGAGTCTTTTAGAGCAGCATGGTATTTTCTATGGTTATAAAATTGGTCCTAGAATGGTAGGCATCCAAGTTGGGTATAATAAAAACTATCATAGGAAGTGAATTGGATGCTATGATCAATTTGATACTTGATAATTGTTTTGAGATATGGAGGTAGTGATATTAAAGTCATGCTAGTTGGGTGATTATGAATTTAACGAATGCTTGTGTTGAAGTTAGCAAGTCCCGTAGCATGCACGTATGGTTAAAGTTGTGTAACAAATTTGAAACATGAAGTGTACCTGGCTTGTGCATCCTTATGAGTGGCGGTCGGGGACGAGCGATGGTCTTTTCCTACCAATCTATCCCCCTAGGAGCATGCGTGTAGTACTTGATTTTTGATGACTTCTAAATTTTTGCAATAAGTATATGAGTTCTTTTGACTAATGTTGAGTCCATGGATTATATGCACTTTTACCTTTCCGCCTTTGCTAGCCTCTTCGGTACCGTGCATTGCCCTTTCTCACCTTGAGAGTTGGTGCAAACTTCACCGGTGCATCCAAACCCCGTGATACGATACACTCTATCACACATAAACCTCCTTATATCTTCCTCAAAACAGCCACCATACCTACCTATTATGGCATTTCCATAGCCATTCTGAGATATATTGCCATGCAACTTTCCACCGTTCCATTCATCGTCATGACATACTTTACTTTGTCATATTGCCATTGCATGATCATGTAGTTGACATAGTATTTGTGGCAAAGCCACCATGCATTATTTTTCATACATGTCACTTTTGATTCATTGCACCATCCCGGTACACCGCCGGAGGCATTCATATAGAGTCATATCTTGTTCTAGTTTTGAGATGTAATTCATATGTTGTAATCAATGAAAGTGTGATGATCATCATTATTAGAGCATTGCCCAAAAAGAAAAAAGAAAAAAAAGGAAAAAAAAAGGGAAAAAAGAAGAAAGGCCAAAAGAAAAAAAAGGAAGGCCCAAAAGAAAAAAATAGAAAAAAAAGAGAAAAAAAGAAAATAAATAAAAAGGGCAATGTTACTATCTCTTTTTCCACACTTGTGCTTCGAAGTAGCACCTTGTTCTTCATGTAGTGAGTCTCATATATTGTGCTTCAAAGTAGCACCATGTTTTTCATATAGTGAGTCTCATAAGTTGTCTTTTTCATACTAGTGGGAATTTTTCATTATAGAACTTGGCTTTTATATTCCTACGATGGGCTCCCTCAAATGCCCTAGGTCTTCATGAGCAAGCAAGTTGGATGCACACCCACTAGTTTTCCTTTGTTGAGCATTCATTAATAGCTCTAGTGCATCCGTTGCATGGCAATCCCTACTCCTCATGTTGACATCAATTGATGGGCATCTCCATAGCCCGTTGATTATCCCCGTCAATGTGAGACTTTCTCCTTTTTTGTCTTCTCCACACAATCCCCATCATCATATTCTATTCCACCCATAGTGCTATATCCATGGCTCACGCTCATGTATTGCGTGAAGGTTGAAAAAGTTTGAGATTATTTAAGTATGAAACAATTGCTTGGCTTGTCATCGGGGGTATAGAAGTTGGGAACATCTTTGTGTGAACAAAATGAAGCATAGCCTAACTATATGATTTTGTAGGGATGAACTTTCTTTTGCCATGTTATTTTGAGAAGACATGATTACTTTAATTAGTATTCTTGAAGTGTTACTATTTCTTTTATCAATATGAACTTTTATTTTGAATCATTTGGATCTGAACATTCATGCCACAATAAAGAAAATTACATTATGAATTATGATAGGTAGCATTCCACATCAAAAATTCTCTTTTTATCATTTACCTACTCGAGGACGAGTAGGAATTAAGCTTGGGGATGCTTGATATGTCTCCAACATATCTATAATTTTTGATTGTTCCATGCTTTTATATTACCCCTTTTGGATGTTTATGGGCTTTATTTTACACATTTCTATCATTTTTGGGACTAACCTACTAACCGGAGGCCCAACCCGTATTATTGTTTTTTTGCCTATTTCAGTATTTCGAAGAAAAGGAATATCAAACGGAGTCCAAACAGAATGAAACCTTCGGGAGCGTGATTTTTGGAACGAACGTGATCCAGAGGACTTGGAGTGCAAGTCAAGAAGCAGCCGAGGCCTCCACGAGATAGGAGGGCGCCCCCCTATAGGGCGCGCCCCCTGTCTCGTGGGCCCCTCGGGCGTCCACCGACGTACTTCTTCCTCCTATATAATCCTACGTACCCCGAAAACATCCAGGGAGCCAACGAAACACAATTTCCACTGCCGTAACCTTCTGTATCCGCGAGATCTCATCTTGGAGCCTTCGCCGGCACTCTGCTGGAGGGGGAATCGACCACGGAGGGCTTCTACATCAACATCCTTGCCCCTCCGATGAGTTGTGAGTAGTTTACCACAGACCTACGGGTCCATAGTTATTAGCTAGATGGCTTCTTCTCTCTTTTTGGATCTCAATACAATGTTCTCCCCCTCTGTTGTGGAGATCTATTCGATGTAAACTCTTTTTGCGGTGTGTTTGTCGAGATCCGATGAATTGTGGGTTTATGATCAAGTTTATCTATGAATAATATTTGAATCTTCTCTGAATTCTTTTATGTATGATTGAGTTATCTTTGCAAGTCTCTTCGAATTATCAGTTTGGTTTGGCCTACTAGATTGATCTTTCTTGCCATGGGAGAAGTGCTTAGCTTTGGGTTCAATCTTGCGGTGTCCTTACCCAGTGACAGAAAGGGTTGCAAGGCACGTATTGCATTGTTGCCATCGAGGATAAAAAGATGGGGTTTATATAATATTGCTTGAGTTTATCCCTCTACATCATGTCATCTTGCTTAATGCGTTACTCTATTCTTATGAACTTAATACTCTAGATGCAGGCAGGAGTCAGTCGATGTGTGGAGTAATAGTAGTATATGCAGGCAGGAGTCGGTCTACTTGTTGTGGACGTGATGCCTATATACATGATCATGCCTAGATAATCTCATAATCATTCGCTATTCTATCAATTGCTCGACAGTAATTTGTTCACCCACCGTAATACTTATGCTATCTTGAGAGAAGCCAATAGTGAAACCTATGGCCCCCAGGTCTATCTCTTATCATATTTGCTTCCAATCTACTTCTATTTGCATCTTTACTTTTTGCATCTATATTATAAAATACCAAAAATATATTTATCTTATCATACTATCTCTATTAGATCTCACTTTCGCAAGTGGCCGTGAAGGGATTGACAACCCCTTTATTGCGTTGGTTGTGAGTTCTTTGTTTGGTTGTGTAGGTGCGTGGGACTTTTGAGGAGCCTCCTACTGGATTGATACCTTGGTTCTCAAAAACTGAGGGAAATACTTACGCTACTATTGCTGCATCACCCTTTCCTCTTCAAGGAAAACCAACGCAAGCTCAAGACGTAGCACGTGCACACAGGTGCTGCTCAGGGATGCCTGCTTCAGGCCATGGCGGCACCGAGGAGGCGAGGGGAGGGAACGGTGGTAGACCGGCGAGTTGATCCTTCCCAATGTCGTCTGCACGTACTGGGGCGGCGAGGGGGACGGCCGCATCACGGATTCATCCTGCTGGATCCCGCAGGAATCCAGGGGTGCGATAGGGATGGCCACCGCGTCTGGTGCCACGGCCGCCGCGAGGAGTAACCGGAGAGTCGCTGCGAGGAGGATCCAGAGTTGAGGAACAGGATAAGGAAGTGGCTCCTACCACCGGCAAGGGAGGCCAGCGGTCAGAGGAGGAGCCGGAGTAGAAAAATCAGGAGGGAGTTTCTTCGGGCCTGACCGGGGGCATGGGTACCAAGGAATCCTAATGATTTCGTTTGTTCTTTCGGGGATTTTTTTGCTCAGACTTGAGGAGGTGGACTTGAGTGGGACAGCATGATATGACGTGGCTAGATGTGATTGGATGATGACGTGGCTATGCTGCATGTTAGGATAAATCAAGTAGTGGGGGTGAACTTCTTAAGTATATAGGATGCATGTACTAGTGTGGTCAACTAGAGTAAAGTTTTAGCTTTATGATAGTGCTTTGATAAATTATGGTAGTTTCTTTTTGATAATTGGATTTTCATATAAATGAGAAGTTAACCAAAATGATGCATGATAATAACTAGTGTAGTAAAATCAGTAAGGTTTATTGATGAGTAGTGCAAGAAAGTTATTTTGGTAAGGTTGATCCGTTCTTGTGAGTGGCATGTTTTGCATATCGAATAGTTGCATGATCATGGCATCATATGACTTGGAGTGAGTTTATTTTCAAGTTAAACCTGATAATAATCCAACTTGAATATAGCATTGATCAAGTCATGGTGCCACTGAATCGGGTTTTCTCAGTGTGACCACATTTACCTTATGTGGGGTCTTGATTCGGTCCTTTGTCGTGCCTCTTGCCGGTGCCTCCAACGAGGGAAGGTTATGGCGTGCGGTACCCTGGCCCGGTAAGCAGACATAACCTTGTGTGCTGGTTTGTGTTTTATGGTACCTTGGCCCTATTTGGGACCATTTTGCCACGACGGTGGCCGAAGATGCCTTTGGTAGGCATGGGGCCACCCATGACTTAGCCCTGAGAGGGAGTTGGTCGGAGTGGCCGGGAGAGTATCATGGCAAGGGAAGGGTTTCGTTGGAACGCCGTTGGTCCACCCGAATGGGAGTGCGAGGCCATGGGTTTTCTGGTGTGGGTAAAGTGCACTACCTTTGCAGAGTGTATTAAATCTATCGATAGTCACGTCCTCGCTTATGGACACAACTCGGAAGTAGGTCACACCATGGATCAACAATTATAATTAATCTTGCACACTGAGTATTTATTGTTGGCACTGGTTTTATGATGATTTGTGGGATCATGTGATGATCAGTAAGTGATTGGTTTCAGTTGTGATCCGGGTATGATCACCGTTCGGTTACGAGGTAACCCATCTGGTAAGCGAGTCCGAGGGACTCGGTGCACATGTTGGTTTCATAGCATCAGTAGTATTACTTGCATTGCATTAATCTGATTAATTGTCATGATATTGTTTGTCATTGTGCTTATGTTTGTCGTGAGCTTGCAAGTACATTCAATGTACTGACATGGCGTGTCATGCCAGATTTCAGGCAAGTCGTATCGGATTGGAGAGCTTCCCGCTCTAGATCGTCCACATTGGTGTCCCTGTGCTATGGAGTTCCACTTCATCGTTATTCCGCTGCTGCGTAGTTTATGTGATCGAGGCCCCTTCATGTTCATTAAACAATGTACATACTGTTCAGCTGCATCGTGTGTGCCGCTTGGCCGCTTATCTCGATGTAATATCAGACCTATGTTTCCGCTATCATCAATAAAGCGGTTATTTCTGTACCATGTTGTTGTGTGTTGCCAGAAGACTTGATCTCTGGGCTTGGCAATGCAAGGTAAACCGGTTGCTCTGAGCCGGGGTGCCACACAGTGGGAATGTGAGCACTTGCCTGGCTAAACCTAAGCCTGCAAAGAACATGCTGCTGCGTGCTCTAGGACTGGTTCGTGAAGACATGGTGGCAGATGAATCGGCTGTGCAGGAGCTCCAGAAGATGTTTGACTCATCGCTGAGAGAGCAGCATGTACGTGTGATCACGACGTTGTTCGGCAAGACCGTTCCCTTGCAGCATGAGATGGAGATGGGAGAGTCCACGACGATTACAATGCTGTAGACTAGGCTTGGCGGTGCTGGCGATTCATTGGTTTTCCATGGATTGCAAGCCAAAGGTACTGTGTTGGAACGTGAGGGGACTTAACAACCCGACAAAGAGAAAGGTCGTGAAGGATTTAGTGGACTCGGTCAGAGTTAACCTAGTATGTTTGCAGGAGACTAAAATGGATGTAATGGATAACTTTATGGTAATGGAATGTTTAGGTCCGTTGTTTGACGGCTTTGTGTACTTACCGGCTGCTGAGACGCGAGGAGGTATACTTCTTGCATGGGACACGACTAAGGTCACAGTGGACACCGTGCAATTCAATGCTTACTCTCTGACAAGTCTGGTGCACGACAAGGATAACTCCACTTGGTGGATCACGGCGGTGTACGCCCCGCAGGGGGACGAGCTTAAAACCCAGTTCCTCCTCGAGCTGGATGCGCGACGAGCGGTGTGCCCTGGGCCGTGGATGTTGATGGGCGATTTTAACATGATTTTGCGGGCATGCGAAAAAAATAACAACAACATCAACAGAGCCATGATGAATAAATTTAGAAGTTTTGTGGATGATCATGAATTGAAGGAGCTATATATGCACGGATAGATGTACACTTGGTCTAACGAGAGGGATGCCCAATGCTCACCAAGATTGATCGCATGCTAGTATTGGTCGAGTGGGAATTGGCACATGCGGATCACCTACTACAAGCCATTACTTCAAGTGTTTCTGACCATGCCCCGCTGCACTTATCTACTAGCATGCAATACTCACCCAAGAAGAGATTCTGGTTTGAACTTTACTGGACAAAGTTGGAAGGCTTTGAAGAGGCGATTAGGGAGGCGTGGGTGTGTGATGAGAGCATTGTAGACACGTACAAAAGGCTGGATACTTTGTTCAGGAATATGGTGGATTACTTGCAGGCATGGAGGCAGCACCGTATTGGGAACATTAAGGTGCTGATGGTCGTGGCAAACTGGGTCATTTTCAGATTCGACCAAGTACAGGAGATTAGGACGCTTTCAACCTCTAAGCTTTGTCTAAGGAGATCGCTCAAGTTGGCACTGCTCGGCCTTGCGTCCATGGAAAGAACCATAGACCGACAACAGTCCAGGATTATATGGCTTAGAGAGGGAGACGCCAATTCCAAGCTGTTCCAGGCCATGGCAAATGGCAGGCGTACAAAGAATTTTATCCCTAGTGTTGTACACGGATCAAACATCATTACTGACCAAACCCAAAAGGAGCAGGTGTTCGCGGAGGTGTACGACAACCTGCTGGGCACGGAACATGGTCGTGGGCACTCGATTGACCTAGACTTCCTGGGCTTGGAAGCACTAGACCTCGCAGATTTGGAAGGTATCTTTATGGAGGAGGAAGTATGGCATGTCATAAAGGAAATACCCCCTGATCGGGCACCCTGACCGGATGGCTTCATCGGCGCGTTTTACCATAAAGCTTGGAGTGTGATTAAGCCCGATATAATGGATGCAATGCATAAGCTATATGTTGGGGACAGTAGGGGTTTTGGAAAGTTGAATAAGGCGCACATTGTGCTTATTCCAAAAAAGGTGGATGCCATTGCCGTTGGAGATTACAGGCTGATCAGTTTACCCCAGAGCTTCTCAAAGCTATTCACCAAGGTCTTGGCAATGCGTGCGCGCATGAGGATGCAAGATATTGTCAATATCAACCAGTCTGCGTTCATTAAGGGATGAAATATCCATGACAATTACCTACTAGTCAGACAGATGGCACGGAAAATTAACGAAAGGAAGGAGAAGGGCCTCTTCCTCAAGTTGGATATCTCGAGGGCATTTGATTCACTATCATGGCCATTCTTGTTCGAGGTGATGAGAGCCAAAGGATTCGGCAGCAGATGGCTTACGTGGGTGGCGGCCGTCCTTTCCACAGCTAGCACCAAAGTGATTGTCAATGGAGTGCCTGGCCGAACTATCTACCACGCTAAAGGTCTTAGGCAGGGTGATCCGATCTCCCCCTACTATTTGTGATTGCTATGGACGCACTCACGACTTTGTTCTCTAAAGCGTGCGAACAAGGAATGATCAGTGAAATCCGCGGCAAGTCCCACACAGAGAGACTATCTCTCTATGCCGATGATGTAGCGATGTTCATCAAGCCAACGGTGCCTGACCTAACATTTGTCAGAGAAGTGATGGAGTTATTTGGTGAAGCATCTGGATTGAAGATAAACTACCGGAAAATGATGGCAGTTCTCATTCGTGGCACCGAGGAGGATAGACAAAGAGTCGCGGATATCTTGCATTGCGATTTGCGAGATAGGAAACTTCCCATGCAGATACTTGGGTATCCAGCTGGCGATCAAAGCCCTGACACGCGCAGACTGGCAACCTCTTCTAGATCAGGTCAGGAAATTTATCCCGGCATGGCAACGTGGACTCATTCAACGATCATGTCGCCTGATTCTGACCAAGTCTGTGATCGCGGCAAGGCCAATTCATCAACTCATGGCCCTCAACGCTCCAGAGTGGGTTTATGAAGATATTGACAAGTGGATGCAGTCTTTTTTCTGGGCAGGTAAAGACAAAGTAAATGGCGGGCAATGCCTCGTCGCTTGGGACACCGTTTGTCGCCCTACTCTATTCGGTGGGCTAGGGATCAAGGACATCCGATTGCAAGTGATCGCACAAAGAGTAAGATGGGAATGGCCGCAGAGGGTTGATCAGGCAAGGCCGTGGCATGGGTTGCGTATGATCGAAGACAAGGATGCTAGCATGGTTTTCAACAGCATGGTCAAGATAGTTCTGGGAAATGGCGCCAACGAACTATTTTGGAAGGACAGGTGGATCCATGGGTTTACCGTGGGAGAAATTGCGCCACTAGTTGTCGAGCTTGTGCAATCGCGCGCGCGAAATAAGAGAACAGTGCAACAGACTTTTGATGGGAATGTATGGACTCACGATGTGCATGGGGACCTCTCCATGGCACACATGCAGGTGGCGTACCTTTGCCAAGCCATGGCTACAGTTCCATTGAGCGATGGAGAGACGGATCAGTTTGTTTGACCTGCTGATGGGTCAGGTTGCTACTCCTCAAAATTTGTGTACAACCGCTTGTGCATGGGGTTGATAGATTCATCAATGGCCACATGTATTTGGAGGAGTTGGGCCCCATTGCGATGTAAGATCTTTGATTGGCTAATGGTCCAATACCGGCTATGGACTAGCGACCGCAGAGCACGCCATGGACTACAGCAGGAGCCATCAGCGTGCTACTCATGTCTGCAAGATGAAGACAATGTGGACCACGTCTTTGCGCATTGCATATATGCAAGAGAAGTGTGCATCGTTGTTTCGAGGCATTTTCAGCTGAACATCGAGCTTTCGAGTACAGACATGACATTTCAGGATTGGTGGACGAGGTGTAGGAAGAACTTCTCGGGAAGGATCAGGAGAGGCTTTGACTCCTTCGTTATTGGAACGGCTTGGGCTCTTTGGAAGCAACAAAATGCGAGGGTGTTCAACAAATCTCATCAACAAAGGACGTCGATGCAGCTAGTGGTGCAAGTGCTTGAGGAGATCAAAAACTAGATGGCGGCAGGCCTAGGTGTTGGTGGTTTAGATCCGTTCGTGAGATAATGGCCTGGATCTCTTTTTTGGTGTGGGTGTTTGCCAACATAGATGTTTGCATCTGTTGTAGGTATCTTGTACATATCAACCTTCTATCTTCTATAAAATTACGGAAATGTTAACGCCCACACGTGTGGGCGTTTGCACATCAACCACACGCATCCATCACCACTCATTTTGCCACGTATGAATAGATGACATCAGCAGATTTTTTTTGGTTTTCGGCTTAAAAATGTTGTATCTCCTAAATAAAAAAGCGAATTAAAAATCCGTTTTCACTATTAAATCCGTCTCGACGAGATCTTCAAAACTAGACCCCATGTTGATATGTTTCGACGAAATTTTTTTTTGCCAGAAGTTGTCATGATGTTTACACTGCAGTTGTCATAGGGCTTAAACTAAAGTTACCATGTGGCAATTTTAGTTTGTAGATCATGGCAATTTTAGTATTTTGATGATGGCAACTCCAGTACTTTGACCATGAAAATTATTTTTTGTATGAACCATGACAATTTTACGTGCATGTATCATGGCAATTTTAGTTCATGGTTCATGACAAGTCTAGTTTCTTAATTCCCCGTTTTATAAATGTCAAAATTTACTTTTAAATGTAGAAGAAAATAGCTGAAACATATCATGGCAACTTCAGTGTAAACATCATGGCAATTCATATGCAATAGACATGGTAACTTTTAATCAATTTTTTTTCATCAAAACATATCAACATGAGATCTAGTTTCGAAGATCTCATCGTGAGGGATTTAATGATGAAAACGGATTTTCAATCGGATTTTTCGTTTAAGAGATAAAACATTTTTAAAACTGAAAATCCAAAAAGATTCCTGCATGCATGCATGCGATGACGTGGCAATCTGTTTACATTAGAGACGTGTGGTGCGTCTTCCTTCGTGCCACACGTGTGACAGTTAGCGCGACCCTAAAAATAGGGCCCCGATAACTGCCACACGTGTGGGCGTTAAGAAATCTGCCCACACGTTTTCTGTGGTGCCTAAGAGGACCAGTCCACACGCTTGTGTGTGGGCAAAACAATTAGCGCCCACACGCCTCTTTTTTTCCTCCCGGTCCCTCTTACACGCGTGCGTGTGGGCGAAAATAGATAACGCCCACACATGCGGTATGTCAGGCCTCGTACCTCGTGGTCCAGCACGCCCCACGTGACACTTTACAGCGTGCACGCAGTTGCCATGGGCCGGACCCTCGTCTATGTTCGTTTAAGTGCAGTTGCCATGTCGCTGAACTACGGTTGCCATGTCGGACAACTACAGTTGCCATGTCTGCTCAACTGCAGTTGCCATCTCAGGTCAAACTTCCAGATTGCCATTTTTTGGACAACTACAGCTGTTGCCATGTGTGGTCTGGTCTACTGCAGTTGCCATGATTTCAAAACTTTAGGAGTTGCCACCTACTAACACTAGGCAGTTGCCGTCTAGCACTGAAAAAATGGCATGGCAAAAAAATATGTTCGGGTAAAAGAGAGAGTTGCCATGTGCTCACAAGCACGTTAGGACAGTTGCCATGTAAAAAAAAGAGTTGCCATCTGCTTACGTGCATGCTAGTGCAGTTTGCCATGTACCATGCAAAACATATGACAATTGACATGTTTGGGTAAAAAAAGAGAGAGTTGCCATCTGCTTGCAATCACACTAGGGCAGTTGCCATGTACACTGCAAAACGCATGGCAACTGGCAGCTTGGGTGTGGGAGAGGAGGCGGACGTGTGGGCGAGATGGCAAACGCCCACACATCAGCCCTTATGCATGACTGAAAACTGGTGTGTGGGTGAACTGCTAAACGTCCACACACCGGTCCCTCCGTGTGGCAAATTGAATGTGTGGGCGAACTATGTCACACACCACACACACACCTTGTCCTACGTGGCACACAAAATCAGCCTTTTTATGCCAAGATTCGTGCAAAAGGCGCTGGATGGTGATGAAAGCGTGTGGACGAGTTGGCTAACGCCCACACATTTTTGTAAAATTATCACACGCCATTGACGTACTCTCGAGAAAAAAAAACCGAAATTCGGATATATAGACCTATCTACGAACATTTAGTGACCGGTGATGGAGGGCGTAAAGTGTCTTGAGAGCGTTTTAACAAGCCGGATGCACGCTGTTGAAGATGCCCTAACAACAACCCAGGAAAGACATCGGGGCGCACCAACCCCTCCCCCACCTTTCCCAATGGCCGACGCCTCTTCGGGCGGCGGCGGCCGCGCGCCCCGTCCGTCAACCTCCCCGTCCGACCCTAAGCTTGAGCACTCGGCGTCGGCATCCCTCGACGGTGGCCTCCTCCTCCGTCTCCTCCAAAACTCTTCTCCACGCCCGCAACATCAGCAAAACCCCTCGCAGCCCCTCGCCAAGCCGAACAACTTCTTCGTCGACCCCGCCGTCGCCGCCGTCGGCCCCATGTTTTCCTCCCCACCGTATGTGCACGTGGGGGGCTTTGCGTGGCGCTCCTCCTCCTCTCCTCAACCGCAGCTCGGGTCCTCCGATCCTCGCATCGCGCAGCCGTTGGATCCTTACGCGGAACGTGGAGGAGGCGGATTCCGATCCGTGGATGTTGTCTCGAGGAACAGGCCGGAGAAGCCAAGGTCAGGGGCGCCGCCTCCTGGATTTGGCAAGCCGTCGCCTCCTAAGTTTGCCACGGCGTGGCATTCGGCTACCGGTCGTGAGGTGCATGATGTTTTTGGTGCAATGCAGCAGAACAGGGAGCAGCAAAGGGAGCCAAACTATCACCACCCAGAGGGCTTCGGTAGAACACATAATACTGAAATCCAGGAGATGCCAACTTTCACAGGTGGCCAGGGAGTACTCGGCAGACTGCCCCATGAAGAGCGCAACACATCATTGATCATAGGTAGCCATGGTCCAGCTGCTGTAATGATGTACAGGGAGCAGCAGCAGCAACAACATGATCACATATTATCAAGGACGCCACCTGATGCAAATGCAAGTGCAAATGCCCATGGAATTACTGAAAGGATACCGCATGGGGATCAGCATATACTTCAATTTGCAGGTGGCAGGACACTCATTGGAGAACATCATATCCATCCATCCACAGGTGCCAGAATACCACACAAAGGTCAGCGGCAGCAAGAGCCCTGCTTGGCAGACATTTCACAGCGTGATCAGAGGTGGCAGGGCCATGCCTCGCTGAATCTTTCTGCTGGGATTGTGCTTGAGATGTTAGGTAAGATGCCAATGAAGGAAAAACACCAGGTGACAGCACCTTCTAGCAGTTCAGTTGACATGGATGTTAGGGGGGATAGAGGTAAGAAGTTCCTGGCAGAATCAACTGGCTTGGAGGTTGGATTTGGGGAAGTAGGTTTTGAACGTGGAGTGCACGGGCGGGTTGTAGTGGATGCAAGGAATTTCAAGGTATCGTGCCAGAACAGTGAGGTTAGATTTGCTGCAAAGAAAGAGGAAGAGGATGCTGACAGCAAGGAGGAAGATTCTATAATTGAGCAGTTCATGGATACTGTGGTGATTGAGGGAAATGATGAGGCCAAGGGCATGGTGGTGCGGAACAGTGGCTCAAGGAGTAAGGTAAATTGAATATTTTCCAGGCAGCTTAAGATGTACTCCCTCCGTTCCAAAATTATTGTCGTGATCCACGGCATAATTGTGGAACGGAGGGAGTAGCTTTCATTAATACTAAGTGCAGCTATTTCATTGTGTTGCATTTTAATGCCTGATTAAGTTGATTCTCCCATAGCCAACAGATGTAGCTGTTAATTAGAGCAAGTACTCCCTCGCTTCCGGTTTAGAGGGGCCTATCTCAATATTTTTGTTTTTCTGTTTTGTTAGTCCCATTTTTATTGCTCCCCATCATCTGTTCAGATTTCGAGGCACATTAAATCATTGCATGCAAGTATTAAGAGAAAACTCACCAATGCATGTAAAAGTTCATGGTGACTTGGCGGCTATATTAGGCCTCTTCCAATGCATAGGTGCTTAGATGAGGCATAGTTCAAAAAAGCCCTAGGAGTTAATTGTGCGTTTTGCCACCTCCTTGTGCTTTTCTAACCAAAGCACATGCTTATGCACAATTTTGCGCAGATTAAGCGCAGTTATGCGCTAGGCGTTTTGCTATCGCCTGGAGCCTAGGCGCACTTAGGCGCTCGCTTAGGCGCGCCTTTTTTAACTATGAGATGAGGTGCCAGGTGCATGAAAGAGCTTAGCAACTAAACTCCCAAATACATTTGTGCTTAGCTTTTTGTTGCTAAGCTTCCTTCATTTAATTAGTTGTAGTCTGTAAATTGTGTTGGCACATGTGCTTAGCACCGTTTCTTCCTGGGGCCACCATACTACTCTTCTCATCTTAATTAACTTGTCACATCAGATTTTATGCCTACTGCACAGGGTTGTGGAGCACTGGAAAGGGCCTTATTAGCCATGCTCTTATACCACCCTTGAATTTTGAGCCTAACTTTTACCATGAATTTGACTAACAAAATTTGATTTTTATGCCATAAAAGTTATACTGTTGGAAACTTCTTTCGAATCCAAATCCAATGGTATACTTTTTGTGGCATATAACTCATGGTTGTTAGTCAAAGTTAGGCTCAAAATGTGAGGAGTCCTTCCATATTTGAAAGGAGGGAGTACCTCTCAAGTGCATCAAATTGTTTTATCCTAGTGAGCTGGTTGAGAAGGAGGTTAGTCTTGATGGGCAGGTGGTGCCTCAGAAGAACACCTTTAGATATTTGGAGTCTATGCTGTAGAAGGATGGGGATATTGATGAAGATGTGAATAATCGAATCAAAGCCGGATGGATGAAGTGGCGCCAAGCTTCTGGCATTCTTTGTGACAAGCGAGTGCCACAAAAGCTAAAAGGCAAGTTCTATGGGACGACGGTTCGATCCGCAATGTTGTATGGTGCTGAGTGTTGGTCGACTAAACGGCGACATGTTCAACAGTTAGGTGTGGCGGAGATGCCCATGTTGAGATGGATGTGTGGCCACACAAGGACCAAGGAATGATGATATACGAGATAGAGTTGGGTACTGCCGATTGAAGAGAAGTTTGTCCAACATCGTCTGAGATGGTTTGGGCATATTCAGCGCAGGCCCGAGAAGCGCCAGTTCATAGCGGACGGCTAAAGCGTGCCGATAATGTCAAGAAAGGTTGGGGTAGACCGAACTTGACATGGGAGGAGTCCGTAAAGAGGGATCTGAAGGACTAGAGTATCACCAGAGAACTAGCCATTGACAGGGGTGCATGGAAGCTTGCTATCCATGTGTCAGAACCATGAGTTGGTTGCGAGATCTTATGGGTTTCACCTCTAGCCTACCCCAACTTGTTTGGGACTAAAGGCTTTGTTGTTGTTGATCTTATGGGTTTTGATAGCATGAACTGTAAACAACAAACTCTAAAAGGTGAGATTACTGATCAAGTACTGGTCATTGCTCATCACCTTATGATAGATTTCAAATAACAAAGTCTAGGACTTTTTGATAAACAGGGAGTGAAATAATCTCCACAAATTTGTAAAGTTGAATTCATGAAACAGACCAAGCCCACGACTTATAAGTAATTTCTTACCTGGTCTACAATAAGTAATGGGTGGTTAGATCATCAAGATGTAGAGTATATGTGGAGATCATAATCCTGTAGAGGTAGTAACTCATATTATGGAGTCAAGAAGATAAGGACAGACATACAAGGGAATACCCAGGTGGTCTCTGCTAACGATCGCTATACCGATGGCGACTCCCACCTCCCCACCTCCCCATGGCGACTTCGGCCTTCGGCCCTAGTTGCCCCTCCCGACGCCCCCAATGGACGGCCTCCTCCATTGGGATTTCTCCCCCGGCCTCAGGGTCGAGGATCAGGTGCGTAAACGTTTTTGGATCTACGGTCCATTTCGTCCCCAACCCTAACTCCAAGGAGTTCTTCCTTGAAGTTTCTTTCTCCTCGGCTTCATTTCCTCTCTCGGTTGAATCAGTGGGATTGGCCTTACAATCCTGTATTGGAGGCCTCAGTGATGGTTTCAATGTGTTACGGCTGGGTGATCGTCGTTTTCGGTTCTCGGTGGCTTCCAATCGAGTGGGACATTTTATTTTTGGCCTACGAGATCGCATCTGGCCGGACTTCATATGTCATTTCCATCTTCACCGAGGTGCACATTGTAGGCCTTCGATTGTTGGTTGGCATGCGGATACTGAGCTCAAGGGACTGGCATCTTCGCCTGGTCCGGCAATTAAATCCAATTGGCTTTCATCCAAAGATGGTATTGATCCTTCATCGCTCACGTTTTTTCATAAATTGGGCTGTTCCCCTCGCCGACGGTGACACATTCTGGCGCCGACCCCCCACCGGAGATTTCTCTTGGAAGTTTACCGGGGCCGGATTCTCAGGAACAGCCTTATCCTTTCCGTATTGTGGGCATCAATATACCGAATCTGACCGGATCTCATGTCACGCTGACATCCTTCCGTGGGCATCGATTCTTCCAAGGTTTGTGGGATGATATTCCTGATGAAACACTTTTTCATATTCTTGATGGTTGGCAAGCTGGATATGATGACGATTCTGTCAAGTTAATGGTGGATGTCTCTAGTATACCTACTAAGGAATATATTTATGAACGGCTTAAGCACTCTCTCGTTGTGATAGGTTTGGTCATTCACCTTCAATTTGCACTGGTATCTTTTGTCAAAGGTGTGGGGATGAGTCCGGAAATTGTTTGTGTTGTTCTTCTGATTCACTACAGCCAGCTGATCCGTTCCGGTCACGTCATGAGCCATGCATAATGGGCCGCCTCTACACCGACATTGACGTGCTTGGGCTGCTCATCTGCTGGACACCGGACCACCAACTGCCCTGGGCTTCGTCGATGCCCTCTTTGTCATCACCTAGGCCATAGGGCCCATAGGCCCAACCTTTGCTGCCGGTTGCCTAAAGTGCGTTGGACACATATTAGATTGCATGCAACTGCTTCTGATGAGATCCTAGCTAGGAAAATTCCGCTATCTTCTATGGCAGATAATCCTGCGGATGTTGATATGGCCCGTACTATTCGGGATACGCAGGTACACAAGGTTTGGGTTCGGAAACAGAATATCTCACGCCCATCGAACGTGGCCTCCTCCCATTGCTTGTTGATACGACTCCCTCCGCCTCGTGTAGTCAATTCCGCCTGCCAGAATCACCAATCGACTGCAGAGGCGCCTCCCTCGAGCACGCCACCATTGCCACCTCCACCAAAAACCACCATCGACTCCTCGCCGCCGGTGGATCCTGCCCCTGATCTTTGCCGACGGACTGCTGCTATGTTGAACTTCCCGGTGCGCCCATTCGACTTTCCTCCGGTGGGATCGACCTTCGACAGAGGCCCAACTCACCGCGTTCAGCGCCATGTCATGGTGGTGGATGATCCTCCGCTCAACCATGATAGGTATGCCATCGTCTCCGTCGATCCCCCCGTTCCTGATCATTAGAAGGAGTTTTGGCTGGCTGAAGTTTGCCGCAGTATCGTTGCTGATCTGGAGTATTGAGTTACTTGATGATTTCATTTATCCGCTTGGTATCGGGTATGTGTTTTTTGCGGATATGGAGAGCAGAGATGCAGATTAGAGAGGGGCCGCATGCCCTGACTGATGATTCCACCTTCTCTTTAGTTCTGCATGATGAAGGTCTTAATATGCGCATGCCTGCCTTTGAATATGAAGTCTGGATCATGCTTCTTGTTTTCCCTATGGATTATCAGACTGAGCATTACATTCATAAGGCTGTTTCTAACTTTGGCAAATTACTGGTCTGGCCGCGCCCCGGACAGAATAAAGCCCGTGTTCTTGTTAAATGTCATATTAAAGATGTTGCTGAAGTTCCACACAGCCTGTTGGTTACTCGAGTGGGTCTGCTGCCTGGACTTGGCCGTTCTTGGTCAGTCCCAGTCTATGTGCTTAATGGCAGAAACACCATCCCTGGTTTGGTTGGCACTGAGGAAGCTCCTCCCCTCCTTAATGCATCCCTGCATCCGTATGAGCTCCCGTTCTATACTGTTATGCAGCAGGCCAGGATCGATGAGATGGCTGCACAGGAGGCGCTGAATGAAGCTGCTTGGAATCCCCCTGCACATGAGCAAGAACAGCTTCAGGAGAATGGGTGGCGGGCATGCACAGGAGACTGTCATGCTCCCTCTCAACCCCTTCAGGGTCATTCAAAACAACCTGAGCTCTGTCTGCGCTGTGTGGTTGTCCAATATGCTGCCTGAACCGGATTTCCTCTCTGTGCTCTTTGGCGTTAACTTTCAGATGGGTGCCAGCATTATTCCATGCAACTTGCTGCATGAGGACGTGCCTGGCATAGCTAATGTGCTCGATGAGGAGTGGATATTGGCTGCTCGATCCCCTGGACTTAAGGCCATCACGGCGAATTTGTTTTCTAATCCTGAATCTCAGTCAGTGGATACTGTGCTTGCTCATGGAATTGCTCTCCAGACGCTTGCCTCTTCGTCCCTCTTTGCGGTCACCAGTTCGCGCAAGGCCAGTGTGCCACTCGACACCACTACGGTCAGAAGGAGCACCAGGTCAACCAAGTACGATGGCTTCAAGGTCAACTAGGCTACTGACACCAAGCAGACAAAATCGAAGGTGAGAGCTTGTGCTTTGCCCTCTGTTATGGCCATTTCTATGGCTGCTGCTCCTGCACAGGTGGCCTCTGCTTCGTGCCCACCTCCTACCTCCATTGAAGAAATCCAACAGGTGGGTGGCCGCTGCGGGATCGCTCCTGATGAGCTTTCTGTGGAGAAGCTGCTGGATGGCCAGCAGATGGCACCTTCTACTGAAGACTGAGCTCCTCGGCCATCATGAATAAATCTTGGAACGTGTTGTCGTGGAATGTCAGAGGCATAAACTCTGACAGTAAACTTTTGGCTCTTAGAAATGCGATTGATACTAGAGGTTGTTCGGTCTTATGCATCCAAGAAACTAAGCGTGAATCGTTTGATCTAGCTTTTATTAAAACTTTCTGTCCTAAACGCTTTGATAAGTTTGCGTTTGCTCCGTCCATGGGTGCTTCGGGTGGAATTCTCACAGTTTGGAATAGCTCTCTGTTTGTGGGCTCGCCGTGGTTGATTGAATCCTTTGCTGTGGGTGTTTCTTTTGTTTCCACTCAATCGAATGAAGCCTGGAATTTAGTCAATGTTTATGGTCCTTGTTCTGGACAACGTCGGGTGGATTTTAGTTCTTGGTTGTTTGATCTCAATATACCTAGCAATGAAAATTGGTTGATATTGGCGGATTTCAATTTCATTCGCTCCCCGGCTAATAGAAACAAAACAACTGGTGGAGATGCTGCTGATATGCTCCTGTTCAATGAATTCATCCGTGCTCAATCTCTGATGGAGCTACCTGTCAAGGGCCGATCGTTTACTTGGAGTAACATGCAAGATGATCCCTTGCTTGAACAGCTCGACTGGTTCTTCTCGTCGTCTAATTGGACCACCGCTTTCCCAAACACGATGGTCTTACCTCTTGGCAAGCCAGTTTCTGATCACGTCCCTTGTGTGGTGAGCATTGAGTCAAAAATCCCCAAGTCCAAGCTCTTCCGGTTTGAAAACTACTGGATCAAGCATGAGGGCTTCTCTGATGTGGTCGCACATTCCTGGTCCAAACCGTGTCACGCTCCAAACTCTGCTGCACTTATCTGCAAAAAGATGAAAAACCTGCGATATGATCTTAAGAGTTGGAGCCGTGGTATCTCCAAGCTGAAAATCATGATCCAAAACAGTAATGAAGCTCTCGTGCAGCTGGATAACCTCGAGGATAAACAGGCACTATTCATACAGGAATTTTTTTTCCAGACGCATCTTGAAATTGCATCTAAATATGCTGTTGAAATATCAGAATGACTATTGGAGGAAACAATGCACTGTCAGATATTTCAGGTTTGCGGATGAAAATACTAAACTTTTTCAATCCCTTGCGACTGAGAGGTTTAGACAAAACTCGATCGCTAACTTACGGGACGGGGACGTGGTTGTCAGTGATCACATCGGTAAAGAAGGGGTTTTGTACAAAACATATAAGGAACGTTTGGGCTCTTCCAAACCTACTACCATGCGTTTCAACCTCCCCCGGATCATTAGACGAATCCCTGGTCTTGATGAGTTGTCCTTGCCATTCTCTAAGGAGGAGATTGATGCGGTGATAAAAGAAATGCCGACCGATCGAGCCCCGGGCCCTGATGGATTTAATGGATGTTTTGTCAAGAGTTGCTGGCCGATCATTAAAGAGGATTTCTATAGAATGTGTCAGGATTTCCATGAGGGCAACCTTGATATCACCAACATTAGTGAGGGGTTTATTACCCTGATACCAATGACCTGATCTCCTGAAACTGCCAATGATTACAGGCCTATAACCCTGCTGAATTGCTGTCTGAAAATTGTCACCAAAATCTTGGCCAACCGTTTGCAGAAAGTTATCTTGAAGATCATCCATAGGAACCAATACGGTTTCATCAAGGGTAGAACCATCCAAGACTGCCTTGCTTGGTCGTTTGAATACATCCACCAATGCCAGAGGTCGTCGCATGAGATTATGCTGCTCAAACTTGACTTCGCCAAAGCCTTTGACACCATAGAACATGCCCCAATGATGGAGATCATGAGACACATGGGTTTTGATGACAAGTGGCTGGTTTGGATGGAAACTATTTTTGGATCTGGTGTGTCTTCTGTCCTACTAAATGGGGTTCCTGGCAGAAAATTTCAGTGTAAATGCGGGGTGCGGGAAGGTGACCCCCTCTCTCCACTGATTTTTGTCCTCGCTGCTGATCTTCTCCAAGCCGCAGTCAACGACGCTTTTGCTCGTGGATTGATTGAACTACCTATCCCATGCAATCGCGACGGGGATTATCCGGTGGTGCAGTACGCGGACGACACCATTCTGGTGATGCTAGCCTGCCCTAATCAAGCTGCCCGCATGAAAACAATCCTAGAGGATTATGCAGCATCGGTCGGTTTGAAAATCAATTTTCACAAGTCCACACTTATTCCCATTAACCTTGATCCGCAGCGCGCGCTGGACTTGGCACATATCTTCGGCTGCTCGGTTGGCTCAATGCCGTTCACATATCTTGGCCTCCCCATGGGCACGACCAGGCCGACGTTGCTAGAGCTCATGCCGTTGGTGCATAGGGTGGAAAGGAAAATGTCCACGGCTCTGGCCTTGATGTCATCGGGGGCCAAGCTCACTTTGGTCAATTCTGCAGTCACCTCGATGTTAATCTATGCCATGTGCACGATTAAGCTTCACCCAAAAGTGATTGAGCACCTTGACAAGCTGCGCAGATACTGTCTTTGGGCGAAGAACTCTGATGATGGTGTCAAAAATAAATCCCTTGCTGCCTGGGAATTGGTCTGTAGGCCCAAAAGCAAAGGGGGGCTTGGAGTCATCGATATCAAAACCCAGAATGTAGCCCTCCTTCTGAAACACCCGTTTAAGTTTTATAACCGCCACGATGTCCCCTGGGTGACTTTGATCTGGGATACCTATTATACGGGCAGAATTCCACATGCGGTAGAACCGGTTGGCTCTTTTTGGTGGCGCGACGTAATGCAGCTCAGTGATGTGTTCCGTGGGGTCACCAAGGTCACTCTGGGCAATGGCTCCTCCCTGTTCTGGAAAGATGCATGGTTCGATGATCGTGACGCCCCGCTAATGGAGATCTTCCCCAGAGCTTTCTCTTTCTGCTTGAATGAAGACGAGCCCGTGGTTAATATACTCACTGCTACGGACCCAAGCTTGATCTTCCACCTGCTGCTTTCCACACAAGCTAGAGAGGAGGTCAGCGAAATCCAGCAAGGATCCATGCATGTACTTCTTGACAGAGATTGCAACGATACCTGGGTTTGCAACCTTGGTGGGACTTTCTCATCCAAGAGATACTATGATCACTGCTTCAGAGAAACGGTTGCTGATATGGCCTTTGGCTGGTTGTGGAAGGCTAAGAGCCTGATTAAGTTTAAAATGTTTGGTTGGCTGCTGTTGGTTGATCGACTAAATACCAGGAATATGCTGAAACGCCGGCATTTTGTCGTGGCTGGGAACAATTACACATGCATGCTCTGTCAGAGCCCTCCTGAGGAAACGGTTGAGCATCTCTTCTTCAATTGCCCGTTTAGTCAACAATGCTGGGACAAAGTTGGCATGCTCTGGCCAAGCTCTGGGAATAGGCTCACTCTGCTGCATGCTGGCAGGGAGAGTTGGCGGCGGCCTTTGTTTATGGACATTTTCTTACTGGCCGCTTGGAGCCTGTGGAAGGAGAGAAATAACGTACACTTCAGGGGGATTCCACGCTCTCTCGGTTCGTGGTTGGCTAGGTTCAAAGATCTTTTGGCCTTGTTGGTTCACAATTGTAAGGAGGACCTGCGTCCTTCCCTAGACACTTATATACCAAGCTTGCAACCACTGTTTAGGTGGAACCCTAGATTACATGGCCGGGGGGGGGGGCTTACAACCCACTTGTAACAATGTTGTAACTGGTTCCTTGTGAGTAATACAAAGTCAGTGGGAGCCTCTCCCACTGTCGTGCATTTTTTTTAAAAAAAGAAGATAAATACACATCAACATAACAAGTATGTTTGGTTTTATCTTCTCATGCTCCAAACCACACAAGTAAATATTCAACATTGTATGCTTTCTTTTGGGCACATGTAACTCCGTTTGTCATTAGGGTGCAACAAATTGTGCTGCCCAATCCCCATGTGTCAGTGCAAATTATCTGGTACAAATACAAATGCTTTTCAGTGTTTGGCTATATGCAAACAATACAACAGTTCAGAAGGTGTGAACACAGAAGCCATGCTAACTTCAAAGAGGTTCCGAAAATCATCAAATATTCAAAGATGACTAAACTGAATCATGTAACTTGACTTGAAAACAGTACGTCCATTTTCCTGAGAAAATATCACAAGGACTATGACATAGATCGGTTGTTGTAATCCAAAAACAGATGGTACTAGTTAGAAGTATGAAACAGATCACAAATAAGAACTGATTCGAAATATGAAAGATACCATTGGAATGTCGGGAAGTCGAGCCATGTATTTAATTCGATACCATTGAAATATGAAATGATACCATTGGCTGCACGGTCCAGCCGGCATTGCCGCTGCCCCAGCACTGTAGGATATCGTTTAGAACAGTAGGAATGCCAGCTACAATTCACCACGGAAATAATCAAAGTGCAAACATCAGTTCCAGTTCGAGGTATGAACAGTTTAAACTGCGATGCATACAAACATTGTAAGTTAGGTACTTGATCATGTGACACGTTCTGCATTCTACTTGCCAAATTAACACTTTGTAGTCTGCCACAAAAGGTGAAAGACTTTGGTGACGCTATGGCATTTCTCAAGCCGAAGAACAGAACAACTTCACCTGCACACCCCGCCATGCCAGAGAGATGGAGTGAGTGGAGTTCGGGGATTAGATTAGTTTGAGCGAGAGAGGCAGGGTGCTTAGGGCACGACGTGATGAAAAAGATAAAACTGGGATCGAGTAAAAGAAACAGGAAATGGGTGGAGGAGTATTGGTTTTAAAAAAAATCGGTGGGAGCAGGATGTTGTGTGATGGGGGTGGGATGAGGGGACGAAACAACGTACGAGTTGAGCTTTAATAATAGAGATAAACCCACTATGGACCATCTTGTCACAGGTCACAAGTTAGGTCACAAGTTAATACCACTGTCCAACTCTTTTTTGGGTTGTAATTTCATCATTCAGCTGTGGAGATTGAAGGGCCTTCATGGTGAATACAATTGTTATGGATACACCTAGCTGACTACGTTTTTAAATAAACGAAGGAATGACATGTAGTGAAGAAACTATTACATGCGTACCATACAGAAAGGCTCATGTAAATGTGAAGTTTTGTGCACTTCACACTCTAAAGCTGTTCTTCACATTCTAAAACCGTTTCTTGATTACTACACTAAATCGGCTTGTATCCACAAAAATGAACTTAGGTCCTTCCATAGATTGATATTATATTCAAATCAAGTCGGGTTTGGGAAGTCAGTAACATGGGTTTGGGTTTAGGACTTTAGGTCATTGTATGGTGTGTTACGTGCTTGATGGGGGAAGCATATTAAACAAGACTTGGCGTACAAGGAAGGAAATAGACTAATACGGACTCCTAGACCAATACTAATACTCCTTAACACCTCCCACATGTCTTGTCTACCAAGATATGCTTCCCCTATTGAAAACCACTCTTATATTATGTGATGGAGGGAGTAGATTAATTGACTACAATTCTTTGTCTCTCCGTTTTTTGCAATAGGATTAACAAGATTAATCTTTCCTTAATAACTGAGTGTTATCTAAGAAAACTAACTACCAGGTTATAATGGGGAAGATACTTAACTAATAGTTTCTATTCGATTTGTTTATTCATCTACTTTTCTATATGCATGTATTGTGTAAGAAAACTAACTATCAAGTTTTATGATACAAAGGAAGCTAGGTTGACAAACTATGAGGGTGCATGGTTAAACTTCACGAGTTTGGACTGAGATTGAACGTGATCGAACTTAACTGTGTATCATATAGGATCATGGATGAACAAATACGCGTATACCACTATCAGTTCCAAAGCTCAGTTGAGCCAAGCCCATGTATTTAATAGTGATACCACCTAATAGGCGCAAGGGTGTTCTAATCTTTCGATGAGATAGTAGCTATTGATTTTGGTGGAGCTGACTTTGACGATCCAACTACAACGTGCGACGACGTTGGTCCTTAGCAATCACTAAACCAACTAAAAGAGGTTATTGACCATGTCGGAGCACGATCAACCTGACTTTAATCCTTGCAAGCAATCAAAGAACAAGCAAGAACTAAGATTTGCAATATGGACATTGCAATAAAGATGAAAGCTTATTGATGAAAGTTGGCGTTCCGTAAGCGGTTTTGTCTGGTCGTTGGACACGAACGAAGTACGGTACGTTGTAACTATGGCTAACTTTTAACTAAACAAAACCCCAGTCTAAATGACGCCTTAAGGGCTGTATTTATAGGGGGGACAGAGGGGGAATTTCATCCTCCCTTGGGAAGGTGGGACTAAACTCCATCCTAAGTCGTTTCCCCTACCCATACAGACTCTAAAAACAGCCTACATTATGGTATTTCGAAATTACATGCTTCCATGATGACATATGAGGACTTGGACGAAGTGGCATCTTGTTTATTTCGTCCAATTCCTTGTATATCATCATGGAAGCTTCAAAGTCTTGTAACCACCACTAGAAGCTCCATTCTTGTTCCCTGCGTACGCCTTCATCTCCATGCTTGATCATACTCGAATGTTCATCCTTCTTGTCCATGCTAGGCCCTTCATTCTTAAGCAAAACAAAAGTATCTAATTTAGGCAGCATCATATTCTCATGAACATTAGAAGTAGTTCCAAGAAACGGAAGTACCTAATAATTTAATTGTCGTGCGTGGGCTCTAGTAATTGGTCTACCTTGTGTAGCAGTAGGGGCTATGTGTGTAACAGTGGTAGGGATGTCTGTCCTCATCAAATAGACAAGTTAATGTACATAGAGATACACCTATTAACGAGTTCAATTAAAGTTGAGCTCTAGTCTATCTTTTTGAGCTTTGGTAGAGCTGAGATCAAGTTCATACTCATACTGTGATGCTCAAACCCTAATGAATGGCACATGTACATTGTTCAGATGTATCTGATTTGAATATGTGTGGGTGAAAGATACACGATATACCAGTATCACACTAATACCAGGAGGCAAATTGTTACAAGATTTTTGGCACAGTGCTAGGATCGAAGATCTAAAACGATGCTTACAACACAAACAAAGGAGCGCCTAGCTACTTACGTCAGTTTGCACAACACAAAAGCCACTTGTTGTAACCTATTATTTGAAGTTAGTACCTGGGAGGCGAACAATGTGCAGAAGAGTAGACAAGCAATCGTCCTTCTGTTATTTTTACTT
The DNA here is from genome assembly GCF_018294505.1 of Triticum aestivum. NCBI lineage: Eukaryota > Viridiplantae > Streptophyta > Magnoliopsida > Poales > Poaceae > Triticum > Triticum aestivum. Next base: position 231,905,045 of record NC_057795.1, read on the forward strand.
CAATTATGAGCGAATTGTTATTTGTAGCTGTTTTCCCAGTTATGTTGTCAAGAACTTGCCAGTTGCCAAAGGATTCAGAATTGATTTTTTACAAAGTTTGAGATAAACCCTTGAGTTATGCTTTTATATCTTGCAGGACTTCAGATCAGACTCTTCTAGAGGACATCATGTATCAAGTCAACGAGTAAGATTTCAGAGGAGAGTCAGGGCATGTCGGTATGATATAGATCAATTTACACCTAATTTCTTGTCAATCTTTGACTCATTGGTGCCCTCAGAAGAGGAAATTGCAAAGCAGAATCAGTTGGTAATAGCTCTGAGCAGACTAATAAACAAGGAATGGCCAAATTCAAAACTCTACCTCTATGGATCGTGTGCTAATTCGTTTGGTTTCTCAAATAGTGATATTGATCTTTGTCTCTCTATTGATGACAAGGAAATGAGCAAGGTTGATATTATACTGAAATTAGCGGACATCCTTCAAGCTGGCAATCTCCAGAATATTCAGGCGAGATAAGCATATCCTCATGTTGTATTATGATGGATCAGAGATATTTTGAGTTGACGAAAATATGAATAATGTTCTGATCAACTTGCAGTATCATTAAGCATGTAATTTGCTTTACATATCGTTTGGCCATTATGAATTATGCATACAACAATCTCATGGATGGTCTCTGTATATTAGCTATTGATCATATATTTGTATTCATTATATCCAGTCAATTTTCATTTTCGAGGACCTCTTCAGTTTGTGTATATAATTTGATCTTTTTTGCCAAACTTCTGATTTACTTCAATCAAATTTTGCAGGCATTAACTCGAGCAAGGGTCCCAATAGTGAAGCTTATGGATCTGGATACAGGCCTTTCCTGTGATATATGTGTCAACAATCTTTTAGCAGTTGTTAACACAAAACTTCTCAGAGACTATGCACAAATAGATCAAAGGTTACGGCAATTAGCTTTCATTGTGAAGCATTGGGCTAAATCTCGTCGTGTAAATGAAACATACCAAGGAACACTATCTAGTTATTCGTAAGTTGTCCATTTCTGATGATTTCAAAAATTGTTATATTGTCTTCACATGATCATGATCTGAATTCTTTTCTTCACATTCAGCTATGTAATAATGTGTATCCACCTCCTACAGCTGCGCAGAATACTCCCGTGTCTACAGGTATATGGAGTCAACTGTTGTATACTCGCGTTTGGTTACATACTAATATGTGTACTGCCTACATCTGCAAAAAGTACTTTGCGCTTCCAGGGCCCCATTGTGTTTATTGTTATTGCACAACTAGATTTGTGACACTTTCCAGTAGTCGAGAATAACTTTAGAAAGAACTGTTTTTCTCGAGAAAATGCAAAAGACTTGTGCGTTATATTTCATTGAAAAGGAAGGGGTTTGAGTTACAATCCTCCTATAGGAGGCAAACATACCATGCGAAGGCGCGAAATCAATGAACATCCCAGGTCTGGGCGGTGAGAGCTCTAAGCCCTAGCGCTCCGGCTCTGGCCAGAGGGCCTCCTCGTCCTTGATCTTAGTCATCAGTGCAGCAACTGAGGGGCGAACTCTGTCGAAGACACAATCGTAACGGTTCTTCCAAAGCATCCTGGATATGAGCAGGGTCGAGGAGGCGAGGCCCTTGTGCATCGGCTTGGGCATGAGCTGCCACGTTGAGAGCCACCAGGAGTTGATCGATGACTCGCTGTAGGGCGGGTTGCAGGGTATCCTCAACCAGTTTAGTGCCTCGAACTATACTTGCCGAGAGAAGGGGCAGGCGGGAGATGTTGGATGGTCTCCGGCGCCTGGTCGCCAAGTGTGCAGCGCGCGCGGTGCTGCAGGCCGCGGCGGGCGAGGCGGTCAGCTGTCCAACACCGATCAAGATGGGCGAGCCAATGGAAGAACCGGACATGCGGCGGTGCCCAGCACTTCCATGTAAGCTTCCAGGCTCGCAGGTGGTGGAGCCGTGGAGCGTGGCGAGGTGGGCAGACTTCGCGGTGTAGGTGCCCTTCGAGCTCCACTTCCAGAGGAGGCAATCCGGCTCGACGGAGAGCGTCGTATGCTCGATCATGTGCCATAGCTCCAGGTTACTGATTTCCTGGATGCCAATGGTGCCCTTGATGTTGTGCGCCTAGGCCCAGTGGTTAGCTTGAAGGCCGTCCGCTGTTTGGGGATGTAGGAGCATGCGCCCAGGCCCAGTGGTTAGCCTGAAGGCCGTCCACAGTTTGGGGGTGTAGGAGTATAGCAGTGGCGCGATCTCATGGACCGGACGACCTCCAATCTGGCGGTCCTCCCAGAACATGGCCTGTTGGCCGTTGCCGATCTGCAAGGTGGTGGAAGCGAAGAAGAAGGCGCACTCGTCGGCGGAAAACTACATGTCAAGACCACTCCAATCTCTGGTGCTGTTGGTGCGGCTTAGCCATAGCCAACGCGTGCGGAGCACGAGGCCGGTGCGCTCGAGGTCGTGGACGCCGAGTCCTCCAAGCGAGATCGATTGTGAGACGCGCCGCCAATTAATGTGGCAGTTGCCACCATTGGCTTCTGCACGTCCAGCCTAGAGAATTCCTCTTTGGATTTTTTCAAGCACCTTGATAATCCTCTTCGTAGGCACTACCACCAATAGCTGATTGATAGGGATTGCGCTGAGCATGACCTTTATGAACGCGAGATGGTTGACCTTGTTCATGAGCCGTGCCTTCCACCCAGGGAGCATGCCAGCGGTTTTGTCGACCACGGGCTGAAGCTGAGCTGCGAAGGGGCACTTGATCGTCAACGGGATGCCAAGGTAGGTGATAGGCAAGTCCACAATGGGGCAGCCAAGTAAGTTGATGACAGGCGCAGCTTCGTCGGCATCGCAGCGAATAAGGGTGGCCGAGCTCTTTAGGTAGTTCACCTGGAGGCTCGAGGCACGTCCAAAGAGCTGTCCAAAGAGCTGTAGGATACCCTTCACTGCTAGGATTGCGCCCCGCGAGGGGTGGCAGAATAGGATCACATCGTCTGCATATAGCGAGATGGCGGGGATTGGTCGCCGGGGGTGAAGCTGTTGTAGGATGCCCAGCTCGGTGGCGCGGCACAAAAGGTGGCCAAGCGTGTCGACCGCGGTATATAAGGTTGAAGTCGCCGCAAAGCATCCACGGCCCGGGCATTCATCGCGGATGTCGTGTAGCTATTGCAAGAAGGCTACCTTGGCGTCGTCATGCTGCGGTCCATAGACCACGGTGATCCACCACGGCGTGCCAGCGCCGGATGGGGTAGATACCTTAGCAGACAAGGCGTTGGTGGTGAAAAGAGGAATGGTGATGGTCACCTCTCTACTCGTCCAGGCCAACAGAATGCCGCCACGGGTCCCTATCGCGGGCAGGTGCACATAATTGTCAAAATCCGAGCCAAGGGCCTTAAGGACAACCGATGAGTTAAATATGGTGGCAGCGGAAAGTAAAGACTTTGCACATGAACGTAAAGGAGGGGTTTGGAGATAGTCAAACGCAATGAAGACACGGTGATTTTTCTCGTGGTTCCGGTAGGTGGTGCTGTCGTACATCCACGTTGGAGACTTGAACCCATGGAGGGTAATGGCCGCGTGAGTCCACGGAGGGCTCCGCCCACAAGGGTCCACGAAGAAGCATCCTTGTCTATGCAATCATGGCTTATGCCCACGAAGGACTAGCCTCACTTGGGTAGATCTTCACGAAGTAGGCGATCTCCTTGCTCTTACAAACTCCTTGGTTCAACTCCGCAAGTTTGGAGGCTCCCAAGTGACACCTAACCTATATAGGAGACACCACTCTCCAAAAGGTAATAGATGTTCTTGATGATGAACTCCTTGCTCTTGTCTTCAAAAGATAGTCTCCTCAACACTCAAACACTCTCATAGATTTTGGCTATGTGGTAGGAGAGGCATTATGCTTGCACTCCTCCCTGATACGTGTGGCGCTCAGCCCAAACATAAATGTGTAAAGGGTCGGAGGGTCAATTAGTATACCATCCATGAGAGAACGAAGTAGACACACATAAAGGATGGAATTCACCTTAGTATATGTGATGCGCTTGTCCCTTGGGTACAGATCCAAAGCCAAGGTGATAACCCTAGGGTGCTTTGCACCATCCCCCCCCCCCCCCCCCCCCCCCCCCCCTTGAAAGATCCTAGATTGGAGTCGTCACAAGAGTGGAACTTGTCAATCACCATGTACCCACCATCATCTTGATGTTCTATGTGGCCACTCTCCAAGGTCGCTCCTCCATCCACGAGATGCATCTTGCAAACAGCATGAAAGTGTAGCCCATTCATGAAGCTCATATCAAGATGTGGTGCAAAGGGAATGAGTTCACCTTAGGAAGGTTCCCAAAACACTTGTTGGCAAGTATAATGTATGTCTTCTCGCGGGCAACATGTCTCATGACGGCATCGCCTTCTGATTCCTTTGAAATGAGCAAACGGAACATAAACTTGGAAACACAAAGGTGGTAAGCATGAACACGGTGTCCATCATGCATGTGGTGGTTCACCCAACAAGTGTTGTCATCATGCTTATCATAAGGTGTGAGAAAGAAAGGTTTCATGGCATATGAGTATGTGAAGTGAGCACAACTAAAGACATCATGCTTGTTATAGGTGTGAGAAAGAAAGGTTTCAACTTATCTCTATTGCATAGCCCAAGGGGCATATATGCTGCCATGGTTTGAGGGAAAGTCCCATGCTCAACTATCTCGTCACGTCACCAAGGATGCAAGCCAAATGGTGTGGCTCATAATCATTCGAGCAAAGTTACAAAGGAAATACTCCCTCCGTTCACTTTTGTAAGGCGCGGAAGGAGATTTCCGACAGCCCCCAAAAATCGCTAATGGACAACAATACCCTTCGATCAATTTGAAATTCAAAAACCATCGGGATCGCTTCGCCAAGTGCGTCGCCGCACACCTCGCCGCCCAGCTTCTCCCTGCCCACCTCGCCGCCCAGCTTCTCCCTGCCCACCTCGCCCAGATTCTCCTCGCCAGGATCTCCTCCCTTCCCACCTCGCCCAGATTCTCCTCCGCCCAGGATCTCCTCCTCCCTGCCCAGCTTCCTGCTCATCCAGGAACCTCGCTGCCGGCCCCAGGAGGGCACCTCGCCGGCCGCCGGCCCCAGCAACACTTCGCCGGCAAGCTTAAGCTCGCCCAGAACCACCTCCCTTCTTCCCCGTGTCGCCAGAAGGTCCAGCTCGCCGGGGGCCAGGGGAGAAGATCAGGAGCTCCTCTCATGCGTGACCACCTCCAGGCTCGGTGCTCCTTGCCGGCTTGTCCCCTGGCAACAGTAGCAGATCCTCAACTGTAGCTCCTTCCCTTCGATAGCAGATCCTCAACAGAAGAAACAACAACAGATCATTGGCCCTCAATAGAAGCAACAGCAGCAGATCCTCAACATCGACAGTAGCAAATCACTGGCCCTCAACAGAAGCAACGGCAGCAGATCCTCAATAGCAATAGCAGCAAATCGTTGGCCCAATTGCAAGCATGGTAGTCCCAGACCTCATACTCCAAACTTAATTTTGATGGAGTATCATGATTGGCATGCGTTTCCTCTAAATTTGTTGCACATATCATGCATGCTTATCTACTCATGGTACTGTATATATCATGTATGCATGTACAGTTGTACAGTTGGTCACAACTCGATTGTAGGTGTCGATCAGTGCATGCTATGCGCGTGTGGGAGGCCGGCATGTCACTGCCGTTGTAGTACTACGAGCCACACCATTTGAGAGATCCCTCCATCCATCATGCTTGTGAATCTGATGCTCTGAATTATACCACTGACCAGATGCATTTAACTGAAGGTGAGGTGAGAAGAGCAGAATACAGACTACTCCAGAGTACAGAGGATGAACCAGATGCATTTAACTGAAGCGGCTACAGTAAATCCTCACCTCGGAGACGAGCTTCCTGCTCTGCTCTGTGATGGTTGTAGGCCTTGAAGAAGGGCCCATCCACCCCTCCCCCTCCCAGCCCCCCGCCGTTGATGCTGAGGTGGTAAAGTAACCAACGAGGAGGAGGAAGAGGAGCGGGATGGAGACGGCGATGTGGGCATCGCCTGAAGCAGCATATCCAGGCAGACGACCTACAGCAGCAGCTCCGGGCAGGCAACCAGCAGCAGAAGCTCTGGGCAGGCGACAGGCAGTAGCAGCTCCGTCGTGCCGTCTTGATAGTCGCCGCAGCAGATCGAGGACCGCCACTGCAGATCGGAGGGCCGGAGGGGGAAAAATCGCATTTTTAACAATGGAGCTGGTGTTGGAGAGCGCCGGCGACGCACGCGAGGGAGAGGGTGCCGACGACGCGGGCGAGCGAGGAGCTCGGGGAGAGGCGGCGCGGGCGAGAGAGGTGCGAGGGAGAGGACGTCGGCGCCGGCGATGCGGGCGAGCGTGAGAGAGGGAGGGATGCGGGCGAGTGTGTGAGGGAAGGGATGCGGATGTTTCGCTACCGTGTCCTCGGCCGACACGGGGGTAAAAATGGAAAACATCCTTTTTGTGCGTGAGCGAGCAAGTGTGCACACGATTTCGCTCCGCGCCTTACAAAAGTGAACGGAGGGAGTAATAGAAACCTGAAACAGACCAACTATAAGTGAAAAAAGAAGTGAGACCAAAGGTAGCTTGTAGCTTACTAATAACTACTCATCAATGTGTTAGGTTACATCACACTGAAGTATGACATTTATGGTGCATTGGATACTATTTACTCGACCAATGCAACTCAGTTGACAAAATGGGAAAGCTGGATGTTAAACGTGGTAATTGACATGTAAGAATGTCGAGGTAGAATCCGTAGCAAATAGGTTACAATGAAACAGAATGCAATGATTGGGTCTTCTACATCTGGAGGTCTCTGGAGATAGAGCCGCCCAGCAACCAGACATACCGTAGCAAATAGGTTACAAAGAAACACAATGCAATGACTACGTTATCTACATCCGAAGGTCTTCCTCTAACTATCTGGTTATTACTTCCATTACGGGAGATTGGCAAGCACACAAAAATACATCTACATAGTCCTCGCTCTAGTAATGGTAGGGAACCGCCACCACATATATCCATGCTATATAAAGGGGGAGAGGTAAATTACCTTGTCGAGAACTAATTGTCAGCCTGGTGCAACTGCCATACATGCCACAGCTAAATAAATCAGCATGGATTATCTATCCAGCTCTCATAAGCACTTGGGTACACGATAGGCAAAATAATTAGCATTAATCAACGTGGGCAAAAACAGGCAGAGGAGATTACAATGAAAAATTATATGAGAGGTTTCCTATGATTATGCCATATACCGAACTCACTCTCTGTGGTGTTTGTCCTGAAGCTCGATCGTTGGCGAATCTCCTTCCATAGAAGAGCACTTGGGGTCTGAGCATTGGTAGTGGGATCCAACAGGTGTAGCAGATTTGTGGCATGCGGCACATAAAATATACTCACCAGCATGGGCCAGAGCCCAGCCAAGTGACAGTCACCGTTCAAAAGAAATGATTATTCCACAGAGTAGGAAATAGCATAAGAAAGTGAAGAGAAATAGAAACAAGTCCATTGAAATAAACACTAACAACAACAACAAATTACAAATGCCGCTGCAACTATTTCCTGATTTGTAACAATGAATAAAATAAATAGGCTTCAGATTAGAAGTAGCGAGTACTTAGAATAGCAAGAGAAATAGGATCATAAGAAATAATCCTGGAATTAAAACCATGTGATGTCTTTATTATAATATCAAGAGAAATAGGTTGATGGGGCTTAGGATATATATATATATATATATATATATAGGGAAAATGCATCCTACTACCGGGTGTAGCTACACCCATTTCTCATATACTACCATGTGGTAGTATATACTCTATTTTATTATTTTTAGTATGTTTATATACTACATCTAAGATACTCCAAAGTGAGTTATATGAAAAAATTGCAAGTGAGCTCATGGTTTTATTGTATTTATGAAATACGTACATATTTGTACGCGAAATAGAGTATGCACAAAATATGATACATACTACCAAAAAAGTAGTATATATACTACCTAAACATTTTTATATACTACATACTACGTGTACATACTCTCCAATATGATAGATACTACCTAGAACGTATCAAAAAAAAGTGGGAGTAACTACACCCGGTGGTAGGAAAAATTTGTCCTATATATATATATTTATATATATATATTTATATATATATATATATATATTATATATATATATATATATATATATATATAGGGAAAATCCATCCTACCACCCGGTGGTAGTTACCCCACATGTCTCATATACTAGCATGTGGTACTATATATACTATTTTATTATTTTAAATATGTTTATATATTATATCTAAGATATTTCAAAACAAGTTACATGAAAAAATTGCATATGAGCCCATAGTTTTTGTTCTATTTGTGAAATACGTACATATTTGTACGTAAAAAAGAGCATACTCAAAAAATGGTACATACTACCTAAAAATTTGTATATATACTACCTAATCATTGTTATATACTACAGGGAAAATCCATCCTACCACCCGGTGGTAGTTACCCCACATGTCTCATACGCTAATCTAAGCCCGAGCGCAGAATAACTTATCGTACGCTCCGGCTGTCTAAACCACGTTCAAACCACTAAAATTAATCACCTTACCATGTCCCAGCCCACCATTTCCACCTCATGGTAATACTTGGTCTTAAATTACTACAAGTCACTATATTTTTACTATCCTAGTCCATTAGTTTATTCCATAGTAAAACTAATTGATTAATTACTACATATGGCAGTACTATTACCATAGTTCAAGACGAGCTATGCTTGCTCGTAATTTGCTTGTTGTGCTTTTATGACATGCAGTAAAGGACTGGCTAGTAATTGGTGATCTGGGCGTCGTACATGCTTCCCCACCTCATGGCTGACCTCGCCTAGGCTAGTTATTCTTTGTTGCATCATGTTTAAATTTCTTTTAAACTTGAAATGGGGATTGAGTAAACCCTAGCAATTAAATCTAATAGGTTCAAATATTTTTTTCAATGAGCCCAAAATGCCCTTCAGAAAAGTTCATGATTTTTGATAAAGGTGAAAACCTCTGCCAAAAATGATGCACATATTTCTAGGTCATTTTTGGATTTTTGAATTAACACAAAATTATTTGAATTGGAGCCATTTAAATGCTATATATATTATCATACATGGACTACTCTCTGAACCTGCATGTGAACCAACATCAAATCGGTAAGACCAATATTTCAGATGGGAGGGTGTGCAATGGAGAAAATTCTGAAACATGAGCATCTGGTCTTGCTACTTACTCTCATTCTGAAAATCAAGACAGTGGAATGTAATCTATACCCTCCTTCTCAAAATATAAGACATTTTTTGATGCTATCATAGTGTCAAAAAATGTCCAACATTTTGGGACGGAGGGAGTATTTCAGTATGAAGGAACCAAGGCTTAAGGCTCTCAACATAGGTAACAATTGACATGCCACAATAGCCAAAACATTCTGACTGGAATCAATACAGTAAGAGAACCCCACCTCAAGTCAAATATCTTAAATATAGACACCCTTTTTTAGTGATGGCTACCAGCTGCAAAACGAGTGAGGCAAGAAGAATGCACGAGAAAACTCACCACACCAAAAGGGCGACACCACTGGCGTTAATCTGGGCCCGGTGGATGCCGAGGGGTGATCCTGTAGTCGTCTATGGTGTGCTCGTTGGTGCTGCTGATTTGAGGAAGAGATAACGATGCGCAGCACCAGCCACCGCCGCTCTGTTCCGTTTGCCGTCACCGCCGGCGACGCCACATGGCTCGAGGCCCTATCACGGTCGCAAGGGAGGAGACGAGGATAGAAACTGGAGAGGTGAGTGGATGATGGCGACGGCGGCTGGGCTCCGTACGTACCAGGCTCGCAGGGGAGGGCGTGGAGGAAAGGAGGTGGAGCGGCAATGACGACGGCGGCGATGTGGCAGGGAGACGAGGCGGCTGCTACGCGAGGAGGGATGGGAAAGGGGGGAGGGGAGAGGCGCTGCGCTAGGTTTTTACCACCCACCCCGCACGTCCCATTCTTCGCGTACCAAGAGCCGAAAAAACCCATCTTATTTTCTGGAGACCACGTATAAGGAGCCCACCCGTCATCAGCCCCTGGATGCTGCACATGCGTCGTCGAAGGATTTGAAATTTTAACGGCGTAGGGATCGTAAGGCAGTTAAACCGTTCAATAGTGAAAATATCGAACGGTTCAATTCATCCCATCGCGCGAAGGCCTCCAGAATGGCGGGTAGCCAGCAATCTTTCCTAGTTAGATAGGAGGCCTTGATCCCACTAGGGGAGATAAGATGAGCAAAGCTCTCTCAGTTATAGTTAAAAGGCACTGGAAACTAGACTTGGTTATGAACACCCTGCAGGATTGCCTCAAGTCTGGTTGCTACAGCTGAGAGAATCGAGTGGACCTATAGGTGTGCGCGGGATAGCAACGGTGAGTAACAACCTATGTTCTGATGCTTGTGAGGTCAAGGGACCGAAGTGATAAACGAAATCAGTGTTAGGTAGAGATAACCGAAGACACACGGGGATGAATATGTATCCATTTACTTCCTTGGAGGGAAGCTAGTCACTGTTGGAGAGGTGCGAAACCACAAAACCTTCCTACACAATGAGGGCGATGTCCAACCACTCGCGGTAGACCTTGAGACGGCCTCCAAACCTTTACAAACAATTGGGTAATTCACAACCTCACCGGTGCTCCTACCGCCTAGGAATCTCCAACCTCTTATATGTTCCACCATTCCATGCTAATGCTATTCTCTTCGTGAAGGGCTAATAACTGGTTCATTCAAAAGCCAACTTTGTTTGATCTAAGAAATTGTCTTGCTGGATTATTGTTCTTTTGGCTTAATTGCTTGCTGAAAGTTGATATTTTTCTTGTTGTTTGGCGTTGTTAATATAGTCTCATTTATCCAAATTTCGAAGGTGAACTTAAGCTGCAGTATTTTAAAATATTGATATTATCTCCATATGGTTAATGGTCAAGAAGAATGAACACTCCAGTTTAAAAAGGATGGAAAGAAATTTGCATTTCCCTTCCCATCATTACTCCTTTATCTGTCGATCAAAATAGCTCAAGGGTTCTTTCCTGAGCACAGGAACTATGATACTGAGCCTTGTTAACTACTACTACCTCAGTTCCATAATTCTTGTCGTGGTTTTAGTTCAAACTAAAACCACAAGAAGAATTATGGAATGGAGTAGTATATATATTTTTTTTTGAAGGGGAGCCTTGGCGCAGTGGTAAAGCTGCTGCCTTGTGACCATGAGGTCACGGGTTCAAGTCCTGGAAACAGCCTCTTACAGAAATGTAGGGAAAGGCTGCGTACTATAGACCCAAAGTGGTCGGACCCTTCCCCGACCCTGCGCAAGCGGGAGCTACATGCACCGGGCTGCCCTTTTTTTTTAGTAGTATTTTTTGTTTGCACTATGTTGTAGCACCATTATCCGTTTGTTCTGCAATGGTGACATGTTTTTTTTCTCATTTACATTATCAATGCTACCAGGAAATGGAGGCAACTTGTTATGTCACTGTGGATGATAATCATTATGCTTATTTTGATCAAGTGGACAAGCTAAGTAACTATGGCGCTCACAACAATGAGACTTTGTCAAGTCTGCTTTGGGCTTTCTTCCATTATTGGGCATACCAGCATGATTACACACAAGATGTTATATCAATTCGTACGGGAAAGATCATTAGGTAATGTTGCATACTTGCTCAACCACCCGTCCATTCCCACATTTATCGGTGCTGAGCTTTTGTTCCTTCCCTGGCCCCTTTCTTTATCTCATGATGCCGAACTGTGTTCAGCAGCATTTATTTTTAGTCACATTTAGTATGGTATTCCCATCGTTGCAAAATGTACAGGTAGGACGTATTATTGTTGATTAGGACAAGGCTTTGACCAAAAACATTTAATATGTTGTTATGTGATACAAATCATCGTAAGTACTTCTGAATGCGAATTTAATAGCTTCAATTCTATGTGAAATAAATTACATACTACAGTAATGGTTGGTCAAAGCATTGTTTTAACCAATCAAAATGCGCCCTGCATCTTGCAAAAGAGGGATTACCTTCTCTTGTCAAACCAACTAGTGAATCATGAAAGAGTTGAACATGCAATCAATGAAGCAAAGAAGCTTGTGTTTTTCCTTATTCCATAGTGGAACATGAAGTAGTTTGAGAAATTGTTTATCTTCATACATGTGGCACTTTCAGTAAGCACATGAAGGACTGGACAAGACGTGTCGGAAATGACAGGCATCTCATTTGTATTGAGGACCCATTCGAGACCTCCCATGATCTTGGCCGTGTCGTCGACAAGTTCAGTATCAAGATCCTCCGAGAGGAATTTGAGCGAGCCGCCAATATATTGCAGTATGATCCAAACCCAAGTGTGAAGCTCTTTGAGCCATATGTGCCACGTCCTCCATCTGGGACCCTTGACGAGGAAGGGATTCTTAGTACCGCGGGAGCTATAATATGATGATACTACAAACCTGTATCATGGAACCCCTTTGTTTACATGTTTGTTATGGCTTACCTTAGTTGTGCATAGCTGTACAATAGATGCTTAGTTGTAAAGTAACTAGATGTGGAGGTAGGAGTGTGTACCTGCTATATAAGGGTGTCTATTATCATCAGATCCAGAGTCTTGATTAATTATTTTGCGTGTACAAGGCGATGTTTGGACCAGACGACTGAATATAGATTAGTAAAATAAGTCTGCTGCTGAGAGGAACCTTAGGCTGTGTATCTGCCTTTCAACCACCGTTAGATCTTTTTCTTTTCTAACTAGTTAAATGCCCGTGCGTTGCAACGGGAGCATATATTATTATTCTAATGGTTTAACAACAATCGTATCTCAATGCTACTCTTCTTCTTTGCCCATTCTTCATATCTCCACCTCTGTCAATGACGCGTTCGGCTCTCGATCCCTCCTGCACCCCATCCAAACACACATTTTAATTTTTCTTAGATGACAGTGCCTCATATTTGCTTTCTATATTGGGCATCCAACCAAAGCACGTCCCTGTATTACCAAAAGGATCATATACGCTATATTTGCCACCACAAAAGGGGGAAATAATGCCATGGAAATCGACCAAACCATGGTCACATGAGAAACCATGTTCCAGTAGCTTAAAGTTTAACTGCTTGATTGAGTCATTTATTTCCGTTATCCATTTTCTTTAATCATGGAAGAATAATTAATTTGACCTTGCTTTTTAAGCAGAATCTATTAATTTCGGGAGAAAAAAAATGTACACTATGTTGGCATGCTTCAAGGTAGATTTATAACAGATATTACCAAAATCTGGTAATGTATGTAGATTTGTTCTGGGGATCGAAAAGTAGTAAAATATAAAGAATAAGAGAATCAGCATAGTAATACACATGTATGGAGTTGACATAAGTATTAGCGGTCTATAACTCCAGTATGGAGGCAGCGGCATAATCGAACATTTGTGAGAAGATTGCACAATATTGTCAAGTTTCTTACGGGTCATATTAATTTGACCTTTCTTCTTGGTTTTACATGTTTATAAACTGAAACAACTTGAACATTTGTTTCAAATGCATGGTATTCGATAGTCTACTGGATGCACAACAAAAAGCCACATTATATCGTCAATGCACTTTGATGGTTACCCAAAAAATGTACAATGGTAGTCTGAAATTGCATTGGCGTTCGCATCACTCAGCAAATCCATGTAGGGATCCATTGTTCTGCCAAACAACAAGCACTACATAACACATTAGAACTCTCTCTCTCTCTCTCCCTCCCTCCCTCCCTCTCTTTCTAATTTATCTCATCAGCAACGTAGCATAGAAAATGTCATTTCATCTCTCAGCCTGATATCTTTCTCACTTCCGCTGCTCTATCTCACAACAGTACAGTAGTAGTAGCTGGACGCACAAAAGAATCTCTCTCTCCGCTCTCCCTTCCCATTTCCAACGCAGCGGCGTTCCTGCCCCGCTACAACATCGTGCTGTCCTGCCCCAGGGGCACCCCGTATCCCTGTCGTTCCCCACTCCAACGCCGCCCACTATCCCATGTACCCCGCCGCACCCGTTTGGCACCTACGTGTGCGAGCAAAGGAGTCAAGTACTCCAGCAACCACGCCACCATGTGCAGCAGCGCGGTGGGCTACCTCGGTCGCGTCCTTGTACGAGGAGCAGCCGACCCACAACCCCGTCGGGCTCCTACGGAGGGAGCCG